>NC_085057.1:13246119-13550008 GCF_963662255.1 Cinclus cinclus | reverse complement strand
CTTTCAAACAGTATAATTTTCTTGTTTTGGAGCCTCCCAATGACGGCTGAAAAAGTGCTAGAAGTGCTTTTTTATGGCAATGGAATTCTGAATATGAAATACATATTACATAAACCTCTTGGTTTCCAGGGTCTTGCAGACCAAGTAAGCTCTCCTGGTTTTGTTGCAAGTGGTCTTGAAGGTTTCCAGCAACTGTGTAGACTTGCACCATGCAAGATGTGGGGTCTTTTCAAATCGATCTGAAATAATATTTTCTGTTTCTTCCAATTTATTCTTTTGTGTTGGAACTTTGGCATTTGAATTATGAAACAATGCATTTATTTACTCTGAACTGGCATAATTATAAGATCATAAATTACCAGTTTAGAAATCGTTCACATCTATTTTGAGTGCAAGTTATTTTTAGTTTTCACAAGCACCAGTTACTCAACATTGTGATGTGTGGCTTTTTAATATGCTTTCACAAGAACCTAACAGACCATGTGGTAAGGTTCTGGTGCCTCAAAAATGATGTGGATTTCAACAGTACCATTCAGTTTTCAGGCGACTGGAGTGAATAATTGCCTGGCTTTCTTCACTCGATGGCAAAGCTTAAATCAATAAATCTGATGACCTGAAAGCTGTCTCTTCAAGTGATGCATTTTAGAATACGTTCTAAAAACTCAAAGGTCAAGTCTGAAGGAAACATTTTTATCAGGAGGTGATGTGTTGAACATCATCTCTGCAGCTGGAAATAAGTGATTTGTATTTGTACTTGATTTGTTTTAAATTCTCCAAGCCTTCAAACCCTGTGGGATGTGGACAGACATTGTCATCATTAATTGACTGGCAGTGTTTTCAAATGGTCAGTGTTTACTGATAATTTACTGCATTTTATCATGGTATTTGTTACAATAGCATTTACCTCTCTTGTCTACCGTGTTCTTATATTTTCTCCAGTGAATCAAAAAAGAAGTGTGTTTTTCTATTTTAGAAAAATCACTTCTATCTCTATTAATGACATAAATGGATTTAAAGAATTTAAATCAGAGCTCTGTTGGTGGTATCTAAGTGCAGATCAAAGAGGGGAAAAAACCCAAATCTCTTTGCCTGCCTTGGGGGAGCAAATTGCAAGGGGTTTGAGGTTTCTTAGGTTACTAAATTGCTATTAAGGTCTCAGACTAGAGAGACACGACAGGTAGTAATGTGGAAAAATTAAATTGTTGCTGAAATTACATATGTTTAAAAAAATGCCCTAAATATTTATTGACAACTTTAGATTTTTAACTTTGTTCTGAAATTGTCTGTAAATTATGTTTTATTAAATGTTGTTTCATTATCAAAACATTCACACAAGTTTTTACAGAGAAGGGTGAAGTTTAAAGGAGGTACAAAGTGTCATTCTACTTTTAAAATCGGTTTTGTTGGAGGAGATGAGTACAACATGTGCAGGCATTCTGTTAACAAAAGAGTCCTTTCTTGCATTACTGGCATAACTGCTCCTGACTTATTCACTGTTCTGAACACTGAGCATTCATCCAGGTGCTTTGAACCATTGTTTTTGGTCACCATATTCTCCATTGTCTCTCTGGAGTTCTATAAGAATCATCATTCTGCAGGCAAATTTTAATGATAATTTTTTTCAATTATACCATTTCATTTTATTCACCCAAATACTGTAGGTTGTCCCAGGAATCTGCTGTAGAGGTTTGGGAGATATTTTTGGCACATGGGGCTCATTGGCAGGAGGCAGGTGTGCCTTTCTTCTCCCCTACTGTGTCATGGAGGGGCAGGTTTGTGGTCAGGTGAAGGGTTTGGTGATGGGCAGTGATTAGTTCAACACAACTGTGCATGTTTTAGAGGGAGAGAAGCAAACAGTAGCAAGAGTGGAAGCCAGCAATTCTTAAGAGTACAGGCTGCAGTGGAATAACGTGGGAGAAAAGAATGTCCTCAGCATTAAATTATTTTTAATAATTAATTTTTGCAAAGCTTCCTTGTAAACACTGGTGAGGGAAAAAAGTATTGATATGCCTGAAATAGAGGATAAAAATTGTTTTGAATATATTTTTAGTGCTTAGGTGTTCTGAAAGTTACATTGTGAAACGAGGTAATGCTCATCATATTGGAGAAAGGATGCTTTGATGCTTGTGTTTGGATGAAGGCTCGTTTTCATGAACTTTGTTTAGGTTTTTCTTTGCATGGAAAGTGAAGCATGTCTAGATAAGTTTGTAGTGTAAGTAGGCATAATGTAAGCATTGTAAAAACTTGTGAAATAGGCATCTACAGGAAGTTCAGCTGAGGAGGATTCTAGGTTGCTAAGGCACAGGGATTGCCAATCGTATCACTGTTTTTACATGATTTTTGGAGGAGATACAAGGATTTTTTGTTACTTTTTTTGGCTCTTGTTTAGTTGTGGGGACGAACAATTTCAGCATTGTGAAGGGGGGTAATCGTTTTCCTACAGGGCATGAGATAAATATTTTTATTATTTTTTTAAATAGACTTCTGGTTCTAATCCAGTTGTTCTCTCCCCATGACAGCCTCCTGGCACAAAGCAGCCTGCTGTCATGCAAATAAACATCAAATAAATGAAGAATGTCAGCAAAAGTGTAATATAAAACGAACAATTAGTTGTCAAAATTTCAGCTGGTTCCCTGTGAGTAACTTTTCCCTGTTTTTCTTTTCTCCTTCCAGAAATACAAAGAGTATGAGAAGGATGTTGCAATAGAAGAAATTGATGGCCTTCAGCTTGTGAAAAAATTAGCAAAGAACATGGAAGAAATGTTTCATAAGAAGTCTGAAGCCGTACGGGTAAGCAGCAGATGGATCTGCTACTTCTTCTATGATGTAAAACAAAATATATAGTTTATATAGTCTGCTCTGAAGGCTGTACTAGCAATTGAAGGTGCTGAAGTGGAAATGGCTAAAGCATTCAGAAATATTTGAGGGTCACTGTTCAAGAGAATAGATTTAAATTATTTCTACCATCAATAGATAAATATAAAAGTGTGCAATGAAATTAGGACTACCAATTTCCAATATGAGTTTGTAACATATCACTTGTGTGCAGCAAAACCCAAGTGCATATGGTTAAAATGTTAGATTTTAAAATATCCAACCAAAGCAGACTTAATTTCAGTGCTCGCTATTATGAAAATAGCATTGCAGGGAAATGTCTGAGTTCAATAACTGTCCTTTAGTTCAGAATAAGACTTAAACACTTTAATTGTGGTAAGTGCTAAATCGTTCTTCGGGCACCTTATTAATGATCATTGAATAATTAGACAGCTCTCTGTATGTCTGTAAGTTTTTGTGCTTTTAAAATTTTTTAAAATTGTTTTTCTATCTCCATTCTGATCCTCCTTTTGTAATAGCTTTGTTGTCTACTAGACTTATTATAAAACCAAGAAAAAGTTCAGAATTTTATATTTTATTATATCAAAGAGCTTTTTGTAACACATGCGTTCTAAAGAGTAACAAATCTTCCTGCTGTAGTTTTCCTTTTGCATTATTCTTTGCTAGAAATGGAGGTGACTGCCTGGAGCAGTAGCTCCTGTGGCATCACCCCTGTCAGCAAACTCACAGGACATTATGGTGATGCTGTTCACCATCAGCTGCTCTATTTCAGCCAGACTTGGAGCTCAGTTGGGCAGAAAATTCTCATGTCTCCACTGCAGAGCTGGAGGTATCACCCAAGGACAGGGATTCCTTTTGTGTGACTGAGGATACAATTCTGCCTTCAGCCTTTGTTATGGTGCAAAAGAGAGGAAAGAATTTGGCTACGTTTGAGAGGTTGAATTTTCAGGACTGGCAGTGAAGTAAAACATATTTCGCTTGTAAAACTGAGCACACTTGGCAGGGAAGCAGAGAAAGACAATAAACATGGAACCCCGCAATGCTATTTTTACAGTGTGTTTTCCAGAGGAAAAACTACACTTTAATATGTGTGCAACAGCTTCCAGAAGCCTGAAGAATATTGACTTGGGGAAGGGGGAGGACTGTTTTCCTTGTTTCTTAGCAGAAAAAACTGCTCCCCTGAGATCATAATGTGAACAAAGCATTCTTGGAGCAGCACTTGTTCAGAGCGAGGAGTGCCCAGTGAGCTGCACACTTGGCTGGTGAGGGAACAGAATTCCATCAGTGAGGAGTGCTGGTGGGGAAGAGCAGTTTGTGTCTCAATTAGAGCTGCATAACAAATGTTTAGAGCAGGTTTGGTCTCTTCATACAGATGGTGTTTTTATCTAGGGAGGAAAAAAATACAGGATCAATATAGACTACCATGCTCTGAGTAAAAACAAGCCCAAATTCTGTGAAGTTAAACCATGCGTGTAATCTTAAGTGAATGGGTTTTAGTGCTGGAAAAAGTGACTGAAGTCCAGAGCCTTCTTTGGAAGGGAAGCGAAAAGCATGGTTTGGAAAGGGTTACTTCTTTTAAGAAATGATCTGTTTAGTGTACTTTCCAATTAAGTTCTTAATTTTTTGCATAGTTATACAAATTGGTCTTTCTTGATGCTAGAGATGTAAGGAGTGACCTGTTCTGTTCTGGTCGTAAGCAGTGCTTAGTAATTCACATCTTGAGAAGTAAAAAATCCTTTGGTACAATGCAGGTTTTGCATAAGTTTCATTCTTGGATCATCACAACTAATTTTCCCATCATATCTGGGGAGGAGATACGGGAATTAGAAAACTCCTGTACACTTAAGAGCTCTCTTCCATCCTGATACTGGATCAACTTGTCTCTAAAATACTTGAATGTTGACATAAGCTTTTGATGAAAACTTGTGCAAGAGCACTGAAATTTAGAATTCAGAGTAATATGTCAGGTATATTGGTGGTGGTGATGGAGGAAGTACTAAATTAAGAATAACTTACAAAATATCCCTCAGCCTTAAAAATAATTTGGACATGATTGTGAGGCTGCAAATCCAAGGACTCAGAAAATGTGTTCTAATATTAGGCCAAATTGTTACCCTACACCAAGTGAATGAGTTTCAAGTAGGTACCAAAATCCATGGTTGATTAAATTATTTTATCCAAAAGCATTTTGAGTTAAACATACTTTTTCAGGTTCCAGAAGATGTAACATGCTGAAAAATGTTCAAAAATTCATAGTACATAAAGTGTTTGATTTGTAGAAGAAGAGGCCAAGAAGAATGACCTGGATATATAAAAGTAGGATGGCTTGGATAGGCCTAAGGTGGTTTGTTGTGGGTTTTTTTTTTTTTTTTTTTGTGGTTCAGCTTGATGCTTTCAAACATATGAATTTATTTGAAGCTACTAATCACATGTGAACTCTTTTCCCTCCTCCTCCTCCTTAATATTCTGGATGAATTTTTATCTTTCTGTGTCATCGCTTTTCATAGTGATTAGTTGGTTCAGTGTGATTTTTATCATATTCATTCCCTGTTTGAATTACCCTTCAGTATGCAATTATCCTATCATAGATTGTCCTATTTTTGTTCTGTCAGATACATAAGATAAATGGAAAACTGAAAGTACTAAACCAATTATATAACCTTTTGTCATCTACTTACTGGTGGAAAACCTTGAAAGAAACATTTCCCCTCCTCCCCTTCTCCCCAGTGTTCACTATTTACCTTGGGTTTATATCAGTTCAGGATATTCCTGTTAACCATTTTCTTCCCAATGCTGCCCTACCTGGTTGAATTTCAGGCAGGCAACTCCATATTTTATTTTGAAGTATTTGTAACATGAATTAGTTTAAAACCCCTGAGCTGTGGTTTTGATTCAATGCCTCTGTTTTTTGTTTGTATCTGTGACAAAGGTAAATGTATCTATTTACTTTTAATATTATGATGCTTGGGATGGGAAAGATCCTACTGCCCATAAGGTGACAGGCAGAGAAATGTTTCCTGCACTATTCAGTAGTTGTTTTAAGTTTACAGCCAAACACAAATAATCCCTTTGAGACCCTTGTGTAGTCTGCTGTCACTTGTGGTATTGCTGCTTTTCCCGGACTTTTAATTATTTCAGTCACAGGAAGTTTGCCTGATCAGTCTTCAATCTACCTGTGAATTTTAAAATATATTTAATTTTTAGAAGGCTTTATGATACTTCAGTGACTTTACTAATTTGATAGTGAGCAGGAATGAAGCACTGTGACGTAATGCTCAGTAACAAATGACCATGGCAACAAACTTGATAGTGAAAAAGAGGTGGAGTTAAAATTGTTCATTTGGTGCTTTCACTTTTCCTAGTTATTGGCATATTGGGAAAAAAATGGAAGTCTAGAGGGAAGAGAAAAAGATAGCAAAATGAAAGATAACTAAGTTATTAGGGAATAATTGAAAAGCTAT
The DNA here is from genome assembly GCF_963662255.1 of Cinclus cinclus. NCBI lineage: Eukaryota > Metazoa > Chordata > Aves > Passeriformes > Cinclidae > Cinclus > Cinclus cinclus. The sequence continues at coordinate 13,543,712 of NC_085057.1, read as the reverse complement.
TATAACTTTAGCTTTTCACTAGAATTTTGATTTTCATTAACATTTTCTTGCAAATAAAGAGATGCTATATAAATGATTGTTGATTCACTGCTAAGATGGCAAATCAAGTGTTAAGGATGGTCTTTCTTTAAGGCAACTATGCTTGCTGCAGTGAAAAATGCAAATAAGAGGCTTCTTTTTATTAACTTTTCCTACTGCAGCTACCTGGTGTTCATTGTGAAGCTGATTCTCATTATAACTGTACTGTGAAAAGTAATTGCTGTTGTACAGTAATTCAATTTCAGTGCATTCATGCATCAGTAAACCAGCGGGCTTTATCTGGAGAAACCTGGGACTCTAAAGCTTTTTATCATGAAATTCCACATGCAGACAAATGTTCTTCCAAGGAGTGGAATATCAGCATTTACATTTAACAAACATTTGCAGTGAAGAGAAATGGATTTTTTTTCCACTGATGGTTTTTACACCGGTCTTTAGCTTTTTTTGGATACTATTAGGATGATACTGTTTATGCACAGTTTAAGTAAAGTACGTGTTTGAGATGTTTGTGCTTAGTCATATGCACATGTGATATGCACATTTTAGTATGCACGTGTATATTTGTGTGGGTACAGATCTTTGGATGTGCGTTTTGGGGTTTGTATGTACAGCATCAACAGATGAAATTTACTGCTGTTTTTCTGCACATATATGTACATATATTTGTAAGCAAAATATTAAGTAACATGTACTGCATTCAGGTATTTCCAGGCAAATACTGGTAAATTGGTGCCCTGGTCAATAAATTAATTTTTATTATAAAGTAATGTGTTTATGAGTGCAAAATGAAGCTGATTTGATGAGCATAAAGATCAAGGCAAGTAATTAAAAGTTGAGCGTGAAAGTTGCTAGTGTACTTTATTCAGAGCACTACAATATATTTCCAATCAGTGTACTTGGAATTTAACTCATTTTTAGTGTTCAGCTTAGTGGTCAGTTCATTCCTATTCAGGGCAACAGTGAGGAATACTCCAGGTGAATTTTGAACCAATTTTTTTTTTTTTTTTTGGAGACTTTAAAATGTGCATTGGCTTGAATACCCACTGTGTATTTTATTGCACTGTATTTTCATTCTGATTTTCTATCACTTTGATCAACGCTAGATAAGGAATGGCATTCTTGAGAAGAGAAGCAAACAATCATTCATATTTTATATTCATATAATACAATAGAAATAGAACTTTAATGTCAAAACATATTACTTTTCTAGGCTCACTATTTGAAATATAGAATAAAATAAGTTCCTTCAATGAGCTAATTTACATCTGTAGAATTAGAAGAAAAAATAATATCAATGTGCAGTCTGTACAGCTGCAGCTCCATGGGGGATGTGTTGACCCCTGTTTGCTCTTTTTTTAAATAAATATAGTAAAAAAGAAAAAGGGGTTTTTTTAAATCTGCAGATGGAAATTAAAAATAAAGAACCTCAACATTAAGTTTATAAAATTACTGAGGGGAACAATTATAGATGGTTGTGGGTGGAAGGAAATTATGGTGAATCAACCCAGTATTGCTATAAATAGTTTTAACTGACAGAATAGATATAATAAATAAAGGAGAGATGGCTGCAGTTGTGTTAGTTACTGCTAACAAATTAAAGGTTTTCAGCAATGTTTCTGTATTCACGTTTAGTATTTTAACTGTAATTGTTGCTATTGAATTCTGGTGTCATTTAAACTTGCTTGCAGTTTTCCTCATTTCCTCCTCATGTCAGTAATAAATTTGTGTTCTTGAAACTGTGATTTCAAGCTTTCTTTATTTTTACTTTTTTAAAAATTAGAATACATTGGCAAATGAAAAGATGGATAGCAATCCACTGATGGTGGAGTATTCAGTAATATATAACCTTAATAGTCATAATTTGGAGAATATTTAAACGCACAGTAAATATTTTTCTTCTTTATTGTTGTTGGGCTTGAAGACTGCTTTTGGTAAATGTGTAGAATTTATGCTATTCAACCAATGAGGGACTGCAAACCTGTTCTAGTGCAGATCAACTAAGTCCCACATTGCTGCTTCGTTTTCTAGTTCTTTGAGTTTCCCAAGAAATTTATGTATTTATAAACAGATACTGCTCCGAGTTCTGAAAGGGGGAAAACAAAATCTGTTTTTATTGGAGTGTGGGTGGGCTTCTTTCCTCCTTAACCTTCATTCCCATCCCATGACTGTGGTGTGAGAGCTCGGACTGTCCTCAGGTGCATTTGCTCATGAACAGGAGGAATTAATGAGACAGGTACAATCTATTTACCTCACCTGCCCTATGTGTGCAATGGAATAAAATGGAATATTTGGCTTTAACGGAAGTTAGTTTTTCTGTCTGTAGACCTCTCTGAATCATAGCAGGGAGCCCAAGTGCATTGATTAAATATTTAACTCTCATATGTCCTAAAACCCAGGTAAGCTGTCAGAGCTGGTAGGGGGGAAGAGGTGGAACATGGCAAAACTCAGTGGGAGAGAATGAAAAGAAAACCAGGGAAAGCTTCAGGGAGATGTTTCAGGGAATATGTGTTTGCCAGGATTTCCACGAGTCATGTACAGGATGTGCAGTATCCAGGAATTCCTGCTGCCAGCTCATCATTGCTGGAGCAACTCTGCTACAGCTCTGCAAATGTGGAGCTTTCATTGTCTGGGTGCAGTTTGAAATAAATATCTGTGAAAAGTGAAGCAACTCAAACCATCTTTGGATTTTGTCTGTCTTTAAAACCATGGCATGTTTGTATGCTAAAAGAAAAAAGAGTCCATGGTCTAGTCAGTCTTAGAAATTTGAGTGAATTTCTTAAGTTCAAATTTAGAAAAAAGTACTCATAAAATAAAAAGGAGGAAAATTAAGACTTGTAGAGAAAGCTTCAAAGCATTTGCTGCTGGAGATTATTATAATGGTCTCACCTCCAGTGCCAAAAAAAGAAGGAAGAAGTATTTAAAGATAATGCATTCAGCTATGTAGCATTTTATGTGAAAATGCAGTGAGGAAATCCAGCCACTTCACAGATTAGTTCCTGTATTAGACGTCACTGCAACAGTGTGCAACACTCAGTCTTTGCAATCAACATAAAATAGTTCTTCAGACAGCAGGAAAAAACCAGTAAAGCAGTTTTGGAAGAACGAAGTAGGATAAATTAGTCTCATTTATCCTTCTTTCTTATCAGTGTTTTAGAGTATTAGCCTCTTTTAGCGCTTTACATAAACATTTAGTATGTTACCAAAATTAGTCATATTGTCCAACTTTCTGTTCGATGTTGGATTTAAACTAGTCACTTCAAATAGTAATGTACTAATTAAAACTTAATTTTACGTGCACAACTGTCATCTTCTCAACTTTCAGTTAGGATTTTGATCTCACGTTGTAAGTATGTTGTCATTGAACCTACTTGTTGGAATTATAAAAAGAAATACTGGTACTTTTATGTCAAAGAAATGATAGATGTTCAGTGTCATATCAGTTTTAGAGGGTTTATTTATACCTATTTTTAATTGATTATAAATATTCTCTGGAGAAGATGCACTATAACTTGCTGTTCATGTAACATTAGCCTGTTTTCTGAAACCTTATGTTCATTTGCTTTAATGCTTAGGTAATAAAAAGATCTCTTCCTTTAGAGATTGCTCCATCTGCATCTGTGCAGAGCAGGTTTCCAAGCTGCTGCCTCCTTTTTTCATTCCATGAATGATGCCAGCTCCTCTGCTCAGTCTGTGGAGCATGAGGGAGCACCAGGAGCAGTAGTGAGGAGGAGCCTGTTAATAGCTTTTTGGAGGGATTTAATGAATGGCCATTTATCAATATTTTCAGGAGGAGAGAGACTATCATCTCTGCGTGATTCTTCATTTTGAAGTGCTCAGAAGCATTTCAATGAAAAGAGGTGTAAAGAGAATTCATTAATGCATTTTATGAGCATTAACTCTTCCCTCTGCTCTGTGATGGAGCTTCCAGCAGGGACTGTGCCAGGGCAGGTGTGTTGGCTCAGCCTGACCTGCACTGGAGCACCATTGCAGAAAAGCCTCCTACACAGATAACTGAGGGCAAATACCCCATTTACCCTCTTCACTCCCACCTTTCCTGAGTTTGACTCTAGTGTAATTAGGTAGGGAGAGGCCTGCTTAATCTAAAATATTTCCAGTTTACTTGATTTTTTTATATATTCCAAACGTGCCCAGCAGTGGTCAGTGTGTTTCCTTGCTCTCTCACCTTTTGGATTTTTGACATCTACTGGTTCAAAAGTTATTCTGCCTCGTCTTATTTTCTCTGGATACTACAGTTTCTTTTATCTTCTAATTTGAATAGAATTATACAATATAGGTTTATACAATAAACCCACCATGCTCCTTCTCCCAGCTGAAAAATTTCTTTAAGACTGGAGAACTGCATGGACTCTTGGTCTGCTTTTTAACCTCGTGGGATCTCTGATCATTCCAGGGAGCTGCTGACAAGGGTGGGGGCAGAAAAACTTCCCAGCAGCACTGAATTTCAGGTGGTCACAGTTTCTGCTGGAATTACATCAGAATGTCAGGATTATCACTACTGCTAGTATGTAAATCTGTTTTGGGAGACAAAAGCAGACCAACAATGAGATGAGGTGCTTCCTTTTTATTATTTTTTTTTTAAATTTTTTTCTTTTCCTGGAATAGCAGAGGCTTATTTTGGGAGTGAGTTAACCAATGTTAATGTTAGTTAATATTCTTGTTTTGAACTGCATTTTAACAGCTGCCTGAAATACTACTGCAATAAAACATCAGATTTGATGCTGCAACTAGAATTTCAGATGTTCAAAACTAATCTTCCTTTTGATGAGTACCAAGAAAAAAACCTCAAGTTTTATTTGCTAATGGTAGACTTTAGACTTCTGGATTGTCCTGGCCTGTACTTTGATGTACTTGCAAATTGGCAGTGGCTCTTCAAAAAGAAATCTCCCTCCTGGATTCCACAGGTGCTCACTCACCTCTCCTTTCTCCTTTACTCTTGCTCTACAGCTGTGGCAAAGCTGTGCAGAATAGACTGAGAATTTTAGGACCAAAGAATTTCCCAGCTGCAGAAACCCCAAAACAGACAGCTAAGAGAGGCTTTCTTTCCCTTAGATTAATTCAGATCTTGTTCATTGCCTGACGTGAAAAATACTTGCAGGAGTAAGGCCCTGGAAAGAGCTGGGAGACAGAAATGACTTGGATCATATGCTGGACACTACTTTTTAAATTTTCTCATGGGAGTGTGGTGATGACTTACAACTATATTGAACCATCTTCCCATTTGGATGATTTTTTAAAACTCTGGTGACCCTGCAGCTGTTTAGGGAAATGGTCTAATTACTTACAGGTCACTTCAGGTCTGGTATGTTGTGTGTTGCTGGGCTAAGTGTGCTTTGCTATTGCATGCTGGAGGGTGAGATTCTCCTTCCCTGTCTGTAGGTGATCAGTTCCCTATGCATGGTAGCTGCAGAAAACTGAGCTCCTAGCTCAGACTGTGGGTGTCTGAGCAAAAATGGTTCAAATCAGTAAGCTGAATCTCCAGAGCTTCAGGAAAATATAAACAAGACTTAAAATTCCATTTTCCCTAGGAAATAAGGCAAGGTAGCGCACACATGGCACATATTGATAGGCTGGAGATTTTTCTGGACAAAAGGACTCATCCTGAGTCTCATAGTGCACAAATTCTATGGTGCCTCAGTCTGTGACACTGAAGACCAACCAGCTTTAGGGCTGATAGGAGGGGTGGAGAGACTCTTACTAAAGTAATAGTCTTGCTGTTGATCAATTTAAGTAATTGATTAAATTATGCTTAAAATGAAAATGTTAATGGATTTCAAATTACTTCCAAACGTGGACTCTGAATGTGAGGTTTCACAAAAATATCTAGGCATGTACAAACAGCCAAAAGCATCCTAATACACTTCTGTTGTAGATTTAGGATTTGTGGCAGGAACAGCTGAGGCCCACAGCTCTGGCAAGAGCTGCTGCACACTTGGGTGAGAGCAGGTGCAGAGCCTGACACCTGGGCTGGAGCCTGCTTTTCTGTTTTGAGGAGACACGATGTTAAAGGCTGGGTGGGGGGGAGCAAAAGTGTGAACTTGGATTTGATGGCATTTTATGTTTGGAAGGGAGAATATTGTGTAGCTCACTTTATTCTAATCACTGTGTCATTTGGTTCTGGGGTAATGGTAGGAACAAGTGTAGTCGTTTATTTCAGGAGCATCCTGATTTCAGTGCCATGTAATTATGCCACATTACCTTTGGTATATGTTTTAAAATTATTTGCAGTGAAGGGAACAAACAATAAATTATAGAGATGACTTTTTAATTTCTTTTACCTCCATATAAATAGATACACAGCCATGTATTCTCGGCCCAAATGCATTTCTCTGTCATTTAAGCTAGTGCAGCATATCTTGGATGATTGCTTCTAGTGCTGTGCAAGTACTCCAGGAGGACAAATTGTTTGAGTAAATCATAACAAAAAAAGGTGTTTCATGTAAGAAATAAACAATTCCAAACTAATACTTTGAATTGAAATGTTATTGATTAGTTGGTTGTTTTGTTTTGGGGTTTTTTTTTAATATAAAGTTTAAATTACAGCAATCATTGTTGCACAAAGCACTACTGAAATGCTACATTATAGAAAAATCTGCCCTGTGTTTTCAGTGGGTCACTGAAAAGCAATAGTATATGCAAGGAGAAAGGAAAGAAGTTCTCTGTACCTGTGAGTCTTTGTTTTAAAAAGAAGCTGGAACTGGAGGAGCAAGATACGCTGCTGCAAAAGGCACAGCAAAATCTGAGTGCAGAAAAAGAGTTGGGGAGCATTTAGAGATTTCATGTAGCTCCACATCACCCCTGCCAGGTGTATTGTAACATGGGCTATACACTGCAGCCTCCCCAAAAACATTACAGGGCAACTTTCTGTACATCAGAAAAACTTCAGGGACATCTCAGGTTAATTCTTGACTTCTTAAGCGTGAGGATAAGAAGTTGTTTAAAACCACTGTAATTGGAAACCGTAAGGACAGGTTAAGGGAGAAACCCTGGTAAACATCTTTTTTTGCTGGTTTATACCTTGGGTTTTTAATCAGTGGAGTTTCTGGTTTTGATACCCCTTGGGGCTAGCACAGCATGGGGATTTGCCCCTTTTTTAACACACTGAGCAGGCTAGAGTAACATCCATTATTAAAAAATATTGGCTTATGATTTTCCATTATATTGAAAATACTGGGTTTTGTCAGTAAAACCATACTTTTATCGCTCATTTCCCATAACTTGTAGTGAGATGGTAATTTAGCACTTTGTAAATGTGCCAGTAAATTAATAATTCTTGAGTCATTAATTTTGCATTTATCTTAATAGTGTTACATCTATGGATATTTATGGAGTTTCACTTTTTTACACTTGAAAAATATTACTATGGTGTTATTTTTGAAATGAGTTTAAGAAAACTAAATTATCTTAATGGAAATATTTTGACATATATAAAAATGAAAATTTTGCCTTGATTTGTGAGTTAAGCAATTTTCATTTAAATGTCACCTAGGAATCGTTATAGAAGTGGGAATAGCTATTTTCCTTTTGCTTTTAGATAACTCTATGCTCATGATCTGGTAATTAAATACCTAACCTCTTGATCTTTATTTTTGACTGAAGTTCAATGGGGAATTGGATAAATTCATAAAACATGAGTCGATAGGTGGCTAATTAATATACTACTGGACAACCTTTAAATCAGGAAGCCCATAAAACACTGGTTGCCATAAACTAAAATTATTCACTGAGGAAACAGAAAAAAAGATTTTATTTTTCAAGTTCTTTGCTCCAGCAATCACTGCTGGAGAGAGTTTGGGAGCTCTCTTGTGTCTCTCTGTGCTGGCACTCATTGCTAAGGTTCTGTTAATGACTCAAGAAGTTGAACTTCAAAATTAGATGAATGCTGTGTTTTTGAAAGATCAGGTAGTTTGAGCTTATGACGCAGTACTTTGGGTGTTGCTATATTCTTCTTTTTTAAATTATGTTTTATTTGAAAAAAAATGCTGCATGCTTATGGCTTTTTCTTCTCCTCATCTGTTTCCTTGTTTGCTGAGCTCGAAGACTGAACTGTGCAGGTGGCATTGGCCAGGCTGCCTTGTGCAAACCCAAAGCAATGCTCAGGAGAAACTCAGATCTTTGCATGATAAAAGTGAAATTAAAGTCCCTCAGAACTAGGTCAACTCAACCCCAAAATATAAAAAAAATAACAACCCCCCCAGAGAGATGCCTTGGGTTTAAAATAGTCTGGGGTCTTCAGTGAATTTTTTTTCTGTCTTCTCTTTGCATGTTGAAACAGCTTTGTCATGTGTGAATGTTGATGGATGTGAGCAGAAAGAGAAGGGGTGAATTTGGCTCTAATAACACTCAAATATTGTTCACCTCTTTCAGCCAGATTTACATCTCTGTAGGACACAAGGCATTATCCTGCATTCTGTTCCTGGCTGCAGGTGGCAGTTTTGAATTTTTCCCCAGTACCTCTTCCTCCATTGGAGGACAAGATTAATTGGGAGAAATACATTTTATTTCCTCATTTCTCTCCTAATGGCTATAGTGCAATATATCCAATAAACACTCCAGCAAATGGCTTGTGGCTTTTCATGGCTTGTGAGGAGGTCTGTATGGCTGGGAAGCTGCAGCAATGCAGATTAGTTAATTGTTTTAGGCAATTCCTAGTGACAGGGTGCACCAAAGGGATTATCAGTGCCTTGATAGATTTTTTGAAGCCAGAAGCTCTTGTAACTCTTGCTTTTGGAGTTTTATTGAAATTATTTAATTACCGTGGTTCTTTATTTTTTCTTTCTTTTTTTTTTTTTAAGCATATGTTCTCATTAAAAACTATAAAATTCCTGATCACAGTTTTGTATCTTTTGTTCTGAACTTCGAGGCAATTAATTTGCTTGTTCCATGCTACATCAGTACTGTCAGGCACTTTCTTCTCATATCCTGTGCGGTCTGGCTGTCACCTTGCCAACATTTGCTTCTTTTAAAGGAATTTCTCCTGCTTTTCTAATGTTTTGTTGGATGTCTTAATTTTGCTTGTGGATTTTCTTCCCTCTTTATGTCCAGTCCTTTGTAAATTATGTTTCCTTAATCATGGTTAAGTCTACTTGGCACTGCTGGGTTACTCATCTTGCGGTGCTTCATCTTTCATTCTACTCTGCTTACCCACTGCCTTGCACCTGAGATATTTTTAAACTATGATGGTTGTTTTTTTTTTTCACTTTCACCATAATTAAACAAATTGTTTATCTTTGAAACTGGAAACCTGTTGAAATCAGCATTGACCTGACTTAATCTTCTAACTGTACGTTTATCAATGCAACATTCATTGTGAGCATGTGAGGAAAACACAAAGGGATTGTTTTGTGATTGACCTGAGGTGAAATTCCACAAAAACTTTTCATTTCTCTTGTCTCAGTGTGTAGTTTGCTAAAGAGCCAATGGCTGTCAGCCCTTATAGTGCTACTTTCAGTTTATGTGTTTATAGAACTGGTACCTTTCCTTGGAAGAAACAAGGACAAGGGGAACCTTACAGCTGTCAATAACAATGAAAGAGATAAAAGAAAAATGAAATAACATTGTCAATAACAATGAAAGAGATAAAAGGGCACAAGATACATTGTGGGTATAAATGAGGAATTTATTTTGAAGGTAAGGGTTTGAAAACAAGAGTTCTATTCTTTCAAAATGTTAGAAATGATGATTGAAACGAAAGCAGTTAAATTAACTGCTTGTGGCTAAAGGTACTTGGATTTTCTTCTACAAAATACTCAAGATGAAGGCATAGTAGTTTGGTTTAGTCTGGTAGCACTAGCTTTTATGTTTTACCTATCCCCTAAGAGAGCCACCAAGAAATTTGCAATGATTCCAGCCCCTCCTCATATCTAGAACCAGGTCGCTTTAATTTCTTTTTGGCATTCTCAGTTTATCAATACACATTTTAAGGTTGATTTACTTAAGAGTTATGGTACTACATTGGAAAAGCTTTGGTGCAACAAGTCACTTATTATGAAGAAATATTAAGAATTATTGTGCTGCAATAAAGGAAAGAGGAATAGAGTGGTTTACTACAATATCTTAAAAGATTAATTTGATAATGACTGGATTTGAAATCAGTTTTTGTCAGGCAGGTATAACCCAGATTGAATTTTGCAAGACTTCTTCCTCTCTATATGTAGAATATGAGTGGAACAGGTGTGAGTGTGTAGTTGTGTCATCGTAATCTTTGATGATACAGTCAGGTGGTGGCACAGAAAAGGATGTGGTTTTATTACAATACCAGCAGAGAAATAGAGCATACTTGAAAAAGGATTACAAAGTAAAGTATAAACCAATGGCTTTTATATTATGTGTTCTTAAAACATTTTTATGGCAGATGTTTTTGTGACAATCTGCAGGCCTGTGTCTTTTTACTGTTGGTAGCTCTTTAGAATGAGGCAGGTAAGGGAGAAGCATTATCTTCTGTAATTGCAAAACTGTAAAAGTCCAGCTGGCCCTGCTGAGGATTCCCCTAGTTAAAGGGACAAAGGATGCAGTCAACACAAACTCTAGTTTTTTTAAATGACATAACTAAAATGCTTCATCTAAAATATCAGAGCCAAGGGAAACATGGAAGCTTTTCATATATTATGCATGAATGAATGAAGTCTTACATGGCTTTGTTCTGCAGCAGAGAAGATGAGAATTGTGCTGCTTCCTGTCATAGACACAAACTGATCCTGCATTATTCTGATTGTACTGTCGAGCAGGACTCAGGAGGATGCTCAGAATTTCAGGTGTAAGTATGATGTTGTTCTGGAATTCAGACTTGGCATTTATAATAGTGCCAGTCCTGGGCCAGGTGCTTGATCAGCATAGCCCTCCACCTCCTGTGCTCCCATACGAGATAAATCCACTCTGTTCATGCAAATCTTACAAGGCAGGGACCCCTGTGGATGCTAATGTGGGTGGTATACTTGATTTCTGGCTAATTATAATTTGTTGAAGTAAAAGTCTTTCAAGGCACTTGCAAGGCAAAATGAACTCACAGACATTCATTCATTCATTCATTGCAACCCTGTCAAAGTTTAAAGCTCAGATGCAGAAAAATCTGTGATGCCATATATACAATTTATTCAGATTAAAAATGAATAAAAACACTTAATTGTTTATTTTCCTTTATATCACATAAAATGCTTTTTCTTTTTTTTTTTCTTTTTTTTTTTTTTTTTTTTTTTGTTGTTGTTGTTGTGCTTGCTGCTGGTAAAAAGGAAAATATATTGGACAGTAAATGTGGCTGCTTTTCTTTCAATCTATGTGTGTGGTGACAAAAACAATTTTATTTCAAAACCTGCTTAATCCCCTGCATTGAGTCTGTCACAGTTAACATATTGACTGAGCCATCCTGATTGCAATAGGACCTTTGTCCAGACAGAGATTATTAGCACCAGCAACTGATTTCACAGAGGGCTTGGACCTGCCTGCAACAGCACATTTGAATTATTGCTAATGGGACTGAATTTAAGAAAGTGTTTTGCTGGACAAATGTCTTCATTATCTGTTATAAACGTCTGTTATTTGTTTCCCCTTATTTGTGTTACAAAGCACTGATGCTTTAAGAAATGAAATGAGAAAGTGCTATGGTGGTTTTTACTCCAGAAATTAATTGCACTGGAATCCTCAGTGGCTGAACATTTAATTTCAGACCAAAGTTAAAGAACAAAAAATTAAATCCTGGATGAAATTTCATTCAGTCTGATTTCAGTATTAGTTTTTTATAATGCTTTTTGGGAGACAAACAAGTATTACCTACTGGCTTGGAAAGAGCCTATGAAATTTAATAAAAATATGAAGTGGTTAATATACTTTTTTATTGGGGTAAGATTTCATTTTGTTGTTGTATTTATTTTATTTCCAACCTTCTTTCAAAAAGGGCATTTTAAACTCAGTATTTCCTGCTGTACAATTATGCTTATTTTGGAAATACAGCCCCCCTTTTCTTATCCTGTTTATGAAGAGTTGAGAATAGACAAATTAAACATAAGTTTTATTCCTTTCTCTAAGTGCTGTAGTGTTAATAAGCTAGTTTGGTCTGCTGGTGTGTGAACTAGATGATGGGAATAATTTTTACTATTTTTTTGTGCAGTAATCATGATAAAATTAAAATAACTAAGAAAACGAATAATTATTTGATTTAGAATACAAAGGAAAAATGTAACTAAACACTTTTAATTTGCAGTATTTCTATTCTGCTTGCCTACTGTCACTATTACATTGCTTCCAATATATTTTCAAATGTTTTATGTATTATCATATTTATGGTTAAAAGCTGTGAAATTGTCCCCCTTTCCCTTTCTCTCATTGGGGAATTTGAGTACTCCAAGCCAAAATTAGCATTTGGGTCATTACAAAGACACTGCTGATATTGTATTTCATACTTAATGAATCTTTATTGGCATCTGGGTCTAACCTTGACTCTGCTTAGTGAATCATAACTTGGCAGTCTCTGAGTAGATGCTCCACTGTCCTATCAAATTCCAACAGAGATAATTTGGTCTTTCCCAGAGATTTAATTATTACATGCAGCATTGTGATTTAAAAAAAAAATAAAATAATAATAAATGCATACTAGAACTTCAAAATAAAAGCTATATTAGATTTAAACTTTGTAAACTTTCTGTGATCATATTGTTAGTAAAGGTGATGTTCTGTTCTTTAGTAATGTTCTGCTAAATCCACAGTTGCTGCATCTCATCGTCCCTAAAGATCTCAAGGCTTGGTATGAACCTCAGAGTTTTCAGTACATGCAATTATTTTTTAGCAGAAGACAATAGAGAGATTCAAATGTCCTCTAAGTGCAACAACTGAGAAGGAGCTAATTTCAAAGTCTTAACTTTTAGTATCTTAATGCAGCTCTGGAGTGTTCCCCATGCCTATCCCATGTTTCAGGTGTTTAACCAGTGCTCTCTCCTCTAGCTGCTTCTCCTCCTTGCCCAGACAATTCCAGTATTTCTGTTCTGTTTCCTTTTCATCTCAAAATAAGTAGTACAGAAGAGGAATAAAAAAATATTTTTAAAATGCTGGGATTCTGACTTGATATAAAATAGAGAGTTACATAAGTTTTTAAAACGTAAAAATCACTGAGAAAAATCCCATTTTTATGTAAGTAGGAACTCAGAGAAGACATTTGCAATCCTTGATCACAGATTAATATTTTTTACCAAAAACATGCATGTTTCTGGTAGCTGAGTGCAAATGATATTGTGATGTGTAGTGACTGGCACCAGGAAATCTCATGAGCTTTCACCCGATGGTGACCAAGGTCTCGTGGTCCGGGCAAGCTGGCTCAGGTGTGTTCACCCTTCAGGCTTCATCACATCCCATTTGAGGCCTCAAAGCCTTGCTCATGGTTTGGTGGCTGTGTTCAGGATTTTCACCTCATGCTTTTGGGTGTAATAAAGACCCCTGTGAACTCATTTCTGTGTCAGCTGTTTGCCAATATCATAATTTACAGCACAGCTGCAACTGCAGCAGTGCGGGGCTTAGCTCTTAGGAAAGCAATAATGGACTTTAAAAACTCACAGAAGAGAAGCAAAGGCAATTGTAGGTTGGAATGTCTTTGTTGCAAGAGGATTCCGTGCATGTGAATTCCTCATTGTAGAGAAAAAGAGCTGGGGGTGGGAGTGAGTAGCATCACAAAGGGTGGGCAGGACTGGGGAGCAAGCAGCTGCTTTGTTTTCCATTCAGTGCCTAAGGGAGGCTGCTCAGCTCTTGTCAAGTCCCAGAGCTGCAGACTGGAATCTTGGCAGGGTGCCCCTGGAATATCATATATCATATATCATATATCATATATCATATATCGTATCATATATCATATCATATATCGTATCATATCATCTATCATCTATCATCCATCATCTATCATCCATCATCTATCATCCATCATCTATCATCCATCATCTATCATCCATCATCTATCATCCATCATCTATCATCCATCATATATCATATCATATCATCTATCATATCATATATAACACATCACACCATATATCACATCATATATCATATATCATCATATATCGTATCATATCAATCCGTAATCAACCCATAATCATATCATATCCATAATTATATCTCATATTCTTCATATCAACTGGATGGTGACTTTGTACTTTACTTCCTTGGGTGCTTTCCTTTGTCCACTTATGAGACAATTGTGATCTAGGTGGGCTCAGTGCTCTGAACACACCTGCTCAGGTGTAGGATGGGAATTCCAGTCTAGTGTGGAGTGCTTGGAGTCTGAAAAGGACAGACTCAGCAGCTTCCTAGCAAGGAGAGAGATTTCTATGTGGTAAGCTAATTAAACTAAACTGAAGTAAGAAATTTTCGTTGCTCAACAATTTCTGTTGCAGGGAGAGTGTTTTTTAAGGTCTGCTTAAATTTAGAATCTATCCATACAAATGAGTCCAGGAATGCAGTTACCCAGATGTCATGTACTCAGAGGTCCCTCTTGCTTGGACCAGACTTGGCCTTCTCTCCTTGCACACACACATGAAAGCCTGACACGTTTTTAATCTAGCTAATTTTTGAAAAACAGCTTTGTGCTTTTTGTTTCTATTTGAAATCAAGCTCTATTTCTAAACCTGAGGGCCATTTAGTTTTCTTTAGTTTTGATGTATGTGCAGCTCTTGTACTGACAGTTTTGAGGGTTCATAAAGGACCATTTTTTTCTTCCACAGAAACTTGCCTTTGGCAAGAGACACTGTTGCAAAGTGGTCCCCAGGCTGTGTTTTTTATCTCTCTCTCATTTTAGCAATTAATCTGAATTTTGCCACAGGGAATACCTGGTGTTTCTGCTCTGTGGAATGCTCCTCACAATTCAGAATATGTCGTGATAAGGTACTGTGTGATATAGAAGGAAAAGGTTGAGAGCAATGGGTTTTGTGGGATGTAGGTGAAATGTGAAACACTGAAATCGAGAGAGAATATTTAAATGTCTCACTTAAACTGTCAGGCAAAGTAGATGTGCAATGAATACATATGTTCTGAGAATATCAAATCTGCTCATGTGCTACCTTCAAAGAGAGACTTTGAAATAGGGATTGCAGCTGAAATTAATTCTGTATGACACTTTCCCCATCTTCTGGCATTGGCATCAAATTTGCCTCAGAACAAGACAAAAATTAGTCAGGCATATAGAGAGCTTCTGGAAATGGTAAAATTCTCACTGGAATTGTGGAACAGCAAAACTAGTAATAAAGGTGCATCCTTTAATTTTAATACTTCTGTCTACTCTATCTGGATGTCACTTATTAAAAAAGAAGGAAAGGAACACCACCTAGGCATTTATTAATTTTTGGGGTAAGCTGTGTGAAATCTGTCAATCTGAGTTCGCCATATCCCTGAGATTAATTTTCTTTGGATTTGAAAATAAACTTTAAACCTCAAGGATGAAATGCCACTACGGCTCGTTTCATTACTTTCAGCAGGCAATAAACCAGCCCAGAATTAGCACTCTTCCCACAGGCTGCCCCTCTCCCCTGTAGCCCTCTCTGGAGGGAGGCTGGTGAGCTGAGGTCTCTCCCATTTGTGTAGATCTCTGGCTGCTTCAGCCCTCTTATGCCCAGGAAGGATCTACAGATCCTTGCACTCACTCTCTGCCTGGTCCCTGATAATTCCATGAATACAAATAGAGATGTACGTGGGATAATAATCTCCCTGCATGTTAATAAGCAAGGCACAGTATTCTTGAACCTCCCTCCTCCCCAGTGCGTTTTCTTTGCCACCTGAAGGAGCAGCTTGTTTGATTTTGTTTTCCTCTCTGTGTCAGGCTGTAGACACAGTAAGCTTTGTGGTTTTTCTCTCAGACTGAAGGACAGAACTAACTGAAGTTTCCAAATCTTTGTTTCTGAAGAAGAGATTTGCAGTGAGAGACTGTGAAAGGGAGTCTCTGTGGAAGCCAAATTGCTCTGGACCCAGAACTGTGCTGGCTGGGTCAGACCTGCTCTAAAAGCCTCTGGTAGCACTTGGCATGAAATTGCAATTGGAATGATTTCCATCCCTCTGATGGAACTGGCTTCTCTCACTGTTGTTCAAGAATCTGTGCAGATGATGATTTTGTCCTGGTATCTCTTTGAAAGTATTCTGAAATCTAATAGTATTTATTTGCTTATTACCTGCTTAGGGAGCCAAAATGAACAAAGCAACCCAAACACCACTGAATTCTCCAAAAAAAGGATTAGCAGTGTGTGTGCTCGGAGAGCAATGGGCTGATTCCCTTGTGCCAGGAGCTGCCCAGCCCTGGTGAGACAGAGCTCTCTGCTATGCATCAGGGAAATTCCTTCCCTACATCAGTTGGAAGCTTGTAAAAACCAAAGATTTGTAATAATTTTTGGGAAAGGGGTATTAAGTATGGCTTTCTTGAGTGAAGTTTTAAATCAGTAGGCAATATGGATAATGGGAAGGGACTGATTGTCTTGAAGGGGGTTCTTGGTGATGTTTTGTCTGGTGGTTCCAAACTTCTAAATATCCTGATTTGCCAAAGGATGAATTTGAACTTCTTGAATGAACACATGCTGTAGCTGATCCACTTTTCTACTTGGCCTCTAAACTGTTGGAATGGCAAAATACAGGTTCTACTGGATACTATTTCTGAGATCCCTGACTGAATTCCATACTTGGGTACCCTGGCAAAAATAGCTTTCAAATAGCTGTTGGAGACCTGCAAGTGTTTGTGAGTGAATATGTGATTCCATTGTGAAGAGCACCATTAATGGCTTCATTTCTGTGGTGCAGTGGAACATTCCCCAGTAAAAAGCCTGTGGGAGGCAGGTTTACCTTTCACAGGAGTAGAATGAGTTCTAACAGGAGTGCACAGCAAATAACCTCACATTTTCCTTTTGGCCTCCCCAAATACAAAGCACATTCCTTCTTTCTCGCTCTCCCCATTGTGTGCAATGCTAATATATAGGATAAAAAAAGCATATGAATGACTGCATAGTTAAGTAGTTAAAAATCAACACCTTCTCAGGTAACATTACTAAAATTAAAAATAAACAGTGCCTATTTGTCACCTTTTGGGACAAGGCAAAGGTTTTATCTGTGACACGTTGGAGATTGGTGTGCTGCTGACACTCCTGGATGGTGTACGGGCTGGAAAAATTTCCTGAGTCAGGTATGAGATGTTCAATTCAAGCCTATCCATACTGTAAAGCAAGCAAGCTTGCTACTAATTAACATCTCGTGTAGTTTTGGTCTGTTTTAAGATGGATTAGGCAGTAGATGTAAAATTCTCATTCTTATAGCTGTTCAAAAATCTGTGCCGTAATAATATTAAAGTATGGCTTGGAAATGCAAGGTTCCTCTGCATTTGAATTTTTAGAATAAAGCTTTTTGAAAGAGTTGCTTTACAATTATGTGCAAAGACATAGGAGACTGAATAAAGAAGGGTTTCTGATTGCAAAAGGGGAAGTGATGTGCAGTCTATGGTGTTTCATAATGTAAATGTGGTAATTGCTAAATGCAGGTTAGTAGGATAGGTTTCTAATGTTTTATTTGTCTTTAGCATGAAAGAATTTCATACTTTATAATGTTTTAGACAATATTAATTGATGTGGAAGAAAGCTGTGTAAAATTTGTTAAATGAGCTGAGAACTAAATGATTCCAAGTTACTTTGGGGATGTCAATAGTTAGACATCTCAGCAGAGCAAACCACATAATTTTTCAAGGTTTGATCTTTATATGTAAACAGTATTTGAATATAGCAGTTGCCTCACAGAACTCAAGAATGTAATATTGTAATGTGAAGTGGTTGATCAGCTATTTTTTTGCATTTTTACCAGAATATTTGCAGCAATCAGCTGTCCTAGAGCGCTGAGATCTCTTTTATCCTTTTGACTCTTGAACCTGAAACAAAACACTATCCGTTTCAAAGAAGTGATACTTCCAAATAAAATTTAGCTCTAGATGTATTAAACCCAAAAGAGGGGGAAAAAAAGCCCCAGCAACCAAACCTGAGGTTTATTTCTTAATTTCTGAGGCTGAGTGATTTGATGCAAAAAGAGTGGCTTTGCACTGTGTTTCAGGGTAGATGATTATTCTACCAAGGTTATTATAGAATTATGCATTTCACCTTTCAAGTGTTATCTGGCACTGCCACTATGACTTATCATTAGCATATCCTTTCATACTTCCATGGCATCAGGAAAGCCATAAACATAAACCAAAATAGAGAAGGGACTCATAAAACAATATTGTTGCTGTCTTGGCTCACTCAGAGTGGTAGATTTTTCTTTATCTTTTCTGCAGTCTTTTAAAGTGAAGATAAAATTGTTTTAAGAACTGTGCAAACTTGGATCACAATGTAAATGATTTGGGAAATGAGCCCAAGCCAGTGTAGTCTGCATAAGTGAAAGTGTTTGTTATGTGCGAAGCTGCTAAGGGTGGGACAGAAAATGGTCAGAAATAATAATGTTGGGACTTTCCATTAGCTTCTAACCTAGCTATCTTCTTCATAATCTTTATTTAGGATAGGTTTTTCTAATGATTCAGAAGTAGGTTTGAAGACAAAGTAGCTGCTGGGTGAAATATTGTGGGGCAATAAGTTTCTTCCCTTGGAGGTCACCCTCTCTGTATGGGCTGGATTTGCAGATTTCCCTGACTGTTTCTTTGCAGATATTGGAAGTAAATACATACAATTTATGTATAAAAATGTAGAATTAAGACATGGTGTTATTGTTCCACTTACCTTGCCTCAGCACATGGTTAAGAGTGATGGTAGTCAGTGCAACTTTTAGACCAAAATAGGATCTGAATTAATCAATACCCACATTTATGCAGGGGAGTGTTCCATTGTGGTGCTTACAGCTACTGTACTATTTTACTGCTCTAAAAGGGCTTATTCTTTGTTTTTTTGATGTTTCTCTTAATGAGGAACTGAAATATTTTCCTGGATGTATCAGTGGAGATCCCTGGGGTTCAATGCCTGCTTTTGGAAATCCCTGCTGAATGTCTGAAGAAGAAAGCAATATCCCAGCTTTCAAAAATAGAGGATTTAATTGCCATTTGCACAGTCTGTTACACATTTGTGTAATAAAATTGACCTTGCAAGTTTTATTAGTGTATGAGTTAGCCATCATTCATACTTCTTAAAGATTCATGGGAAACATCTTACACATTTTTATTTGAATATTGTTTGGCAAACGGTTCAAACACTTATAGGAAAAAGACTTAACTTGAGCAGAGTAAGCAGCATATACAAAGCAACTCCTCAAAATCCCAAAACAACAATAATATCCCTCTCCCTCCACCCCAAGAAAATACCTCCCCAAATTCAACACCAAAGGAATTCAGAGTTGAAGCTGCCAAGATGATACTGTTTTGCAACCCTAAGACCAGCCTTTATTCCTAAGGGTTCAAAAAAATATGTTTTTCTTTACTTCCTCAGTCAGTTGAAAACTGTCAAGGCCGAGGGTGTTGCAGCCATCAAACCTGACCACCAGGATGTGATTTTGCAAAGACTGGAAATGGCACATTCTGCAGCAAGCCGTGTAATACGTGCAGTGGGAATGTGGCAGTCCCCATATGGAAGTCCTGCTGATAGCAGCAAAATAGTTTTTAAGCAGCATTTACTGTTATCCTGCTCCAAAGAGCTGTGAATTGTGTGATGTGGAAGCCTGGAAGTCTGTGCCATATCCCTCTCCCATCTGTGCAGGGTGGCTGTGGTGCCAGACAGGTAGAAGACTCTGCTGTGCTCTGCTACCCTTCTTCTGCTTTCATGGCTCCCACTGGTAAAGGCAGAATTGTACTGCTGAAATTCAGTTAAATCAATGAAATTCCATATGGCAAGGGGCTGGTCACTTGTTTTCAGTAGAGTCTTTAAAGGGAGTGAGCTTTTAATTTTGATATTTAGGTTCTTAAAAGTTCCTGGTTTTAATAGATGATGTATGTTTAATATAATTTAAAATTTACCAGCAACCAAAAAATCCCAAAACAAAAAAAAAGCACCCCAAAACAAAAGCAAACCGCCAGCAAAAAAACAAGCAAACAAAAAAAACCTCTTCCAACACTTGTAGAAGAAATATATGTTTTTGACATGCTGGAAATGTAACTGATTTTGAAAACAGCTAAAGTTTCAAAATTCTATTCTCCAATTTAAGACTAGTTTTTTTGTGAAATTAGATTATTTTTGTTGATTTTTTAAAATACAACACGTGTGTCTTTCTTAATGTTTGAAAATTTTCCCCAAACTCAAAACTAACCAAATGCCCCTATAAAATGTTTGACTTCCTTTCCCCCTCTTGTTCTTGATAATTGGGTGCCAAGATTACTCACACCTGGTGCTTTTGTTTCTCCTCAGTATTCTGATTGCCTCTTGAAGCTCTTCACAATTTCATTCTTCTACAAATGGCTCAGCTGTCTGGAAAAAGGCCGATTGCTTTTGTGAATTTCAGCATTGAGAAGCTCAATAAAACACTCCTTTGATCTTTCTGTAATTGTTTTAACAAAAATATATCTGCGTTTCTGTGTTCATTCTTCAACTTTGATTTCTTCACATATTGAAGTTGCAAATCAGTCTGGCTGTATCTGTCTTCCTTCATCTTCTCAGCTGTTCTGTGTGAGCTCTGGCTTTTACTTTATCTGGTGAAAATAAAAACTTGGATGTTTTTTTCCTCATGGTGCTGATTTACAAGCTCTTCTTAGCTCTTCTGTTGTCCTGTTTTGGCCCTTCCTTTGTCCTCTGTATTACTGATTACTTTTGGGTCTCTCAGCATATTTCATACTTAAGGCATGTTTCATTTACTGTAAGAAATACTGTAAGTATTTCAAAATACTGTAAGTATTTTCTGGAACCTCTAAGAACTGTTCTAAAGCTCAAACCATTCTTGAATTATTCCCCAAGCCTTTGTGTCTGTGCTTTAGAAGAATTCTATCTGTACACGTTTGCATTTCTCAAATGGAATCCGAACATTTGACACATTCTGTTAATTAATTTATTTCAGTAATTCTTTTACCTTGCTCTATCAGGATGGTGGTTGTGACACGCTGCTGGTTGGTGATTCCAGCATCCCTGATGGTTTTTTGCATCAGGCACATTGCCTGATATGAAAGTTTTTCTGTTGAATCCCTGAGAGTATACCCCTTGTGCTCTATGATGGGATCTGGTTTTATCCCTTTTTAGTTCAGCTACTAAAAAAGCCCCAGCACTCAAAACATCATGAAAAATCCTTGTTTCCAATGTCAAGCACTGAAAAACTAGAAAATATCATTTAAGGTTGGCAGTAGAATATTTATATTCCTACACATTTTAATTATTTAATAATTTTTTTTTAGGCCTTCCGACCTAATGAATAAGAGAAGACTTACTCAAAGGTTAGATTAGTACTGCATAAAAAAAGTATTTTTTTTGTTTAAAAAAATGAGTTTTCCTATGTAATATTCAACTCTGTGTGCCAGGGCTATCTACTCAGTGTCCTTCAGAAAAAAAAAAAAACCCTAGGTCTGATGTCTCTGATTCCATGCTAAAAACCCTGTGTTGATATGCAACAGTCCTAAAAGTTGGCTTCAGTTAAACCCGATGTTTTGTTCTTCACATTGCTTGATCTAAGATGCTAAAATAATATAATAAAGACATTCACTAGAATGGTATAATTTGCATAAGAAAACTGGGGTTTTCTTTGTTACAGACTATTGCCAAAAGGTGGCAGTCTTTGTCCCCAAAATCCTGTGCTCTCTAGGAAATGTTATTATGTATGGCAAACGTAATTTATTTCTAGCTACACCAGATAATGAAAATTACTTTTTAAGCAGAGGTACAGGGTAAAACCTCCTATATTTGAAAGTTTAAGGGTGACATAGCTTCAGTTATATTTTATTTTGACAGTGGAGTGTTAAATAACGAGGCTCAGAAGGGAGCAGTGATGGGCAAAGAGCCCTTCACAAGTAGACTGCTAATGAGCAAGAACTACTTAGGTCTCACATTTGGTTACTGCATGCAGTACTTCAGCTTTTGGAGATGCTGTTAGGATCTGATATTTTAGATCAGTAGGTTGCTGTGCTCATCAATCAGCCTGATGAAATGAACAGAAACAATGCACTTCCATTAAAATTCACATTCAAGTTGTTGTTTTTTCTTTACAAGTGATTCAGTTAGATCCAAGCAAAGCACAGATTGTTTTCTTACAAAATAGCCTGGAAAAGGCAACTGATGATAAATGATAGCCCTGCTAAATATGTGCAAAAATTCGGCTATATATTTTGTGTTTTAAATTGTATTTCTTTTTGGTTTTGTTGTTGTGGTTTCATGTTGTGTGGTTTTGTTTATATGTCTATATATATAGATATATATAGTAAGAGCTGCTCAGGCTGTGGGGAAGATGGGCTTTTTGGTAGGGCTCTGTCAGAGATGTAGTAAAGTAAAGGCTTCCTCTACTTAGCTGAGGAAATACCTGAGTAGTCCAAGAAGCTTGCAAAAGGTAGTAACATGACAACATTTATTATATTACTGAGTTAAGGGTGAGAAAAATTAAGGCATTTTAAAACTTACCAGGGTTATACTCTGAATTCAAAAATCAATTGAAGAGCGTGGAAGGAGTGTAAACTGAGCTGCACCTTATGTTTATTATATATGCAATATCTCTGTATAGTCTCTGTCTAATTTTCTGAATCTTTCTCCCAAGGTTTTTCAGTCAAGGGTTATCTCAGATCTTCTGCTGATAGCTACAGCAGACCACTGAGATGCTTCCAGATAAAAGAAGTCCTTGCTCTATCTTTTTAAAAATATTATGTTTGTTTATTGGCCCTTACATTATTAAGGTCTTATATAATTTATATGGATTGTGTGAATACCAGAACTAGAAAAAATACAATTGGTGAGAAGTCATTCTGAACCATTTGAGTGTTAACACAGAAGCGTTCTCCATTTCAATTTGCTCTTTATTTCTTCAAGGGCCTGTGATGAATTCCTAATTACTGAGCATGTTTGACTCATCTTTGTGTCCTGGTGTAGTGAAAACATTAATTATAGAGGTTTGGTCGCAGGAAATACATTTAATTTCATCTTCTTTTCAGTAGAAACGGAGAATGGTTTGAGTTGGAAGGGACATGAAAGATCATCTTGTTCTACAACCTCATGGTCAGGGACACTTGCCACTGTATCCCAGGGTGCTCCAAGCCCTGTCCAACCTGGCCTTGGATAAGTCCAGGGATGGGACAGCCCCAACTTCTCTGAGCAACCTGTGCCAGGGCCTCTTCACCCTCACAGAGAAATATTTCTTCTTAATATCCAATGTAAACTTGCTGCCTTTCAGCTTAAGGCCGTTACCCCTTGTCCCATCGTTACATGCCCTTGCACAAAATCCTTTTCCAGCTCTCTGTAGCCCCTGTAGGTACTTTAGCATGACATGTTTTTGATGACAGATATTTCAAATCACTTTATTCTGTGTATTACTTTGGAATGATTTGTAACTGGGCATGAAAGACTCTTTTTGAAGGCTAATTCTAATATGTAAGTCTTTGAGAGGTTGCCCAACAGGTGTAATAACCAGTAGGTGACAAACTTTACAACCTAACACTGCACAAACGCAGCTGGGTCTATCACGAGCCCCTTTGAGTGGTACCGGGGGGTTTCATGAGGGTGGGCTCGAGGCTGGCCCTGAGTGTTTGCTCAAGGTGTGTCCTGCTATCACCCCACAAACACCAGGCTGGAGGAACACCCCCCCGTTCTCATCCCTGCCTTTGGCTGGGCTGCTGCCATGCCAAGGACAGATTGACTGGAGTGTACAAAGGCAAGGTGCTCACAGAGGCTCTAGCCTGCAAAGTGTATGCAGTTTCATGGAATAAGGATTTAGTAAAAGGGGAGCCTGCCTCTGTATGGAGCCACAGAGTTAGCTTTGATCTTCCCATTCTCATGCTATGTCTGCGTGTGTTTTCGATTCAACAGCCACACAGGGCAAGGAGCATCAGCAGCTAGAGATCTTTGTGACCTCCTGCTTTGTTTGTGGAAGTGTTTTGCACATGTTTCTCAGGATCTGAGTTGACTGGGACTTAAAGTGGTCTGTAGCAGCAGTAATAATTTCAGTGTGGTGGTTTGTTTCTTTCCCTTGTTAGGACTTTGCAGGTTGGAGAACATTTTCTGGTTGTAGATAAATGCATGGTGGGAGAACCAGTGGTGGTGGGTGAGGTATTTCAGCCAGCAGAGGAAGCCAGCAGTGTGGGGTGGTTCACAGTTCTCCTATAATCCAATATAAATGGAAAACTATTGTTACAATTTACTCACTGCCTCTGCAAACTTAATAGTTTTTGTTGGCTTGGTTGTAGTCTTGGTTGTTGCTTTTTGAACCTGCAGGTGTTGGTTAGCTCTGTGAAGACTCTTATTGTTCCCCAGGTGCATTTTAGAAGTGCTTTGAGAGTTAAGAGGAAAAAAAAATAGTAAGAAAAATGGGAGTATTCTATGAAATGAGTTGCCTAGGTCACACCAAAATCTAGAGGTGTGTCAAACTTAATGGAAATTAGGTGCCGTGTTGCATATTTTACTTAATTTTCTAAATAAATCTGCATACGATAATTAAATGGTGAATGTTTCAGTTGATAAAAACTAATTAAGAGGTGAAAGTATGGCAATCTTTTAGTCACTAGGAGAATACAAGTTACAAGACTCTTCTTAATAAGGAACAAAACACCCACTGGATTTGAACTCATTACCTTTACAAAGCAAAGCAGATAAGGTTTTGACTGTGCAATGCAGCCTTTCTTTTGGGTTTGCAATTTTCCATTAATTGCAAGGACATTTTAATATCCTTAAGATAGAATGAAAAATACTATTATTATAAAAATGTTTATTTAAAAAAATAAGTAAATTAAGTAGATGGGATGGAGTCTGTACCTGAATACAGACTTACCAGTCTGTATTTAATCATGCCTTTGGCTAAGTGGTAGCCCTGTACTCTCTGTGACTTCAGCATTAATCCATAGGGTACTAGAGAAATCTTTCAGGTACGTGGAACTGATGTACAGTTAGTAAGTCTGGACGAATGTCCACGCCAGAGAGTTTTTCCAAAATCTCCAAAACAAGAGAGTTTCAACGTATATTTTCTTTCTTTTTTGTACCAGACCAGCCAGAATATACTAAACTATGAAAAGACTAAATTATCACTTAGTCTGAAAGTTGATTTTGTAATTATTTCCAGCATTCTCAGCAACCAAGTCTCCAGGAATAAAAAGTATGGTTCAGGAGAGAAAAGAAGCTTGGAATTTTATCTTTGAACTTCATCTTTTTACAAGAGAGATACTGGGGGAAATGCATTGGTTTACTCATTTAAGCATAATAATGATGTTCTTTTTCATTAAGACTCTGTAGCACTTCTGTGCCTGTGAACCAGCTCTTGAAATTGGCAGGGCTGGGGCCTTGACACAAGGTTGTCTTTGAAATTCTATTCCAGCTGGATCAAGTTTTCAGCATTTGGAAACTGTGCACAAGGAGGCATATGGCCATTAGAAATGTATCACAGCAAGACTGTCTGCAAGTGAAATCTTTGAAAGTTCTTTGCACTGAATTTTCTGTACAGGGTTGAACAAGGCTTTCCCCCAGCTGGATCATTACTTTCTTACTGCTTGAGGCAGCAGCAGGCAGGGGAAGCAGTGTCTTTCTCCCCTGAAACTCTGTCAGTGTGCCCATGCACCTTCTGGACCCAGGGGAGAGTTCTCATCTCTCTGTGCTCACACTGGAGCACTGGAAAATGGGAGGGCCAGCAGCCAAGGGGGTCTCTTAGTGGGTTTAGGAGAGGCTGAGAAAGGGACTGCCACAAGGAGAGCAGAGACTGAAAAATAATGAGATGGTCTAAAGAGACAGAGGCAACAGAATTAGACTGTGCTAGTGCAAGATATTCTAGATGTGCTTAATGAGAGTGCAAAGGGAATAGGGAAAATTGGAAATGGAAGTTGACAGAGTGAGGAATTGGTAGGGACCTAGAAAAGGCTGGTCATGAACATGCGGCATGTGAACACCAATGCTGTTATGAAGAAGAAGAAAGAATAATTGGTTGGTGCTACAGAAGAAGTGGAGAGTTGCATGATAAACTTTAACAGTGGAGTTTGGGACACCTAATGTGATATTAATGAGCTCAGGATATGGAGAGAGCAGTAGGAAAGAAATAGGAGTAGGTCTAGGGCTGTGCTCAGTAAGGGAGGGAACAGGACTAAGCCGTGGCTGTTTGAAGGCAGAATTTGGTACATTCTGGTATTGAATCCATGCCTGTTTAACCTGAGATGTAACACTGGGTTTCTACGTCTTCGGTGAATGCTTGCAAAATCCACTGCTGATGCATTTAGAAATGGATACCAACTGCCTTCTTCACTTCTGCACAAAAATGTTCTATTTGCCTCAGTATCTGTCTTAGAGAATTCTACTTGCAAGAGGAAGCCAGGAAGTTTTTAGTTGAAAACTTGGTGTTTAATTTTCCTTTCATTTTTTTTAAATTTTCCATTTCAGTTAATCTATTGGCAACTGACATCCTGACCCTGTGAGAATTAAAAACCAGTCCAATGGACATTGCATTGCTTGGTTTGAAAGTGAAGACAAGGCTCTGTGCCTTGTGATTGAGTGCTGGGCTAGACAATGGAAGTAAGTCTCTGCAAACTCTGGAACTGACCTTTGTTTTGAGTAATAAATCTTGAGGAGGTTTTTTTCTACTGTTGTGTGACAACATAATCTGGTTGGAAATCTGAAAGGAGGACAGTGTATCATGACTGGTTTGGTTGAAGTATACCACAAATTGCAAGTTGAATTTGAATTAACTTGGGGGACTGAGCCTTAGTGAAGGGATGAGGAAAAAGCTGAGTGAAGGAACCAAGCAAAGACAATTGATTTCACTTGGTGTTTCTGAATGTAAGCAGAACAGAAACAGCTTGACTTGTCCCAGGACCGCTGTCAGGAGAGGGTGCTGCTTCAAGTGTCCTTTTCCCTGTTGAGTGAACACAGAAATATTTCCATTTCTCTTTAGCTCATTTGTTTGCACATATGGTGTGGGATTCATCTCCCTTAGTTTCAATCATATAAAGTTAAACATCTAGTGAAGAAAAGAGTGAAGGAAAAGTTCCAAAGGTCTTTCTGTATCTTATGAGCTATTTTCGAATGGAACATGCAGCACCTTTGGAGTTTTCTGCCTCTGCATATGAAGGATGTTCAGGAAACTTCAGTGGAGAGATGATTAACTTTGAAAAAGATGAGGTTAGGTGAGATAAATCCTAACAAAGAAGAATTTTGCATTAAAAGAATTAGTGTGAAAGCAGTTAACCCAAATCTTTCTCAAGCAAGACCTGCCAAGCATCCAGCAATGATGCTGAGAGCTGCCAGGGCTGAGGGAGAGCTATTTCTGCTCAGCCATGTGCATCATCACTATCCTCAAATGCAGAAAAGACAGTCTGGCATTATCCAAGCAGGAGAGCAATTGTGACAGTCAGGTAAAGAATATGACCTGTGGCACCCTAAATGTGTGAAAGATGAATAAATCAGATGTTTTCATCTAGTGTTTCAATATAGGAGAGGGGAAAAAGGATCACAATGACACTCACAGGTTAGTGTTGACAAGGTATTTAAAGTTGTGTGTGAGCAGGTGGGTCTATGGACTCATCCACAAACCTGCTTCACTTGCTTTTGGGAGGTGTTTTACAAAGTAACATTTTGATTAAATTTTTAGATTTATGTGGAAGAGAAAAATGCAGTGGTTGTGAATTATTCATTGAAAGTAAAACTTTACAAATTGTATTGCCATGTTGCAAGTGAAATTAAAAGGATGCATAAAGGTATTACCAGAGAGTTACACATTCTTGGGTGGATGTGTGGTTGGTGCAAAATGCTGAAGAATCTTCCTCTTGGCCCTGAGGCAGGAGAGGTGGCTGAAGGAGCTGGTTGTTGCTGTGCCCCCGCCAGGCAAATCACATTTTAAATAACCCTAGAACAGCTCTAAGCTGTGTCTGCAGCTGAACTGATTCCTTGATGTCTGGAACATACAGAATTAAAAATATGGAATAAAACCCTATTTAGCACCTCATTCTGCTCTGTGCGAGACATAATAACATGGTAGGAGCAGATTTGATAATTTGCATATTTTATATATGATATATTGGCTTTGTGCAGCCTTGGAGCACTGAAGAACTTGGTACAAGACAAATGTGTTATCTTCTTCATATGGAGTCTTCCTTCAATGCCCTGGCAATCTCCAGATGCCATAATTAAATATAGTGTTGGCCTAGTTAAGTAGAAATGCATCTAATTACTCCAGGCTTGTCTTAGCCACTGTTATGCAGTGTGTGAATGTCACGTACTTCAATCCACTTAGAGTTTCATTTCTGTTTTGTCCAGCACTGTGCCAAGCTGAACTTTTGTTGCTTCAAAAAACCAGCTAGCACTCTGACAACAATCAACCTGAGTATCTGCCAGTTTTGAATGAATATAAGTGGGTAATTGAAGTTATTTGCGATAATTGCATATGCTAAGCTTTTAATTTATTTTTATCCTTTATTTATAATTTCTGCTTTGATTGTGCTTTGCTGCACTTAGTGTGGCTGGGCATTGTCTGGCTGGGTTGCAGAGGAATTTGATAGTAGTCACAGAGCAGGCAGTTTTTGTATGGCATTAGTTGGAAGATTGATATCTAGCTTAAGCCACAAGCACTGGGAATTTGAATAGCAAGGTAACAGACACTAAATAATTTTCAGTGCATCTTAGTTACAGCAACAGCAATTTTGGTGCTAAAATTTCCTAGAAAATACCACACAGCTGAGGAGAAAAATCTGGGGTATAAAATACACTTCCAGGCTTTCTGAAAACCTGTGTGTTTGTAGTCCCCATCCTCAAGGACTGAACCAGCCAAACTCCAGCCTGGTGTCAGTGCCCCATCGAAAGCCTGGTGTGCTCCTGAGAGGAGTAAATGCTCCTCCAAGGTCAGCATCAGTGTCTGATGCTTCTCCATGGGTCATGGCAAACACGTGCAAAGCTTTTTGTGGTCAAACCTTGAGACTGGGAAGCCTGTTTGCACATCAGGGCATTCATTGCTGTCTGATACGATACTGGGTTTGGGCATGGGAAATAAAAGTGAGACTGAGGGACAACATCAAAATCTCTCTTGGCTTCTTTACCTTGTCCACTAAGTGAGCTGTGAAAGGAGTAAACCCCAGAGCTCTGAGGGAAGGAAGGAGGACCTGCACCAGCATTAGCACCATGCCAGAATGTTACCTAAGATCACTCAGCGCTAATAAATCTTCTCCTCTCTCAAAGCAGCCCGGCCTTTTCAAAGCACTTGCAGCCTTACAGATCTCCTGGAGAGGAAAACCCCTTTTTAACATCTGAAATGAACCCCAAAGTGGGGAAGTCACAGGAAGGTACCTGGGTAATGTTTTTAAAGTTTAGTGATCTATGCTGAGTGCTCCCACATGCACAGTGTAGGCTTCTCACGGAGAAGCCAGTGAAGAAAATTGCTCTGATGATGGAAACACAATCTCATTTCTCTCCCAGGAATACTTTCAACTGCTGAACTATGTTTAAATAGTTATCTGGCAGCACTTTAGGAAATATTTTTGGCATATTCACAGCTCAATTACTGTAAATTTTGATTGGAAATTAGACATGCAAATCAATAGTAAGGTTATTAAAATTGCACTGAGTATTTCACCTGAAGAAGGGTAACTGTTGGGTAGTTGTAATATTTTCTGCACACAGAAAACTGATGTTTCAGCATACAGAATGCTGCTGGTTTTTGGCTGGTAAAGTACCAGAAACCTTGCTATAAGATATGAAAGGAATATAGTTTTAAGAAGAGGCATAGGTTTTCCTTTCTTGTTATCTGCTGTTTTTCTTAACAAATATACTTTATTTGATTAAACATAGAAATCTTGGTTACAATTCCATACACTGGAGTCAGAGAGACAGGCCTGTTAAAGTGACACAAATGATTATTTTTTCTTCCAAAACATATCTCAAATCAACTTTGAAATTATATTTGAGTATTTTAGGAACCTCAAACAGATCTGATGCCATAGGAAATAATGAGAAAGCCCTGAACCCTAAGAAACTATTTTTTGCGGTTGGTTGAATGCATTTGATGCTGGAATATAAGAGCAGCCATCAGGTTTGTCTACACTTCTTTAATGACTGTGATATGCCAGTGCATTTTTAAAATGAAATATTATTAAATTGATGTTATAGAATATCAACTATTTATGTTATGGACTGAGATGATACCAGTACCTAGCTGATACTAATTATAATTAAATTAGAGCCATCTTCTGTCCTTTTTCGTGATTTGTAAGAGTTTGGTTTTGAGAAGAGCAGTATTGGAAAGCATTTCAGATTTTATGTGTTGCAGTTGGGTCACATTAGAAAAATAGAAAGGAAACAATGAAATCTATTTTTTGTTTTAATGATCTGAAAAGAGAGAAGGGCATAACTTCAGTCAGCAGTTACGGATAAAGATTAATAACCCTCCACAGTTCAGGAGTCCAGAAACAGTTTCAAATTTGGTTATGCTTATGAATTTATTTAATCTAACTTCAAAATGAGGTTCTAATGAAGGAGAATCATTGAGAAGTAATCTGAAACCCTTAGAAAGTACATGAAAAGAGAGAAGATCGCAGAGGCTAAAACAACTACTCTAACCTCTGGATGTTTGTGTGTTGTTTTTTTTTTTTCTTGAAATTGTTATTCCCAACTTTTATTTTCACCTTTTCTCTCCATTTCTCTTCCTTTTCCCCCTTACTTTATGTTGGATTCTTCTTGTGCCTCATCCGTTCTGTTTCACCTTTCCTTGGCTCTATCTATAGCAACCTAACTTGAAAGAGAAAATCAGTTCACTGAAATTATAATACCATTTGTCAAGAAAATGACATTTTTGGGTAATCTGGGAGATAGCTCAGTGATTTATATAAAAAAAAATACTGTGAGGTAACAAACATTCAGTTTTCATCTCTCAACTTTTTCTATGTTATTTGTGATGTCATTACCACTGAATATACAAAACATTGACCTTATGTTTTGGTGACCATTTTGAGGTTTTTTTGTGATGGTTATTTGTTCATCTCCTGCTTAATGCCCTGTTTTTATCCATGTTGCATTGTGATATTCTGGGTCAGGCAGTTCATCTTTCTCATGTTTATGTGTAATGGGGAGGTTCTAGGAATTAGTTCCTTAACTGGGGGAACCTCAATTGAGCTGTGCATTAGAACATTATAATTGCTTTGTCTAAAGATTGTGTGCTGCCCTTTACCTGCCTGTTCATGTGCACACAGACACTTTTCCATATTTAGGAGTAAATTTTTCTAAAAACACCCTCGAGCGGTGTGAGTGTGCCAATTCTCACTCTGTGTTCATAATTCATTCTATGTAAGTGCATGCAGATAACACAATTCCCTTCAGGATAAGCACAGCTTGGGAAGCATTTACTTGCTACAGCAAGGATTTGAGAGTATGGTTACTCAAAATGAAAATATATTGGCATTTCTATTAAGAGTGTCATTATAAACTATTAAGCTAAAATTGCTAATCATGCTAATGTTGAGACTCATTGTTAGATAACTGCTCAGTCTTTAAAATATTTTAAAAAGGGTTTTTTGCCTCCATATAAAGAAGTTGCAGTATTACATGTGGTTTTTATGTTTTTGCCAGCAGAGTGTTAAGGAATTTCTTCCATCGTACTTCATCCCTTTGGGGACCTCTTTTAAAAAAAAAAATAAAAATCCAACCACCCCCCCCCCCAAAAAAAAAAAAAAAAAAACAAAAAAACAAAAAACCCCAAAACAAACAAAATCAAAACCACAACAAAACCCCATGAAACATTTGCATTCAATTTCTTCATTCCAATGTAATTTGTGTATATCCACTAATATATCATTTTGTGGAGTTGGGCTTATTATTGGCTTTCCTTTTCTGTAGCTCTCCCAGATTTCTCATGGTTTCCTTCATAATGGTGTTGAGATACTTAAAGCAAACTGTGGTTAAGGACTGATACATAGAAAATGCAGCATATGTTTGTATTTTTTTCATTTAATGTACTGGAAGTTTAATTTTTAATTTAGTTTTGTGAGGGCAAAGCACATATTTGCTTCTAGAGCTTCAAGGAAAAATTCCTGTCAGTAGACACTTCACTTCTTTGTCATTCAGTTTCTTATAGAGAATGTTGCTGAAATGTACATTAAAAAAAAATAATAAAAGTAGCAACTGAAATTCTGATGAATAATTCAATAAAATAACAAGCAGTACTTTTCATTTCTGAGCTGCCCTTGTTACCAGATGTTTCTACTATTGCCCATCTTATGCTTCTCTAGTTATTACTTACAAGTGGGGATAAATCTTAGTTTAAATTTATTTCACTGAGGCAAAAATGTAATTGAAACACATTAGGATCAATACAAACTATATAAGAGGCCATGAATTATTTTTCTAGCCTGCTAGGTACTGATATCTAATATCACTGGTATCTTATGAAATACTATAATAATTTTTTGATGATTAAGTAAGTATTTCAGCACAGAAAGAAAACCATGGTTTTATTTTCCTTGTATTCTTTTCTGTATGAGGAATTTTTTTGATCCTTTTGCTTTTTTACTCTCAAGCTCATCAGTCATGAACTTTTGTATCAGGTGAGCACAGAGTAATACTACACCTGTGGCTTTATAATAAAGGAAAACAAGTCTGCAGTAATGCATTGAATTAGGGTAGTGATTTTACATAAAAGACCTTTTTCATACTTGAAAAATGAGGGCTATATTTGTAAAATCCTTTCATCAGATCACTAGCACGCTGAATAAAGATGGGATTCTGAGAATGTTCAAATGTGTACAGATTTGTTTCAGTTGCTGCAAGGCTTCCACCTCGGAGGAGAAAATTTGTGTTGCTTCCCTTTTTAGATTCTAAAGACAAAAATTTGTGGCTCAAATGAACGTTCCTTAATGTTTCACATTGTGAGGTCTGTTCTTGGTACTATTCAAACAGTACAGGAGTAGTGGGAACAAAGACACAGAAGTTCACAGTTTGATTTGAAATGTTTTTCCAAGGATTCCCCTCCTGCAGTGGGTTGGGGTGTGTTGTTATTTTTGGGTTCTTTTACCCCTGTATGTAGGAAGGTGAGCTCAGACATTTTGCCAGTTCAGTTCTGGTTTGATTTGCCCCATGTTGGAACCAGCTCAGTTCCAGTTTGGGTGAAATGGGTTTGCTGTGACCAGCTGGGCTTTCACGGGACAAGAAGTTTAAAGCTGGAACTAGTCAGATGTCAGGGAGGTGCTCCCAGCTGGGAAGGTGGCTTTTTGTGTCTCTGTATCAGCCGGGGTACCAGGAGTATTTCCAGTTTTTAATTGCACGTTTGAGGTTCTAATTCTGCGTCAAAGAAAAGCCTGGAGAGCCTCCCCACGGGGTGTGCAGGGGGGGAGGCAGAACCCAGCAGAAGGCCCGGGGTTTTTTGGGACTGGTGCTGGCTGTGGGTGGGTGGGAGATGGGATGGAGGAGCCAGGGAAGGCTGGGACTCTGCTGCTCTGCAGAGCCAGCCAGCACAAACCCTCCCTGCAGCCGCTGTGCCTCTGCTCAACCTGTCAGCGCCCTGCTCAGCCATTTGTTCTGCGTTGGCAACCAGGAATATTTTTCTTGGTTCAGTTTCCATTATAGCTCAAACTGTATAGCAATCAATATGAATTCTGATTTCATTTTGATTTATATCCAAAGACTTGATAAATGTGCAAACTGTTGTGAAAAAGGAGGAAAAAAAAATGTGTGCACGGCTGCCCACTCTGTGTATCGTTAATGGGAGTCTGGCCCTCGCTTTGTGATGTGAAAATATCTACGTGTACCAGTGGCTGATAGAGCAAAGAAAATAAGACACAGAGTATTCTTTGATTTTGGCTTCTACATATATGAATGTTCAGGTAGATGAAAGGAAAACTGGAAGGAGTCTCTTCCATGGATAAAACACTCTGAAGTATAAAGAGCCCTGAGTAAAACAGAAAGGGTGGAATGTCGTTTACCAATGGAATATTTGCAGCAAACCCCTCTATGAATTAAATGGTTTAGGTAGCTGTGTTTTGGTGTCTTTTTCCTGTCAGATGATAACAGTGAGGAACAGCAACTACTACAAGGAGTTCTGGATGTTGTTAAGAGGGCAAAAATACTACTGAATTGGTGCCATTCAGTAAATGTTACTTCTGTAATTGCAGAAGAATCTTGTGATAATGTACCATGTTAAGGTCCTATTTCAGTCTGCCCAGTAAACAAACCTAGTCTCTATTTTTATTATAATTTATAGTTGATGTGTAATTTAGAAATTCATTTTTATGTCAGTTTCTTGAAATCAAGTGTATTATTAGGGAATAACTCCTATTTTAATGCTAAGGAATATTTGAAAAGGGCTCCTATGTGCAAAATAAAGTCCATGTGAAACCAAGTTTACTTCTGTTCTCTCAAAAAATAATTTCAGAATGGGAGCCACAAGAAGCTGAGCATTGTTGAAAAAAGGGACTTTCTTATTTCTTTATTTATTAATGGATGAACTGTTTTTAGAGTTTTGTACAACCAACAGAGGCTGCTGGGGGTTTAAAAATGTGGCCTTTTATTTCTCTTTTAAATTCTGGATCATTTATTTCTGTTCAATGAAGTGTGAGAGCAGAGAAATTGCACAATGCTCAACCAATCTGTTTTTATACCAGATTATAAAGTTGTTCTCCATTATTTCAAAAACACACTTTTTTTGTTTTGTTTTTTCAGCGTCTTGTTGAAGCTGCAGAGGATGCTTACCTGAAACATGAATTTGATGCTGACTTACAGGTAGTAAATAATTACTTTCTTGAATGTTTGTCATCAGAGTATATATAATGGTTTTTACAATAGCTTGCTTTCAGAGCTGCTGTAGAAAGCCAAGCATATGAGCAATAAAAGGATGCTGATTACAGAAAATGGAATTAATGAAGGCTGGCTCCGTATTTTGACAGGTTATGTACTTAGTGCTTGTGTTGGGACACCAAGCAGGTGGCTTTTACTCTTTCAGAGATTTAATTTAAATTCCCTTGCCTATCTGCATAGGTCAGATTTTCAAGCACAGCAATTAGCCTCGCGTTGTGTCGCTGCAGTGTGCTGGTAAGGAACTGCTCTGCAGAGAGCCCAATTTGCAGATGGGGTGGGACCCCCAGGGATGGGATTAGCATGACCTTGATTTGTGCAAGTGGTTTGTGTTTGGATCTGTGTGTAGAGCAGAGGCTGGCTCTTCTCTTTCCTGGGAGCCCTTAGAGCTGCACCACTGCCCTGTGTTGCCTTCAGGGATAGCACGGGAGGAGCAGCACTGTGGCGGTTCACAGCTAAAAATGTTTAAAACAAAAGCCTTTGCTTAAATATGACATATAATTACAAAAAAAGGGGGAAAAAAAGTTGATTTTAGAAACCGAGTAATTTGACCTGACATTGGAAGTTTAACTGAAAGTCTTACTCAATGCTTACATGAGTAAATACCTCCTTACCTCTAATTGAATTCCTATATCCATGGTTTCTTGAATGCCGTATTAGGTGGAGTTTTGTCTACTTTCCCTCTACCTAGATTTAATGTTGAAACCTTCTGTGAATATTTGCCATAAATCTATTTAAATTTTGGGCTTAAAGTATTAAAGGAAACAGAGACTTTTTCCATAGACATTTTCCCATACGTATATCTAAGAAATAAACACATCTGTTAAGTTCTGTTTTCAGATTTTACCATGGTTACTTCCAGTAATCACAAACCACCTTATTTTAATGAAAAAAATACTGATTTCTGTGCAGAAGGGAAGGAAAAAGCAGTCAACTTATCAGAACCAAGCATAAAAAATTAAGTCTTGAAGGCTGTGATACTGTGATCTATCAGCCCAGGTTGGAGTAAGGATAAAACGAGCCCACTGGAAATGATAATTCACATTTTTGTTGCGTATTCGAGGAGTGCAGGGTTCTATATTCAAATGCTGTAGAGTTCTCTTATACCCCAGCCTTGCAGGGGTGTGCTGCGTTTCATTTTGTTGAACTTTAAGCCTTGGAGAAATAGGAACCATTATCTGAACAAATCAGAAACGCACTTTATAGAAGATGTTTTGGAGGGCTGCAGTAAATGCTTCTTCACTGCTGGACAGTTCTCACTTTGACAAAGTCCTTCATTTGCCAAGGCTCTGGCCATATTAACACTTTCAGGAAGCCAGTTAAAAGCCATTTGTGTCAGCACATTAACAGGACAATCAAATCTTTGTGTGGAGCTCTTGTTTATTAGGGTCACGGTCCATTAAAGCTAATCAATTGTTAATCTTGGTTTCAGCGACCCCTTTGCAACCCTTGCTGGGTGATTGTTGTTCTTTATCAAAAATCTCATAATACCATCTGCTCAATAGAAAGTAATGGCCAGGATGATTTGATAGTGTACATTCAAGTGGAAGGGGACAGAAGGCTTATATAATGTGCAGTGTATACAATTCTGCTATCAAAGAGGAATTTTTTTGGTGTTTGTATTGCTTTGGCCGACTTGTGGAAGACAGGATTAAATGCTTTGAATTAGTGATATGTGATACAGCACCAACCTGTGCTCTTTGTGCTCAGATATTCTGCAAATCCAGAAAGCACATAAAGTGGTTTTCTTTTGCTTTGGAGAAAGATAATAAAGAGGGTAACATCTTCTGCTACGAGATGGTCTATTAAAAAAAAAAAATCAAGTCATTTATAATTATTGTTAACTGAAATTTGGCCTCCTGATCTTTTACTTCCTCTGTGCTCTGTTTCCTAAGATGTGAACTGCCTTGTTATGGTTCACAGGAACACTGTGGTGGACTTGAGCTTCTGTGTCTTGAGGACAGCGTAGATAATATTATTTTAGTACATAAAAATGATAAAAAGGAGAAATAATATTTTTTATTGACTGTAGAAAAGCACCAACTTAAATAAAATAGCAACTGTAGGAGTTCACCTTTTAGACTGCTGGTATTTGCTTCAGCAATGCTGAAACTAGATTACATGGTTAGACTAAACCTTATCCCTTCTGGGCATTTTTCTTACTAACATTTTTAGTTTTGACCTTAGCTATTCCATAGGTGTTCTAATCAATACACTGTAATTCTCTGTAATGGTCTAAGCACTCAACTCTCTATCCCTGGATTGAATCTATTGGCACCACCAACCTTGTGGTTATAAACATAAATAAAATTCCTAGAGAATTGAAAGGAATAAATCAAAATAGGTGATGTGATGTTTAACTCATCAGCATTATACATTGCATGTTTGAGTAATGGCCAAACTATGAATCAGTGAAATCAGACTTTACAGATTTACCTTGCAATATTTGGGGTTTGGGAGATTTTTTTTTTTTTCTGTTAAGGATGTGGTGTTGTAAGGAAATAGCTATCTAAATGCTACTTATATTTGAGTCTCAGTCCAGGGTTTTTTACCTCATGGGTATGGATGCAAGTCGTTCTGTGTTATTAAATATAATTTTCAAGTTTATAAGTGGAATTTCCTTAGTCAGGCCTAATGTGTTTGGGGATGTACAATAAGTTACCATTTGTATTACTACAGCAAGTGGCCCTTTCACAGTATATTCACAGGAGTAAAGAATTGCTTCTCTTCCCTTACATGAGAATGTCTCTGTCCTCACCTTTGTTTAAAATGAAGCCATTCCCCTGGTTTTGTGACTTGAACAACATGGAAAATCCCCCAGCGTAGAGGTCAGCTTCAACTACCATTGTCATATACCCAGCAAGAGTCCAAGAGTACTGACTGCTGCAGGTTTTGAAGTGATTCTACAGTCTTTAGTTTTCTTGGCTTTGCCGTTTGCCAGAGAAAAAAAATTGGAGAAAGATAATGAAGGGCAACATCTTCTGCTAAGAGATGGTCTATTAAAAAAAATCAAATAAGTTATAATTATTGCTGACTGAAATTTAGCCTCCTGATCTTTTACTACCTCTATGCTTGGGGGTGTGTTTCCTAAGATGTGAACTGCCTTGTTATGGTTCACAGAAACACTGGTGGGGTTGGTGCTCAGACCCCTGGAAGAGGCTCTGAGTGGAAAACTCTTCCCTGGAATTGCCACATATCTAAGAATTCATTGCACATGCAGCTGATACCACCACAGAGGTTTAGAGGCTCTCTCCTCCCACCACACTTCATCAAACCATTGCAAGCTGGACTTGGGAGGGGTGAAAATGCACCAAGGGGACAAGCAGCTGTGTCCCCCTGCAGTGGGTGGTGGTGCAGCCTCAGCCTGCAGCCAGGGGCTGGAGTGGCTCCTGAGCCCTGGGCTCCCTGTGCCACCCGTGTCCCTGTCCCTGAGCTCTGTGCACACACCTGTGCTGTCACTGTCCCTGTCCCTGAGCTCTGTGCACACACCTGTGCTGTCCCTGTCCCTGAGCTCTGTGCACACACCTGTGCTGTCACTGTCCCTGTCCCTGAGCTCTGTGCACACACCTGTGCTGTCCCTGTCCCTGAGCTCTGTGCACACACCTGTGCTGTCACTGTCCCTGTCCCTGAGCTCTGTGCACACACCTGTGCTGTCTCTGTCCCTGAGCTCTGTGCACACACCTGTGCTGTCCCTGTCCCTGAGCTCTGTGCACACACCTGTGCTGTCCCTGTCCCTGTCCCTGAGCTCTGTGCACACACCTGTGCTGTCACTGTCCCTGTCCCTGAGCTCTGTGCACACACCTGTGCTGTCACTGTCCCTGTCCCTGAGCTCTGTGCACACACCTGTGCTGTCCCTGAGCTCTGTGCACACACCTGTGCTGTCCCTGTCCCTGAGCTCTGTGCACACACCTGTGCTGTCACTGTCCCTGTCCCTGAGCTCTGTGCACACACCTGTGCTGTCACTGTCCCTGTCCCTGAGCTCTGTGCACACACCTGTGCTGTCCCTGTCCCTGTCCCTGAGCTCTGTGCACACACCTGTGCTGTCCCTGTCCCTGTCCCTGAGCTCTGTGCACACACCTGTGCTGTCCCTGTCCCTGAGCTCTGTGCACACACCTGTGCTGTCACTGTCCCTGTCCCTGAGCTCTGTGCACACACCTGTGCTGTCCCTGTCCCTGTCCCTGAGCTCTGTGCACACACCTGTGCTGTCCCTGTCCCTGTCCCTGAGCTCTGTGCACACACCTGTGCTGTCACTGTCCCTGTCCCTGAGCTCTGTGCACACACCTGTACTGTTACCATCAGGACAGAGGCAGGACAGGATCTCTCTTGCAGGCTTGGACTCTTTCTGGGTTCCCATAATCTCAGGAGGTGGATGCTCAGCCATGGAGCTGGTGCTGGATTTCTCAATGCAGCATTCAAAATAACTTGTGCTTTGTTTCTTACAAACAAACAAAAAGCCCTGTTAATTTTAGAAGAAAGATTTACAACAACTTAGATCCTATCCAGTTTTTGTACTTCTGACCCCAGTGACAGGAGGAAGTAATAAAAATTTTTTGTCATGACTACTGTTCACTTGCTGACTGATTTCACTACAAATACACATCTGCAGTATCGTTTTTTATCTTCTGTGTGTTAATTAAGTTCATTAGTTCATTTGCTTTACATTCCTGCTGAATTTTCTCTACATGTGTGTGTGATATGATAATAAAAAAGCAAGGTTATTTCTTTCTGCTAGAATCAAAGCTGGTGCACTGTCGATGCACCGGAATGACCAGATTTTGTTTTTCTGTTTGTTATAGTTTTGCTTCCTGCATAAGATAGGAGAGATTCAAGTGCCAGTGTGTTAAGATGGTTGACCTTATTTTAGTTTTATACTCAAAGGCTAGAAGAGGATTAATCAAAGAGTTTTTAGGAAAAGATTAGTTTCTTTTAAGAATACTCTTAAAGTTAATTTAGTGGGATAAAAAAGGAATACTGGTGTAAGGCTGTTTTTCATTATTCATTTTTCTAAGATCTGTAACATATGTCTGACCTTTAAGGAAAAGGTTTGCAAAACTTTACTAGAGTTAGGTACCTGTCTGCCAGATTTTGCTGTCTGTTAACTCCAAATTGCATTTAGTGTCCTTGAAAAATCACATTCTTTCTCTCAGACTATGTGTGTTGGCTACATAAAAAATCTTGTGAAATCAGCAGATGGCGAGTTAAGGGATTTCCAGTGGTTTACGCATGTGAACAATGCACTTTTTTGTACATATTTAGAACATCTACAAAAAATAAGACTTCAGATGTTTAGGAGAAAGCACAAATAGTAAAAGCAGGCTGAGGAGCAAAATTAGTCCAGTTCATGTGGTTTACAGCTTCTGGGTCTAATCCTCCAACTGTTAAT
This sequence comes from Cinclus cinclus, assembly GCF_963662255.1. NCBI lineage: Eukaryota > Metazoa > Chordata > Aves > Passeriformes > Cinclidae > Cinclus > Cinclus cinclus. The sequence continues at coordinate 13,503,440 of NC_085057.1, read as the reverse complement.
ATTACTCCATGGTTTATTGTTTAAGGGGAGCTGCCCGACTTCTAATTTTACAGTTCAGCTGTTAGATATGGAGCTTAAATATAGATATAAAATCATAGCCTAAACTGATACTACTTTAAAAAAAATCTGACCTAAATGTTTATTTAGTATAATGATACCAGGCAAAATTTTATAAAGATGGATTATTATTAGGGATTTAATGAAAATTTAAACAAATAGGTAATGATAATGATAATTACATTAACATCAAATACTGAGAAACACAAGGACAAAAGATAATTGAGAACAGCTATTCCACATAATCTAATGAAACTCCTATTATAACACATGCATTACTTTTATGCTAGTATTTCAGACAAGTCTGTTTACTATTTATCTCACTAATATTGCATGAGGCACGTGATAACTAGATTTACGGTCTATTACTATTTTTCTAGCTGTTAGAATAATGTCCAGTAGTCTGAAGTCAGCTCTTGAAGGGTTCTGAACATCCACAGTGGGAAAGGAAAACCTGTTAGACTTCAAGTACTTGTGAGCAGTGATTGAAAGGACTTTTATTTGAAAAATGCATTTAAAATAGCGGTGCAACATCTGAAGTTTGACATACTACACGGATTATTTATACAAGCTGCTTATTTTCTAAATCAGAATTCAGTCTGTCTGAACTCCAATCCTTCCAGTGGAAACGGCCTAAATTGCTTTTTAGACCTTCTTTGAAGCAGTTTGCAGGTCCAAGCGCTCTCTGCTCTGTTTGGCTGGGATGTGGACACTGCAGCTGGGGCTTCCAGTAAGGCAAGAGGAGGAAGAGATCCCTAGCTCACACAGATCTAAGCTGAAACTTCTGCACAACTCCTGCAGAAGTAGTTGCATAGCACTAGAGTTTATTCATGTGTAAAATCTGCCTCTGGAGCTCTTCCCGAGGTGCCTCACCCAGGATCTTCTCTCAAGGAGTTTGTCTCCATCTCAGTCCGACGCTCGGGGTCTCCGTGGTTTTGTTCATCCAGCTGGAGGCATAGTTTAGATACAGCTGGGGTGTAAAAAGCTGCCAGGACCTGCAGAGGTGTGGTTCTTAATCTGAATACTGATTTCCATACTGATCAAAACATAAGGGAGATCAAGGAAAGACAATAAGCGTAGGATTTGGAATGTCCTTAAAAACCGACTGCATTACCGAAGGCTCAAACTCTTAAAAATTACAGTGTGGTTTAAAAGCTAAAAGGAAGGGAAAAGTGCACAAAAATGTGAGTGTCTAGTGTGCTAATGAACTACAAGGCCTAGCAGGCCACATTTAAATCGTAAAAGCATCTCTTAGAATTTTTATTTGGTGTTAGTTTTTCCGTTTTTTTTTTTCCCTCATAAAATATTTTTTTTTTCTTCTGAAAAAGATAAAAGGTTTCTCTTTGCAGTTCTTAGTTTTGTATTATTCTTACAGATTTCTGTGAGCTCAAATTAAGGAGTTCCCAACTGCTCTAATACTGCAACAAATTGATTTTCAGATTTTTCAGCCTTTTCACTGGAGAGGATTTTAGCTTGTCCACTCTTTCCTATTTATTTGTTGGCAATAGGGAAACTGAAATGGCTCTGAAACTATTGAGAGATCAGTGAATTCAGATATTACTGGTTAAAAAATGCAGCAGAACTCATCCACAAAGTAATCTTCAGAGGAAGACTTCCACTTGGCCTTCACTCAGCATGCGTGGTAGGGGTTAAGTATCAGAAAGAGAGGCCATGCACCCTTGTGGTTATTTTAATTTCAAAGCTTTTATGTTTTCTGACTCTGTGGCAAGTGAAGAGAAGACGAGAAACAAGATTCTGTGAAGCCAGGCTAGCAATGTTTTAGCTCACCTTCTAATTGTAAATGACTTGGTTATTTTTTTTTTTTCACTTTAGAGTTTTGTAGTTTGGGGATTTTTGAGCGTTGAGAGAATATTTTTGATGTTTTAAAACAATTATGATCAGTGTATAATTTATATTGCTTTTCCTCCTTCCACACATTTATCTTACTAAGAACTATGTTCTCCTACTACAAACAAATCAAATCTAAATAACTAGAGTGATTTTATTTTTGTTTGTTCATAACTTCTGTTGTCAAGGAGTGACTTTGAGCACAGAAGAGCAGAGTTTAACTCGCTGTCTCAAAAGCAGAGATGCAGGAGAGATGATTTTTCAGCAGTTTTCTAATTTTGGTGTGGTTCTGCCTTATACAAGGGACCCATCCAAAAAGAGCAGTAATTCTCTGCCTGTCTGGTTCAATAGCTGTCCTTTCTACACAGGGCTTGCCAGCAGAGGAACCAGCAGCACTGGTCCAAATTTGTCACTGCAAATAATTTTCTCTGCTTCTGAGGCAGTTTGGTACAGATTTCTGGAGGTTGGTTCTTCTCACTTGAGCTGCAGGACTTGTCCTCCTGGTACCCTTAAGCCAGAAGTAGTTTCCAGATATTTCTGGATTTGTTCTTGCCAGCCCCTCCCAGAACAGCAGTCTCTATCTGAAGAGATAAATTCTCTATAAATTCAGTTCTACCCATCAAATATGGACACAGTGCCTTTGCCTTGTAATATGTGCTGTAAATAATTACAGGAATCTGAAACCTGGAGTTGTCAAAGAACTGTATGACTGGGCTGATAATGCTGTTTTTCTGAGATTTTACCTTTTATATTTATTTGGTCCTTTATTATGTTTGCTTGCTACCAGCAATAAGAAGGAAATAGCTTTATCATCCCATGTGTGTTTTCAAAATTTCAAGTTTTCTGATTGAACATTGAGACATCCCAAAGGTTTTCCTGAGCAAGAGAAACTTCTGCTCCACAGCAACTCATACACACATAGGTGGGGCTCTCAGGATACGAGCAACCTGTCCAAGTTTCTTCTCTAGTGAATATTAAATTATTTGTATTATGTGAAACAATTCAGCAGAAGAGTTAGTGAGACACTCAGCTCAGAAAAGCCTGATGGATGGGGCAGTCGTTTTGGATCTCAGAGGCTCTAATCTGAGTGTCTCTCCTACTTGATTCAGAGGATAGCTGTGAACAGCAGCATAAATCTTTTCCTCTCTGGCACAATTCTGCAAAAAAGAAATGTGTTTTCCAAAACTAAGATTAACAGGTCTCATCTAATAGCACAAACAAGATGGTACAGAATGTATTTACATATAGATACTACCTATACAGCTTTGCCTTTCTTATTCTCAAGTCATTCAATATCTCAAGGCTGTATTTTTAATGCTCTTTGTATGCATTTTGTAATCATTAGGGACATGGTTAAAAGAACTAAAAGCTTAGATTCTTGCATATTCACACACGGGTTTTGTAAATAAAACTGAAATTCTGTTTAGAATAGCGATAAAACAATTTGTTGTTTGCAACACGGAATTCTTTTGTTTATTGTTTTTGCAAGGCAATTCTTTAACTTATTCCGATAGAACAGACAGAGGAATAAACAAGTATTGTTCAGATAAGGGAACAGTGATGTACCAGAAGAAACCAGTCCCATGAATACAGATAAATTCATTTTCAAGCAGGTAATCTGGAGAAAAAGGAGTGAGACAGTATGAAATGAACATTTAGCAGAAAATTAATAATAGTACTTAATCATTAAAATTAGAGTGAAATTTGTCATATCAAACTGGGAGTGAGGGCAAACTAGCAAGAACTTTACCTGAGACTCCAGAACAATTTACTCTCAAAATGCATTCCTTCCAAGAGTGCCCAAACCAGAACAGATTCAGCCAATGTTTTTTGCTTTTCCAGTGTGTGTACCATGTGTGCCACAGTTTAAATTGAGCAGTTGGAGGCTTTCCTTCATTTCAAAGCATTCTGTCCTTTGGGAAGAGGTGATTCCACCCTGCCCTGGGCGGGGATGTACCAGCAGGCAGAACAGGTTAAACGGGACAAACTGGTTTGTGACAGGAAGGATGTGGAGGATGCAGAAGAAAAGCAGAAACAGTGCAGAAAAAGGTTAGGTGTCAGAAGACACTAAACTGCAGGGAAGAAGGCTGGAGAAGGAGAAATACCTAAATAATGTGTAAAAGCAAAGCTGTTAATGTCATAGTGTTTCAAGGGTACTGACAGTAATCTTTTTGCAAGTCTCTCTAAGAGCCATTGCCTTTGCTTAAACTGAGGCTAAAATGGAGAAACCATTTTCAACTACTTTAAAAAAATCAAAAAAACAACCTTTGGAGAGAGCAGAAGTGTAGGTAACATTCAAATAAGATTTTAAAACAGGTTTCAGAAAAGTGAGGCAAAACAAGTATGCACTGGGAGTGAGGGAGAAATGCTGCATAGATGAGGAAAAAATATCACAGTTTTATTGAAAAACATGCACTCCTTGAGATTTCTGTAGACCTTAGAGAACTTGGCTTATCGTTGTCAGAGCAGACAGAGATGATGTGTTTAATAATGTGTCTCTCCTAGATGTTTATGGTCCTATCAATTTCCAATTCCAACTAACCAAGAGAGCAGCTGAAGAGCCAGAGAAATGACATACAAGGTGAAGTTCGAGTTGCCAGTGCTTAGTGCTTGGCATATTGGTGATAGCAAACAGGAATTTGACATTGAAATTCACTTCATGGTAGGACAGTTTTTTGACTTCTTTTGTTCAGGTTTGTGGCCTTAAAAGTATTGGACATCCCTCTCTCACAGGAAAAGAAAAAAAAAAAAAGGAGAAAAAGCTTGCCATCTTCTGGAAATGCTTTTAAATCAGCTTTTAGCTTGTGCTGCAGACAAGGTCAGCAGAGCTCTGAGCCCTGTGCCCTGCTCTCAGCACTGAGCAGGGCTCACACTGGCAGTCAGACTTACTCCTAAATTCCCAATCCTGTCAGGGTCTCGGAGGATGTTGTAAGGAAGTGACTCTCCCTGCTTTAAGTGATTGCCAAAGGCAAGTGACAGATATGAGGAGTTTGATCCTATCAAGATTCATCTCAAAAATGCTGCTCTGGCTTAGCTTTCCTTTATCCATGGATATTCAGTACGTATCAGACAGCACCAGCAGGAGGTGATGTGCAGGGATTGTTGTTTTCTATTTGTTAAGTCTTCTACAAAGGCACCCTCAGTCTCTCATCAAAGCTGTGTGTTTGAGATGGGTGTTCTGCAAAGATCATGTGTTTTCTGAGTTCCCTGGAAAGTATATTAAAAAAAAAATTCTATTTGAAACCTCTATTTAATTCTGTATGTATTTGTACTTATATCAGAAACTACATGCAGGTACAGAATGTTGAAAGTGAAAGATGCTGAAGTGCTTGGGGGAACAGGCAGTGCTGGAGTTAATGCTTTAATTTATAGGGCTCATTGGTCAATGATACTGAACTCTCCTCCAGGAAAAAAAGATCCTTAATTCACTCTTACAAAATTCAATGCCCTATTGTTCTCACTTTTCTGAAGTCACTGTTTATAACATTGCTCTCCTCTTCCCTCTGAGGAATAATATAATTTATTGGAGCAGTTCATTCATACTCTATGTGATATCTATCTTTTGGGACAGAGATACCTTTTGCATGATGTACACACTGTTAACTTCAAACTCTTCCTGTTTGCTTTATGTGCAAGGGTCCATAATCAGGAATATTTATGCATCCTGGTACCCGGTTGTGCTGTGCTTGCTGTTTTCTGCTCTTCATAGAAAATTAAACTTTTTTTCTTTTTGGCTCACACCTACCTGAAAAGCAAAAGATTTGAGAATATTACCCAATGGATTTATGATTACTAGGCAGATAGCCAGTAATAAGCAGTGATATCTGATACTACAGCCCAGACATTCTCTGCTTTTTTCCACCTTTTTCCTATTATCTCTAGGTTTAATAAACTATAAATGGGAGACATAAATGGCAGACTGTCTTTTCTCTTTTTGTGCCTATTTTTTTTTCCTATGGAGGTGCTTGGTGATGAGATTAAGTTAAGGGTCGTATATTCTTCCAGCCTAGTATTTAGGAATAGGCAAATTATTGAAAAGGGTGGAAGTGATCTAGGCTTATTCATTTTTGTGGGAGAGCAGCTTTTTTGCTACACAACAATCATTTTAAATGGAAATAACAGTATTATAGATAGAGATTTAATGAATATATATGAGAAAAGCACGATAGGAGTCACTAAGCAGTTCAGGGCTTTAGATGAGGTCACGTTTCTGACTTGTGTAGTATGAAAGTGAGTAAATCTTAGATGATCACAGTCGAAATATTTCCAGGGTATTGTACATACTGCTTATTGTAGGAAAAAAAATTATTTTCTTGCCTCTGGCTTATAAGAAAGATATTGAGTGAAAACCAGCTGCATTTGTACCTTAACGTTTACATTGCATATGTTGTGTCTTTGTTTCTGGATCTCACATAATTGCTGACTGTGAAATTAAAATATCGAGCTCATTATTTCAATCCTGAAATATAACTTGCTTTAGACTTATGCTTTTGTCTCTAATTGTGGTGTCCATGTGTTGAGCTTCATTAACTCGAAACAGAAAGAGCCCCCACTTTTGTGTTAAAGTTAATTAAACCTGGTAATGGTTATTGTCTGAAAATTTCCTGGGTTCAAGTAGGTTATTTTGCTTCTGTCTCTATTTTCATGCATCATTTCATCAGTTGTGGTTTGTCAATTCATAATATACAGGATTTGCCCGGACTCAGTGAATATGGGGTTTTTAATCAGAAAAATACACTTGCATGTTTAATTAATACATAGTTGGAAGCTTCTCCTTGTGAAATAGTCACTGGTGACTTTTAAACTCAGATTTAAAGAAAAATATTTGGAAAAACAAAAGCAATTATTTTCCCATTAATAATAGGTGACAGCACAGCGCACAACAGATTGATGTTAAGTGACTAATATAAAAACTGAAGATTTCAAAATTTGACAAATCTGTGATGTGTGAAACGTTCAGACTTAGAAATACAGATTTCTGAGCTGTGCTCCACATAGACTTGTGGCCATGACTGAGAGGATAAATTAAATATGCACAGTTAAATGCTTGTATAGTTTAGTATTTATGCTTTAATAATTTTTTTCAAAGTTCTGCAATTCAACCTTAAGTATAATGCATGCTGTGCATATCTTTATCACTGGTTTTGTGGGTTATGCTGTGGGAGATGGCCTCCTTAAAAAATACCCCAAAAATCTCCTAGTGAAAGACCATGTCTAAGATCAGGCCATGGGTTTTACTCAACAAAGCTCAATGTTTTAAGTGTGTGAAATTAAAGATTAGAGGATGTACTTGCCTTTGGGAAAAGCTTGGGAGAAGTGAGAAAATCGATGGTGTCTTCCTTGAAAAATCATGCAGGCCAAGTTTAAATAAGTATTTTGTTTGTGATTCATTAAAAATGAAAAAAAGGAAAACATTTAAATAGCAAAAATTTTATTTAATATTACTTTTCATGCATTTTAGATTTCAGATTTAAACCATTAGCTAAAGCTTTCAGACTATTCAATTGAGATTAAAAAAAACCAAAGAAATTTTAAAATCTTATTCTGTGTCCAGTTAGCTTTTCAAAATGAAGAGCATGTGTTCAGAGAAATATTGCTGTGCATCCAAAAGGTGCCAATCAGAGATATTAGTGAAAGGTTTAATGGAGAGTCTGTGCTGTGTGAAGCTCCTGCTGACAAAGTCAGCTTAAGACCTTTCAGCATCATGTGCAAACCAGAATTTTGCATCAAAGAAGAGATGAGTAGAGGGGGATGTGCTGTGTTGGAATGGACCACGGAGGGTTTTTGGTATAGGGATGGCAAAGGCTCAGCTGGTTGACAACAAGGTGAGGAGATTCGGTACAGTTTTTATGGCTTCTGGTAGCTTATGTTGGATTTGTGATTATTTTTTTTTTTTTCACAGGTTATGTAGAATTGTGATGAGGTAAAATGGTCTGGACAGAGCTATTGGAGGTTATGAAAAGCTGTGGGAGGTTCTGGAGGATGTGAGGTCTTTCCAAGCCCTTCCACCCAGCCCAGTGACCTTGCTGCCCTTCAGCAAACAGTTCTGAACTGCTCTCCATGGTCTCCTTTCAGTCACACTCCCCTCCTCGCCAGGGCCCGACTCCATTCCCTGTTCACCTGCTTCAAATTCTGCCCCCATGGCAGCAGCAGAGAGGGCTGGGGGAGACAGGCTGGGGACCTGCTGTGGAAAAGTGCTACCCCACTCATCCTCACTGCCCTGCCCCTGGAGCAGTCTGCTGCCCTGGGCTGTTGGGTCTCTGTTGCACACAGCCCTGGCTGCTGGGGGATCCTGTCTTACACAGGACCTGTCACCAGCAGCACTTCAGATCCCCGTGTCTTTCCCCATCTTCTGATGCATTCCTTTAGTAGCTGGGGAAACAGTTGTTTCCTCAAACACTTGGGAAATTAATAGTCCCACTAAGTATAAGGGTGTTGGTGGCACAGGTTAATGACAGGGTAGAGATGTTCAAAGTTAAGTGCAAACCTCTCAGTGAAGGGGCAAATCCTACATTGCCTTTTGAAAATTTCCCTCATTGCCACTGAAATTCCCATACAGGTCAATACCTATTGCAGTAGCTCTTTAAAACTCAAATGATTATTTTTCCCCTAGGAAGACCTAAATTTCCAGGCTCTAACTACATGTTAGGTGTCAATAATACGAAAAGGCATAAAAAGGAGGTGAAATATAAGATGGTATTGTTATGAGAAATTATTCAATTTCTATATCCTCTCCCCCTCCCTACTGTGTTTCATCTCTTAGAATTGCAATTTTCTGCAGATTTTATGGGACATTCATTGGGATCTATTACAGGTTATAGAATGAGAAATCTCTTACAAATTAATTGAAATTCAGAGAATAAGAATGTGTACCATGTGCTATAAACCCACTTGAATCCCAAAATATTTTTTCATTTTTGATCTAAGTTCTGCCTTGAGCTCCTTAAAATAGCAACCCTAAGGGTATCCACAATTAACCCCACAGATAAATGAAATTACTTTTTCTTTTTTTTCCTAAAATTAGGGAAAAAATTACTAAATCCCTTGGTAAATACCTTGCCTTGTATTTCCTCCAAATAATTCCTTAACCTTTCTACATTCAGACAGCCCCAGCGTTCCTCTTGAGCAGGGGTTGCTGGGCTTGTGGAGAAATAGAACAACACAGATTTTCACCTCAGCTTTCCGCTTTCCCCCTGTGTGTGAGAAGACAAAACTGAGAGGTGAGGTTGTTGTCAAGGCCAAAGTGTCAGGGAGATTCTTTGGCAAGAAGGCAGCGCATGAAACAAAGTGGAGACAGAGGGGTTTTAATCAAGGACTGCTGGCAGTCCTGGCAATGCAGGTTTCTTGTTGTTTGCTTTCCCTTAAACTCAAAGGCAATACACTGGGGACTGGTTGGAGTGGAAGCTGCTCAGCCTTGGTGGCTTTCTCTCCATTCATGGGTGAACTTTCTTTCTTCCCACCCCTGATGTTTCAGCATTGTTCCTCCCATTTGTTCTGTCCCAAAACAGATTTTCAGTTCACGTTCCTATTTTCCCTCTGTGTGTGAGAAGACAAAACTGTGGGGTGGGATTGTTCTCAAGGCCAGTTTGGGTGAATCCAGCTTTATTTTAGCTGGGCGAGTCACCTGTGTAAGCCAGGAGAGCCCCTGGTGTGCCAGGACAAATGGAGGGACAGGAGGAGGCGCAAGGGATAGGGGATACAGAACTGCTTCGTGTGCTGCCTTGCCCTTACCCTTCAGCCTGCAGCTCAGCTCTTCTTTTGTCTGATAAAGCATTTCTGGAGTGAGAAATCCCCCTCGCAGCCCAGGACGTGCCTAATGGTTTCAGCAGCTCTGGCCATGGTTGCCTGGCTCCCCAGGAGCCTCAGCTGTGTGCAGGCATCTCTGCTCCAGCCCTGACATTAACTGGGAATTTGGGGAGCGTTGCCTTCAGCCCGTGTGTGAGGGAACTCCAGAAGGACAGCATAAAATCTGTGTTTTCTGATTTGGGCTTTACAGTGCCATAAATAGTGACATCATAGTATATACACACAAATATAATGATGAGTACAGCAAATGCAATCTTGCACATTGGCTGGAAAATGCATGCTCCAGGCCCACATTTAATAGGAACTTTCATATTCCATTCTTGGAATATAAAGCCAGCATTTTTGTCTATTTTGACTTTTGCATTAATAAAATGAGGTCAGGAAATCTGTTAAAGTTTATCTTTAAAAATGTTTTCAACCCAGTCACCTTGTTTTAAAAATCATTTCCGTTTGTTATCTGCACATTTAAGTAGATTGTGTTTCCTTGTGATTGAGTCTCTGAAGGAAAGCACTAACAGATTCCTGTAATTGATTATACTTTAATGATGCATAATGGCAAGTTCTGTTTTCCATTATTGTTACCCTACACGCCGAACTGTAGCTGCTGCGATAGCAGAATGAATGTGGATATACAATAGATTTAGTACCATTTCACCAGCTGCAGTGTGCTGCATTAGCTGACGCCGTGTCTGCAGTACCCGGGCAGGCAAAGCGGCCGTTCGCACAGCGGGCAGGTATTGCACAGGTGTGCAGTGCTCAGTTCTTGCAGCTGGCACAGGACAGCCCTGCTAGGGAGCGCTGCAATCCCTGTCCCTGGCTTTCATGGGTGATTGCAGGTGGGAGCTGGCTGTTCCTACATCTGCAGTGTTCCGCTGATGGCGTTCTTTTCTTTTGGATTGTCCTTTTTCCACAAGCCATCACAGCTTCTCCCTCCCGCTCCCACCCGCACAAGCCCTCCATGGAGAACAAGGTGGCTGATGATCTTGTTATAAATGAGAAACAAAAAACTCTCGATATTTGGTAAAATTTAGATTGCTTTATTTGATATGGACGGAGCAAGCAGCGCCAGGGAACGTGAGGGGTCACCGCCCACTCCACGCTCCATCCAACCTTGGTTTGCAGCCTCTTATAGTATGGGCTCTCATTGTAAATTTTAACTTTGCCAGGTAAGCAGTGGTGGTCAAATAAACATCTGTAAAGTCTCTGGGCGATAGTCAGTCTTATAGATAACCATCTGGTCTTGGTAGATAAAAACCTGCAAAAGTCAGGGAGTCTGGTCTTTGTAGATAGGCAGCAATGATCAAATGAAGGCAGGAAATCTGATTTTGCAAAATCTATTAGGTTATTGGAAAGTCTGATTTTGCAAATTGGTAGTAGGTACAATTTATTTAGAAAACATAATATTTGTAACGGGGATTTAAAAAAGAATGATTTAATAATATATTTTCCTCTGTCTAATGTCCATGCTTCACTTCTGACCTTAGTATTCTGGTTTATACAAACCCCAGTGCTCTTATGGTTAACATGAATCTTTTATCAATTATCACAATCTGAAGGTGTTGCTGATCTTCCTGATGGTATTACTTAATTATTTACAGATGTCCCCTGTATAAATCTCCTCCCTTGTGTTTTGGTGGAAGACTGGAGAGCAGGGATTACTTTGCATGAGATGGTGTGTGCCTGTGTTAAGGGCAGTGAGCACAGAGTCCTGAGCCGTGGCTCGCACTCCTGTTCTTTGCTCACCCAAATAAGTGGGGCAGTTCTGTCCCCACTAGGCTGGGCTGTAACCCCTGGACATTAGGCCTGTCCTAACAGAGGTCACAGGGCAGTTCTGGTGAATGACCCGGTTCTCAGAGCTGGCCCACGTGAGAAAAAACAATTTTCAAAAATTAATTTAAATGTTGCGTTTTGCAGGTGCTGCCAAAAGCCATAGAGCTGTTGTCTTCTCAATAATCACAGTATATGGAAACTTAATAGCTAGAACATTATAATGATGTAAAGTTGGTGATGTATGTTCAAAATACTGGATAGAACTGCACAGTATAGTCACATAAGGAACTGACTGAGGCTTTTCTTTTGCCCTGATTTTTAATTTTCTTTACTGAGAAGAGGATGATTTTCTGGCAAGTTGTGCCAAGAAATCTCATTTATTGTATTGCAAATCAGCAACTACATTATCAAAATCCTCTTTATTTCCTGGAATTTATGTCAAAGCTTTCTCATAGCATTCACCATATAAAAGCACATATTCACCATATTTGGTTCTTAACCAAAATTCTGGGGAAAAAAAAAAGAAGCCAAAAAACTGCTATTTGGACTTGGTGAATGTCAGTGTTTGGCAGAATCAAAATACTTTCAAAAATCTGAAATAATTTTATATTTCAGTTTTAAAAATGAAACTAGCTTTCCATTTCACTTTAAATTCTGAAAACTAAAAAAAGAAAGTCACTTCTGAAGTAAATAGACACTTTGGTAAGTTCAGCTCGAATGCAATGACTTGCCACCACCCACAGATTTTTTTGGTTTATTCTCTGCTACATACATTTTGCGATGTTTTAAATTACATCACTGTATGTATATGTATTAACATTCAACACTTGGATTCTGTTTAATATAGGTTAAATATTAGTTTAATGGTTTTGTGTCTGACACTGATTACAATTCAAATCCTCCTTGCATGCTGTTCTGCTGATAGTAATAACAGCATTTGTAATCTTCAGTCACTGCCATCCAAGTCATAAACAGTAATATCAATTAATATATACTTATGCTTGTGTGGTTACTCTGTGCAGGCATTAATAGAGAAATTATTTTTTATCATCAGAAAACCATTTCAAAGAGATAAGAATGGCAAATGCAGAGCAGATGAAATTACTTAAATGGCCTTTTCAGTGGTGATGTTTGAATGTTTGTAGTGTCTTGCAGCAGTTTTGGAATATAATACACAAATTAATTTCCTGTATATTTGTGTTGTAGAGGAACAGATTTTGGACTGTGAAGGAAAATTTATGCTCTAGTGCAATGTATTCTCAGCTCAACCCCACATTGCAAAAGAAACCTCTACACATTTCTTTAATTTAAGCAACATGAGTTCCTAATTAGTTATGCATAGACAATGGTGGATTTTTCCAACTGCAAAATGATTAATAACACGTAATTAAAATGGAACCTGGATCAAAAACTCATCAAGTCTCCCTAATGCCATAATACTGTACCCTTTTCCTAGGCAAGTGATCCTCCCTAGGGGATCTGAATGATTCTTTGGAAATATGTTTCTGCAAATGCATTGTCTACTCTCATAAGGAACTTACAAAATTTTCAATTGGGGAACTTTTATCGATATTTTCATGTTAAAAATATGTAACTTATGAGACTATTAAGTAAATTTTGGAAAATATGGCCAAAGACGTATACAAGGTATGAACATGCTGTATTTATATGCTTTATAGTTGGAAGTCAGGTATAAGTAAACAAACACACGCAAAGAGCAAACCAGTATTGGTCCTGCAGCTTTACTGAACATTTTCTTAAAGAGTGTACCATTTATCACTGCCAAATTAAAACAAAAATCTCTCCTACTTCTAAGCAAATTTCCTAACAAAGCACTGATAAAGCAAGAATAAAAAAAATCTTTCTTAACTTGTTGACCTCCCCATGCCCCCATTCCCCAGTTTTGCTATCAGGGACTCACCAGATACTCAATTACAGCCCAGAGGTTTGGAATGATCAGCAGAAAAGCAGGTCTGGGTCCTATCCCAGCTGCTCAGTGGGGAGAAGCACCACAATGCTGGGAGCCACTAGATGCCACTCTTGTCTCGTCCCAGTGCAAGTCTGAGAGCATTTGTGGTTGTTTAAAAAAACAAACTGTGCCCTCCCACCCCCAATGTCCCTTTAAGGATGTTCCTTTGGTATTTCAGATATTTTGCCTTTTATTTTTCTCTTAATTAAACTTACAATATGACCCTATTGTTTATAGTTTTCCTTCTCTCCGCTGTAACACTACACTTGTTTATAAATATTTCAATGCTATCCCTGGACAACATTTTTGTTGCTGGACTCTTGCATGACTGTGTTGTGCTCTATCTCATTTTTCTCTTTGGGTGGGATTCACAAAATTCTGACATAAGTATTCATTTATGTTTGATTGATTTCATAGCCACTTAGGGTTTAAGAACCTCTGAATTTAATTTCGTAAAAAAGTCTCCAAAGAACTTCACCTTTGCAATTTTTTTTGCTATACCAGATAAAGTAGGAAGCTCATGAACTTGTTGTATATTCAGATTTTGTCATTGATGACCTTTTTCGTACATTTGTCATGGCATTTCCAAGTGAGTTGCGTGACTAAATTGCCCAATTTTCAGGTTATTCTTAGCCACGTAGTTGAGGAAGAATAAGTGTAAAAATGTTCAGGTTATTTAAGACAATAGAGGAAAAACTTGAAAAATAAAGTACTTCCTACAACCTTCAACACAAAAAAATTGTAATGTTCTATATCTGTGCAACAGCAAACCTGAATTTCATTTGTTGGCAAGACTGAAGATGTTCTCTTGTTTGTGTGGATTTGATATAGACTTTGTGATTTTAATACTGTTTTCCATACAGAATCAAATGTTCTTTTTCAGTTTTTAATGTATATGTAAGGTGACTTCTATGTACTGCAAGCTACCTGCACGGCAGCCAGAGGTAATGAAGTCACTTGCTTGAAAGAAGGACAGTATATATTTTGTAGGTAACCTGGAAAAGCTTGTGAATAGCATGGCTGAATAATGATGAAAGCTTATAGGGGTATAAAGACCTCCTGCACATTCAATTAAGTTAGGTTTAGATTTTTCTGAGTATTTTCTTGCACATGTGGAATGAGGTGAATTGATACAGAAGGGATAGTTCCATGGAGAAAACCTTTTGTACCCTGCTTAGTTTCGTAGAGGTGAGGGTTGTTGGTGGAGCTGTGTGATTTTGGACCATCAAAATGTGAGAATTGAGGGGAAAGATGTTAATGCATAAAAATATCTCAGTGAAAAAGAGACTGTATTATTTAAATGCAGTAGAACTACCTTTATTGAGAGTTTATAGACTGTATGCCAGTGAAAACTATTGTTCTGTTATTTTCAAGGAAAAACCCAAAACTATTAGTGATTTATGGAATTAACAACCACACTACATGCAGACCAAAGACCAGAGCTGAGGTTGCCTGTGGAACCTTAACTTTATTGCTTCCATATCTCTGAAGTAATAGCTGTGCAACTTGAAAGTTCCATTTTTGTCATTTGCAATGGAATGACTTAATTTATTTAAGTTTCTGTGATGAACACTTAATGCCTTACACATGTAGGGAAGGGTATAGTCCGTGACTCAGCGCCTGAGTCTGTAACTACAGCCTGTCTCACTGCTGCACTGAGGAAGCTTTTTTGTGGTCATTAGCAAAGGCTGACCTCTCTGTTTGTATACAGTGTCTTGACCATGCAATTGTGGAAGGGCAAGTTTAGGGATGTGGTTCAATTAGTCTGTAATTTTATTAACTCGTTTGGGACCATAGCAGTTATTTAGTAAAGGTCACTCTGTAGTCCCGTTCTCTACCATCAGATCTTTCCTTTTTAATCTCTTCCCAATAAGCTCCCCATTTTCCCTTTCCTATGAACATTTAAGTGGTGATGGTGAAAAGAGGGTCTGTATCAGCTTTTCCGAAGCACGTCCTCGTGTGGTGTATCTGGAGAATATAAACCCCTCACAGAGCTATACTGGCTCGCAGAAATGGGAAGAAGTGTTGAGTTTGCTTCTCCCCAAGGGACAATGGCTGGCAGTTCCCTTTGTCAAGAGTAATTCTATGCCCTTGTTTGGAGAGCTCCATGTCAAGGGTTTGCAGATGCCAGTTTTGCTCAAGTGCCACCATCTGCAGGATCTCCTGGCATGGGCACACACCCTGTGACCCCACAGCAGCTCCCTCACACCACATCCATCTCCTCGTGCTTCCTGGGAAGTGTCCATCTCCCATGGGAGCCCTGCGGCCAGAGCACAAGGACAGCACACCTCTTATATCTGCTGTCATCCCTAAAGTAAAGACGTGTGAGTATCCTGTACAGCTTTCCTCTCTGTGCTGATCTTCAGGTGGTGCCTCCTTTCCCTGCTGTGGGCAAGGTGCCAGTGTCAGGAAATGTCTTGTCTTGCAAAAAGTGACCTTGTTCCACCTTTGGGACAGCGGCAAAGGCGAGGGGACATCTCTGGTACAGGGCTTCCAATCCTGTAGGTGCATCCCAGCTCCTGCAATATTTCTGGCAGTCTGGAGAAGCGCAGGCACTGGAAGCAGAATGAGCTGCCTGCAGGGCAGGGCTGGCTCCGTGGGCTTGCACCTGCATCTGCAGCAGGGACCAGGCCAGCACTGGGATGCTCCTCATGGGAAACCTTGGGCACAGCTTGTAGGGAGCCGCGGAGCGGGAGACGACTGTGCTGTACAGGGATGAAAGGATGTCTGTTGTCATGGTGGGGGCTCTGTGCATAATTTCCCTGCTAATTAACTAGGGCTCTTTCCCTCTCTTCCAATATTAAGTCAGGATGCTTTCCTCAGATGTAAGAAGGACAGACATTTTGAAGGAAATTAGTTTTAATCTAATAAAGTCTGTTCCAGGACAGAATTTGCAGTAAGCATAACCTTTTATAAATAAAACTGAAAAAGTAAAAAGACACTGAATTTAAGAGAAGAGAGAGTACGTGACTTGTTTTTTAGAGTAAATACTGGGACAAGGTTTATTCCTCATTACTGTAGGTATTTAACTTGAAGGCTGATAAGAGCCAGATAAATATGGACTAAAAATATAAAATGTGGTTGAGAGAGATATTATTTTCATATGTTGAACCTCGTTAAAAATAGTTACTACAGAATGATAACAGTATAATGATCTTAGGGATATAATCAATGTAATCAATGATCTGTATGTTTTTTAGCTGACAAAAATAATAATGTTGATAGAAAGGGATTAGGGAGAATTTATATTAAAATCAACATAAAATGAGTAGGAAGTTAGGATTAGAATGAGGAATATGTTATGAGAACTTTTAGCGATATGATATGTCATTTATAATATATTTTGTTTATTTTTTTTTCTGTTTTCAATGTATGGAGTGTTTCTTTTTAGAAAATCACAGTAAGAAATGGGAAGCTCAGGACAGTTTAATGGGAACGTTGTAACTTACTGTTGGGTAACATGATGAGAAAAAACTGAATTTAGTTTTTCTCTGACATCCTTTGTGGTGTGCTGTAAGGTGCTGGTCTGTGAGGTCAGCCCCAGGGCCACGAGGAAGCTGCTGGCTTGGGTTTTGATAGCAGGTGATCTATGTAGGATAAGGCTGCCTCCAAGGTCATAGGCTTGCCTCTTAATAATTCTGATTAGCTCAGGCACAGTACTGTGTAGGCCAGGTAATACAGCTTCCAGCTCACTTTCTTCAGTCTCTGTATTAAGAGAGTTGCCACCCTGGCTTGTGCTGTACAACATAGTTGTACTTAATTACAGCAGAGGTCACACCAAATTTAAAGTCAAATATAAGGTTTGAGAATGAGAATTAAATATTTAAGTCACCCAGGCATTTATTTTTTCCATTTCACTTATCTTTTCAGGAGGCATGTGGAATTTTGGGCAGAGAAGAGCTAAAGTAATAATTCCTTTTCCCATGCTTTATTCCCTGTATCACTTTTTTCCTCTGTCATCTTGCTTTCCCTCAAATTTAATTTTAGCATGGTGAAATGCACACCAAATTCAGAAACTGAGTACACATTAGGAATGTATTATTCTTGCTGATTGCAGGTAAGTAAACACCAGTGAAGGACTGTGCTTGCCAGCCCTTTTCAAACCTTATGTTAGAACTCGTGGAGCCATGCCAAACACTGATAGACTTCAGCTATCATTAAAAGCTAAATTTCTATGAGATTTTTTCTAAGGTTCACAGAACTCCTCAAGCAAATTTGAGCCTCATGGCAGTAGTCTAAGGATTGATTTATTGTTGTCTATCAAACTCCAAAATGGTTTGGGTTTCATGTTTTCAGCATTACAAGTAAACTTGCAAGCTCTGATCCTGACGCAGCTGAGTGCAAAATCCAGAGTGAGCCAGAGTAGAAATCAAAACTGAGTCTTCTCAAACCAAGCAGATGAAACCTGCTGATTTTTTTTTCCTCGAAGTCTGTATTATGTGCCTTTCAAAGGACTGATAATAGCTTGTTCTTATTTTACAAATATAGACAGATAAGAGTTGGCAAACACTCTTGTGAGAAAGAAAAGAGAATGAAGGAAAATAGGTATGAAGAAGCTGTGAGCCAACCAGCCCCAGAACCATACTGTGAAATGATATGACTAAAATATGTGCATGGTAAATAGTGTGACATTGAAAAATGAAACATTCAGTATCACAGTCAGAGGAGAAAAATGCCAGCTCCCAAAATTGGGTCCTGGCAGTATGTTCAGAGCATCAAATAGGCGTATGCTTGATTGCAGTTTGGGTGCAGAGAAAGGAGATTCACAGAGATCTGTGTATTTTCCCACACTATGAATTAATCACATCTAATACTAATTATATACTTGCAACACTCTGAATTCCTGCATAAACTGTGGAAGAATGTGGAGATGTTTCCAAGACTGGAGCAGCTCTAACAATGAATCCCTGTATGTGCTTTTGCAACTGTTTGCTGTGCGTCATATTCAAACCCAGTTATGTTCTGCAGATTTACTCTTCTGTACTTTGATGGTGATTTACACTCCTAGGGAAGTAGTTGGGTGAAACCATTTCTCAGAAATGTGGAAGCTTAATATAAATAAATTGAACACAGGCGCTTGATTTCGGTGAATCACAGCCTTTTGACGTTTATAATTTCAACACTTGATTGTCCCCAGCTACTCAGCCTCTATGATTCATGGTGATGCTTCAGCTATTGGCTTGATAGAAAATGTAAAACGTAATGTTGGGGTTTTTTAGCTATTTTAGGATGCAAAAAGATCTGGATCCAGACAAGTGGGACAAATTCATACGTACAGTGTGTTAGGAAGCTGTCTAATAATTGTGAATTAATGATGCCCTGATTATCTTGCCTGTAACCATTAGGTGAAATGGAGAGTTTTCTCCAGACTTTGAGGTACAGGCAGGCGTGCTTATTTTGTTGATGTTGAAAATAGAGACTGCAGAGGTGAAATTATTTCAGTAGGTAAATCTTCATGTTGCTGGGGTTGTTCTTGCCTGGAATTAGCCAGTGTTATGCAAGGTGCTGTGGGAAGCTTTCATCCAAAGGGAACCTGCTAGGGAGCTGCACTGGGGTGATGAGGAGCTGTACAGGGGTGATGAAGAGCTGCACTGGGGTGATGAGGAGCTGTACAGGGGTGATGAGGAGCTGTACAGGGGTGATGAGGGGCTGTACAGGGGTGATGAGGAGCTGTACAGGGGTGATGAAGAGCTGCACTGGGGTGATGAGGAGCTGCACTGGGGTGATCAGGGGCTGTACAGGGGTGATCAGGGGCTGTACAGGGGTGATCAGGGGCTGTACAGGGGTGATGAGGAGCTGCACTGGGGTGATGAGGAGCTGTACAGGGGCGATGAGGAGCTGCACTGGGGTGATGAGGAGCTGTACAGGGGTGATCAGGGGCTGTACAGGGGTGATGAGGAGCTGTACAGGGGTGATGAGGAGCTGCACTGGGGCGATGAGGAGCTGCACTGGGGTGATGAGGAGCTGCAGGTGCTGCACTCTGCCATGGGGAGTTTGAGCTGCTGTGTCAGAGTGGCCTGTGGCGAGCTCAGGCAGGGTCTCCGAGTGCTGCTCTGCATTGTCCAGGTGGGATACACCAGACAGAGCATCTGAGGGCACCCAAGTACCAGTGATGCTCTGTGGGGCAGTAATGCTGTGGGGATTTTTCATCAGGCAGTTTCAGTTCTGCAGGTATGACAAATGTGACAATTCCCATCTTGCAGCTCAGGAATCAAGACCGATCTCTC
This sequence comes from Cinclus cinclus, assembly GCF_963662255.1. Taxonomy (NCBI): domain Eukaryota; kingdom Metazoa; phylum Chordata; class Aves; order Passeriformes; family Cinclidae; genus Cinclus; species Cinclus cinclus. The sequence goes on along the minus strand of NC_085057.1, from coordinate 13,483,763 downwards.
TCGTGAGTTATACATAATGCTGGTTTTTTTCCCCCCCTTCACTTTTAACAAAGTGGTTAAAGAACAGAAATGAAAAATTGAATAAGTTTCAGCAAGATTTTGTTGTAGAAATATGTGGATAAGCTTGATTTTCTGATTTGAAGTAAAATAATTTGCTTTTGGGGAAGGAAAAATTGAAGTGGGAGGAAACATTTTGAGTTTCGGAGACAAGATTAAAATTTCCCAACTTCATTAACATTCTAAATTGCAGTTAGTAGCAGAGACACAATTAGTAAGAGGCCTCAACTTCATTGAGGCTGGTGTAAAGTAGGAAGTTTCTCATTTTTATTTGATTTGCTCAGTTTTTTTACTTATAACAGCCTGGTGATGGATACATTTACTGCTTCAGTTTCCTCTGCACTTCTTATAAACTAGATTACAGAAAAGTAGAAAGAAACAAAGAATGAATAGAGTAAGAAAATACGAAACGTGAAGCTCCTCACCTGTCACTTTGCAGCACTTCAGCAGATCTGCCCAGTGTGACAAGGTGTACAAGGGCTGTCTTTGGAAATACTCTAAAGGTTTGAGAAACCAGAATATCAGAGCTAATTGGGGAACACATTGGTGAGCTAATCTTGCTGCTTTCCATGGGGAGCTGTAAAACTGGCTGGTTTTTTTTAGGGCTGTTCTCTCTTTTGCTATTTATTAGTATTGTCCTGACTTTCAGTAATTCCTGTGAGGTTCAGGTAGGAGAAACCCCACCTTAACACTTGAACTTTGTTTGGACTTTGCCAGTGTTGTGCATTGATACTCAGAGCTGGCAGCACAAGAAAATGCATTGGATTTGTGGGTCATGAACTCTGAGCACTCCGATCTCTCTCTGAATGTCCTTAGTGCAGACCAGGCAGGTGATTTGTTCTTTGGCCACTGCTCACAGGAGTGCCTGGGAGCTGAACTCTGCCAGAACAACTGCTGCAGAGAAGCACTAAAAACCAGACTTCTTTCACCTCCTCTGGCACAGTCGTACACAGGATTTGGGGAGTGGGAATTAAAATGTGCAGATGCAAACCCTCCTAATTCTTCTGTACATAAAAGTGGTATTGTATCAGATTAACTTCTTAGTCATGTATATGCTCCAAGATAAATGGACAGCTATTGTTTTCAGCTGCAGCACCCACCATTCACATCAAAGTCTCTGCATAGCTGGAACAGAGATGAGAAGCTTTTTTTAATTGAATGTGTCTCATTTCCTTCAAGTATTTATGGCTTGTCACTGTCTAACTGAGCCCAAGATGCTGACAAATATGCAAGTCATTTGTAAAGCAGTTAAAGTACAGGATATATATAAGTAGAGACATTCTTCTGATTAGAAAATAATCTTGTATTAATAATAAGTCTTCCTGTTGTAAAATTCTTTCTAAATGCAGTAATATTCGGAATGGGAATTAGAGATATTTCAGGGATGACATTTCATTTTTTCCAATCAGCTTTACTATAAACAAACCCTGCAAATTTTCAGTGTCAGCATATAGCTCAGGTAAAACAAAGTTCTTATTTTTGCTCTGAGTACCTGAATTTTTGCTGAGGATTTATTAACGGCACATTTCTGTTTCAGGAAAAATGCGTGTTACATTAGGCATTTTGAATAGTATCCATTTAGCATAAGCCCTTCTGCCTTTGAAAATATTTTTGTCACTGAAGTTTTTAAGTCCGTTTTAGGTCTCTGTGTTTGTGTAAACTACAGATCAGTAAATGGCTGAGATGTGTTACATTTCAGGCTTTCTCCACAATCCGTTGCATGTATTGTTACTCAGATCCCTGTGTGGTCCAGTCACGCCATATATTTTTTCAACAAAATAGCTAATGACAAGTCATTGCTTAATGAAGTGTTTTCATGGCACCTTGCTTAGGAGGGAGGATCTTTTCTCAGGTAGTTGGAGGCTTTTGTAACAATATCTACTTTAATTTCTCCCTTGGAATCTACACAGGGTAAGTCATCTGTGCAGTAAACTTACATCCAGGAAGCCTGAATTAATAACCTCTGGGTCAGCTTCACAAATTTCTCATTATTCCAAATATCTTTTCCTGTTGGCTAAGCCTTTTGTTCAAGATGACACTAAATTGCAGTGGTTATAGATGGCTTATGACCTGGAAAAGGCTATTGGCAATACGGCCACATTTTGTCACAGACTGAAAATGAAGCAAGTATAGAAGTAAAAGACATTAAAGGCAGTAATTATCCATGAAAATAACCGTTGCAAATGGTAAATATGTTTATATTTTTATGAATATTGTTTTAGCTGTGGCAGTGAGCTCAGAGCCAAAATATTCAAAACTGGTAAATCTTTTTTATAAGGGAGTATATTCTATTAGTACTAATCTTTATTTCTATAATAAATATTTAAAGGCAGTGGAGGATTTTCCTGCCAATCATAATTAACAAATTTATATAATATTTTTATGTTCAGCTCCTATCCTTCAGTGTAGACAAATGCAGTGGAATTTATATATCTGTATATCATCTTTTCCATTAAGAAGATAGTAGCAATTAAGAAAAAATGCTTATTGTTCTTAAAAATGTCATTGTTCAGATGATGTCCTGGTAACAAAAGATGCAGGATCTCAGATAAACATCTGGTAGGAATGAGAGCTTCTTCATGTTTTTTTGTTAGATGAGCATTTCAGACTCATTTGTGACTGAATGATACTGTATTTTCTCTTGTTATTTTCAATTTATGCTTTACCAGAGACAGGAAGGAGCAGTGAAATAGAAAATTAGGATGTTTAGAGAGAGTAATTAGAGAGAGCTAAGAAATGTTTTTTAAACTGTTTAGATGGCTGAGAGGCCCCTGTGTGTGTGATCTTTCCAGCTGAGCTGAGGGAAAGGCACAGATACAAGATGTACCCAGTCTGGGCTGCCACTGTCTGCTGGGGACTCCCCTTGCTCTCAGCAGATGTTTCATGCTAAGCCCATCCTAGGAATGTTTCTTGGATTCTTCAGAGTCTCTGGGAGATGTTATCTCTCTTGCTTCTTGAACCTAAACTTCTAATGATTGTAAACAAGATGGAGCAGCAAGCTGGATTGTGGGGTAGCTGATTCATAAAATCCCATCCCCCAGATGGATTTCAAAGTAGAAATTTGCCTCTGGTTGACTTAATTAGCCTGGTCAGCTTTTCTAAAAGTGTTTATCTGTCTTAGTTTAGAATAGGTAAAGTTGTCGCACGATCTAGGGCTGGAACATGGAAATGGTGGTACTTTCTGAAAATCTCGGTTGTTTCTTCAGTTGTGTTCACAGTCCCCACCCTCCCAGTGCTCTAGTTTGAACATAACTCTGAAGTTGTGTGTAGAATTCCAATAGCAGCACAGTCCACAGCTCAGTGACTGTCCTTGAATTGTTCTGTGAGTATCTGAGAATTTAATATAGTGAAGAAATAGTTGTCCAGACTCCAGATAGTTTCATGATGTTGCTCTGACAAATTCAGTTCATGTAATGTGTTCTATTGCTGCTTTTATATTTATCATCGTTGGCCTGTCTTTGCTTGAGGTGGTAAATGGTTAGAAGTTGAAAACATAAAAGGCATTGTTTTTATATTTCATAATCTTAACTCTTGGGCTCTACCACTCACTTATTCGCACAAGTTCAGGATGAGAATAGTGTGCAGATGTTCATTTTACCCATGCAGATATTTTTCAATATTCAGGTTCTTAACTTACCTCTCTTTACAACCTCCCTTGTCTCCCAGCTTTCTCCTAGGGCAAATAAAAATTTGTATTTGATATAAGCTTGCCTCAAACTTGCTGGTTATGTGGATTCTGAATTTCTGTATCTAAATCTCATGCTTGCTGAATGGAGTCAAGAAAAAACTTAATGTTTGACATAAAAAAGTACTTTCTTTGTGTCTGTTAAAAAACTTTATTCATAAAATCAGTACAAAGAAAAATTGTTAAGAATCAGAGAAGTGTACATGCATACTCTGTGATACTCTGTGAGATGTTTTTAAACACTTCAAACTTATTTTATGAAAAAAATAGATGCCATTGTCCTTTCCCCTTTACTCTAGAGACATGTTTTTCTTTTATTAAATTAACTCATCATCATGGTTTTGTTATTTCAACTGTGGGCTTAGCTGACCAAATTTCTATATTGCTTGAGAGAGCCATTAATCATTTGAAGAGGATTTGTATATGTTCAGTTGCTCAACATCTCATCTCTCACTTTACCCCCAAATAAATTCAATAATGTTGCACGTGTTCTTTTGTTTTCCTTTTTGTAGTCAATAATATTAATTTAACCTCCTGTGTGTTGGTGGGTGGTTGGAAGTAACAAAACAAAGATGGGATTGCAGTGAGCACCATGAAATTCTGTTCTGTTCTTCACTGTTTAATTATTTTGATTATCCCCTGCTGGTCTGAAAAAAATAAATCTGGTAAAGTACATGTTTAATTCATCATTCAGGGCCACGGTTAGTGTTCAAATGTTAACTGCTGGATACAAACTGCTTGTTACTTTCTGTATTTTTGGGAACAGTTATTAACCCCCAGCCCAGCACAAGGTTATCTCTAGGCTGTCCTGTCCCTGAGCATGTCCTGCTGGGAAGGCTCTGCTGAGCACAGAGCAGCAAGGGATGCAGCAAGGGATGCGTGCTTTAGGCTGAAGAGTCTGGGTTAAAGTTGCTTCTCGTGGGAGACGGAGAAGATGCAGAGCTCGAGAAATATTTTTTTGGTCCTGCTAGGAAGTAGGAATGAAGCACTTAGGGCATGGGATTGTAGAAAGGCACAGAGAAGTCACATAATGTCTCCACCAATAATTAGAAGCAGCCTTGGGGTTGTCATCAACCTGAATGTGTCAGATGAGCTGAATATGCACAGCACGACACTGTTTTTGCTTTAAAAGTTTTCATCTTATCTGTTTGTGAAATAGTTCGCTTCTCTATCTCTAGAACACATTTTAAACTGTGTGGATGGTATTTTTTTTGATGCTTTATTTTGAACACCATTCACTGGTTAACTCGTGGTAAAATGAAAAACTTCAGAATATATTAGTGCACTGATTTTGAAGCAAGTCTGCCATTTTGCTCTTCTCTTTTTGCAGGATTATTTTGCAGAAGTTGTTCTTGCTTGTTCATTAGCTTGCTATTAGCTGTAGGGCATTTAGGAGAAATGAAGAAATCCTGTGGCTCTAGCTAGTAATAAAAAGGCTATTAAAATGAATAAAAATCCCCATAAAACTGGTTTGGGGAATATTTGAGTTAGTGGAATTTAGAAGATCTCCTGGCAACCTGTTGGCATGTGTTTTGCTCTAAGTATTCTGCATCTCTGATTTGGCCACACCTATAGTAATGGGATACTGGTTCTAACCTAAAAATAAAATGAGGCATAGTGAAGGTTTTTAATGCTCTGAAAATACTATGACTCTAATAATGGCTTACTGTGTGATGTTTTATCTAGGTTTTCCTAGCTTGAAAAGGGAGGATCAGCCCTGCTGCAGGGTGGAAGTAATTGCAAACTTGATACAAGTGTATGCAAAAATGTTTTAACATCCTCAAGCCTTCAGAAGTACCTATTAGTCTTGCCTTGTTTGCTTTGATCTTGCACAGTTTGTCCTTTTGGAGTCACAAGTTTTAGGCAAATTGCTGCTGCTTGCAAAGTATTGTTTAAATAAAGCCCGACAAACCTCTCCCGTTACCTACTAATGGTGTGTTTCTGCATTGGAAGCAGTGAGTGTAGAGCCCTTGTCCATCAGGAATGGGAAGGTGCATCCTCAGCTGAGCCTGGGGAGGGAGCTCAGCCTGTGCTGAGGTGAAGTGGAAGAGCAGGAGGGAGCTGAGAAGGGGCTGCCCCAGCCCCAGAAGCGTTCCTGCCCTGCTCACAGGGCAGTGTGTGCAAGAGATGATGAGCCTTAGCAAAGGGTCATGCTGCCATACTGCTAGATTTGCCAGGCTGGGGTTTTTTTGTCTTTTTGCCCTTTCCCAGTGTTCAGCAGTAACTGGGCTCTGCAGGCTCTCTGGGATCTCTGGGGGTAATTTTGTGTGTTTGAAATACTCAACCTTTGCAGATGCACAGACTCTACAATTACTGTGTTCTGCTTCAAGATGATTCACTAAAGTCATGAAAGTCTTATTTTAACGCTGCTCTAGAAATTTTCGTAAATTTATTGCATGGTTTGCTGCATCTCTAGGATCATGATCCCTGGCTCTGAGCTCACTCATCCATGCAACTGGAATCTTTTTAACCTGCACACACTGGAAGAAGGGAAAAATTACGACGTCACCAGCATAGGGATTTGTTTTGGTCTTTAGCAGAAAGTATTCCTTGGAAGTTTCTTATGTGCATGAAAATGAACACACCGTATATTTGCTCTTCTAGAACCAGCAGAAATGATAGATCTCCAGTAAGGCCTGTCAAGGTGTCCAAAATATTGAACTAAAAGCCTGTTACTTAAGTAACTTTTACTTCCTTATTTTATTTACTAAATTTTAGTGACCAAAGAGTTTTTGTTCAGTCTTGTGACAAAGAAGGGACTCTTGAGAGCTTTTGCATGTAAAAATAAATATTCTTGAAGTTATTTATCTGTTAAAGGAACAGGAGGCTTCATCTGAAACTTGTAAACTACTAAAGTGATGTTTTTTAACTTCAACAGATGATTTAGAATAGCCATCATAATAACTTTCAACATTCAATCATTTAATCCTTACAAGTCTGAGACCTTGATGTCTTACCAATTTACTGCTATAATAGATTTATACTATAATGAAGTATTATTTATTTATCCTCTTTTATGGCAATTTTAATAGGGTAATCATATTGGGAAGGAATGTATAGCCTGGGGGAAGGTCATCTTAATTTGATTGTGTAGAAAACAAATCAGTTGTTTTTTCAAGGGTGAAAGTAATGTTTCTTTACTACTTCCATAATTAATGCAGGACTGATGACAGCTTTTGAAATCCCAGGTGTTTTTTGAGCCTTGCTGCTGAATAAAGACATAAAAAAGAGGGGAAAAAAGTGCTGGATGTTCCTACAGAGGGGCAAGGAGGAACCTTATAACTGGAAATTCTAAGGATGTCTCTTAGAACAAGAGATGCTGTTTTCTCAAACATAAAAGCTTTTAAAAATTCAGATGTTTTTATTGTATGAGGCACTTCACTTTTGTGACCTTTTATAACTACTTGCTAAACAGACCAAGTTATTGAATACAAGGGCTTTTATCATATGTTTGAAAACATAAATTCTTCTTACTGGACAACTGCCAGAAAAGGTTTTTTGAGACTTAGAAACAGATATGCATTCAGATGTTTGCCTCCTCTTTTAACTCGAGTGCCAGAATGGGGACCATTGTCTCCAATGTGTTCTTAGCAGGACATCCTCTCGGGGTGGATAACTTCACTCATTTTGCTTTCCACATATCATGAACCTTTCTGTTCTCCTTAGAGATGGCTCTTATTTATCAGTCTTGAGAAAATAAACTTTTTGTCTTTTTTTTTTGTTTGAACTCTGATAATAGCTGATAATTGCTGCAACTGTTGTAGATGTTTCAAACATTGAGCATTTCTAGCTGTCTGTGCTATTTCATGGAAAATTTCATAATTTTCCATGTTATTTGCTGCTACTTTGTTTTCTCTGATGCTCTAGCATTTTGAGGCTCTATGCAAATTCCATAAACTTTCCTTAATTTAATATCTTTCAGATACATTTAATTTTCTCTTTCGATGAGCTGCAAAGTTACCGAAACATTGTGAAAATGGTTCTTGAGTAGTTAAGAATTATTAGTGTAATCCAAATATTGCTCTCATGCTGGCTTATTATTACAAATATTCCCTTGTACACATTTCTGGTCCTCATTGCTCTATGAATGAGACATTTTTGGTTGTCTTGGTAAAAAAAAATTCTATAGTTTAGAAAAAAATACAACAAACTAAAATTGTGGCTTGCATTCTTTCATGCTGTTATAAACCAAAATACTTAATTTTAAAATGCAGTGATAAAAGCTGATACTTGTTTACTCTTACGTGCCAAATACTCTCTAAATTGCAAAGGCAGTTTGGATTATAACGTATCTTTTAAATTGAATAGTAAACGTTTATGTTTAAATATGCTGTTTACAGTGTTAACAAATACTTGATAAAACATTCAGGCATCACTGCATATGTATTTACAGAATGATAAATGTAAAAGGCAATATAGAACATCAGTCTTGTACCACACTTTATACAACACTGCAGTTATGCAAGATGTGTGCAATCCTTTTCAATACTCCATCTAAATTACCGAAGTTTTGTTGCAGACAAGTATCCATTGTCATCAAGGTGCTTGTTTAGCTGAGACATTATGCCAAAATAAGTGGCTAAAGTGGAATAGAGAACTTTGAAGAAGTTTCCTTCTTACCTTGCAGATCAGTTCTCACCTCCAACCTACTCCTATGGTTCTCACTGCAGGCCACAAACTTTGCACTTCCCTGGATTTTCTATTATATATTTTGAACAAATTAATTTTGTCATAATTAACATGCATCTTTGGCAGCCATCCTAAACGATCACACAGCACATGTTTTTTTATTGTGGCCGAAGGTGTCTTTTGTTTTAAAACAAACTTGCTTTTGCCTGTCAGCATGAGTGATGCTGTAAAGCAATTTTGTGATAGTTCTGTAACAGCCCCATAAGTCTCTGTCTCCTGTGATTACAGGGTATGGCAGAGCAGCCCAGGGTTCTGCAGGCTATCAGCAATAGGATTATTTGAGGTGTCTCAAATATGGCCAGCTCCCTGCTGGGGCAGAATGGTCCGGTGCTTGTTCTGCTGGGCACTGATCCCTTCATATTGGCTTTCACTAGGAAAACTTTACAGGGATAAAACTGAAAACTGAGATTCCTATTTGCCTTATCTTATAATTATGAAACAGGGTGGGCTTTCAAAATGCCAGATCAAACATACAGAATGATGCAGATATTGTGAAGGAATGTATAAGCAAAAAACCCCAATGTATTTACTTGAGCAAATCTAAATGCAAGAAGGTCTAAAGGTTGATTTTTGGTTCTAAGGATTCATATAACAACTGACATGAATGAGATTTCCTCGCTCACCTGCAGGAGTCTGGGTAAGACTGGAATAAACTCATCTGTTGGACAAGTCACACTAGAGCTGAATCTGCTCCTAACCTGGATCGTTATCTTGTTATTTATGAGACTAATAACTTTCTGATGTGTTATATTGTGTGCACTCAGAACTCACCAAGTTAAGGTTATATCAAAGACTGACCTCCATTGACAAGATTAAATTGAAGTAATTTTCTCTAAGAGCTTAGGTAGAGTATTTGTGTTGTCAGCAAACAGGACTTTATCCTCGTTCCCTTAGGCTTTATCTCAAATGTAGTGTCAGAATGCCAGATGGATTTACTTTATTATTTTTTCTTCAAATTTTAATATTCTTTCTATTACCTTTCAGTTGTCACACTCAGTAATTTCCTTGGAAAGGAAGAGCCCAAAAGAAGCCATTGTGTAACAGCTCTGCTAAAATGCTCATCTTTTCAGTGGTATTTTTGGGCTGCTACCTGATATTTAATCCTTAGAACTTGCAGGACTGTCTTAAATATGCTATTTTTGTGGGTTTCTCACTTGCAATAAAACCCTCAACAAGCCAAAGCCAATCCCTGTCCTGATCAAACAGAAAAATCCCCAAAACTTAACAGGAAAATAATAATCTGCAATAGCATAAGGACTACTTTATGCTGCAATTTGCTTTAAAAAAACCTCAAACATAAATCATATTATTGTGTATACATTGGTAGAATTGAAAGGAGAAAATACTGACTCAGACCAATAAATGAATGAATACTAAATCAACTGAAGAAACAATCAGTCCTAAATATCCTTAATTATAAAAAAAAGTGGTTTCTTCTTAATATAGCAAATTTTAGTAGTTGGCTAGCCTTGCCACTTACAGAACTTGATGAAAGAGGTTGCCTACTAATTAACTTCTTTGGAAAAGGAAATGAAATGAAATGAAAAAAATGCTTTTTCAGAGTTGATTTCTGCATCCTTATTTGAAATTTTTCCATTTTCCCTTCCATTTCCAGAGTATTATAAAAGCCACGGGCAAATAAAATTTACATCCTTGAAATTACAAAGTCTGTATGTGAATTTCTGTAGAAATTATTCCATGATAACGTACCAGAAGTTCAGTTCAAGAAGAGCTGTATATTTCTGCATATTCCAGTACAGAATACTTTATCCTCAACTAAACATAGATCTATGTTTAAATTCTATATGCATTTGCTCTCAAATGGATATTAGGACAGGGACTCGTATTTAAATTGATGGGATTCTTCAAAGACTCTAAACTTTGGCCTCCTCCAGTTAGGAAGCAAATCACAAATTGTTGCCAAGGGTTAAGGTATTTAAGAGGTTAAAAAGTAGTCTGTAGTGTTTGTTGCTTTCAAGACCTAGTAAAATTTCTGATCAAGCTAGGTCATAAATATATCAATAATTTTATCTAAATTGATTTTGCTTATCTGGATATAATTCTGTACAAAATAGGCCAAATAGTCTTCAGGAATTTTTAACAGGAAGACAAAAAAAAAAAATAAATTTGTTGTTCAAAATAAGTCATTACAAAGTTTACACGTCCATACTAAAGTATGCATAATTTACGAGGCCAACTATGATGTGCATTTCTAAAATTCAGTATAAAGCAAATAATTTTAGGAAACGTCAGTCAGTACACATTGGGTACACATCTACAGCTGTAGTTAATACTCCTGTGAAGTAAAAACACTTTTAGTTTGTCAGGGACTAAGTTCAGCACTGACAGCAGTTCTTGATCTGGTGGAAAAAAGCTAAACAGATATAATTAAGTAATAACCCAGAAAAATATTTAAATTTAGAAAGCTTTGTATTAAAAATAGTACATATATTGTTTATGAATAGAGCTTTTCTTGGACTGCCCTTCATATTTTCAGGGCAGCCAGAGAACTGAAACAATATGGGTTTTTCTTGAGATGTATTGATAAATCTGTTTTCATAAATGTACCTGTATGAAGAGTGTAGAGGGAATCTGAGAGGATAAAACTTCTTGTTCTACTCTTCTAGCTGGAGATGTTAATTAGTGGATTGATAGATGTGTTAAACCACTGAAATCTCTTTTTTCTGCTGACTAGAGAATGTGGGTTTCTGTTGCAGTATGAATACTTCAATGCTGTGCTCATCAATGAACGAGATGAAGAAGGAAACTATCTGGAGCTGGGGAAGGAGTTCATTCTGGTGCCAAACGACCACTTCAACAACTTGCCTGTGAACATCAGCCTGAGTGACGTCCAAGTCCCCACCAATATGTACAACAAGGGTAAGAAAAGAGCTGCTTTGTTTCATCATTCCACTGGCCAAACAAAAGCTCACCCTTGCCTAAAAGCGAAGCTGTTGATTATCTGTGTTTTCCAGCTGGTACTAATACTGAAATTTTCTATGGGAGAATGTGTTAAGTATGTCAGTTCTGTAGTATCTTTTGCTTTGTGGCAACTTAACAGATTCATAAGGTGAATGATTTGCATATGAGGCTTGCATGAGTTCTGCCATAGAGTATGGCAGAATATGTTTATTCTAGTGAATTATTTTCCAAAATATTTAAATCATTTAACAGACCTTACATTGTCACCAGTTTTATTCTATCTTTGCTGAGATCTGGAATTTCCTTTGAAAGGTATAGGATAGGTGGAGGGGAATGCTTTATTAGATTTATGCTTTCAAATTTCTGAGAATATTTCTAGTAGTATATGTGCTCTTCTAGTTCTACACACAAACTCTGCTGTGAGTTTGCAGATAATATTTAGAGGGAATAATTTCTGCTCCCCTATTTAACATAGGTGCTGGATAGCACATTGTACTAGCAAACAGCAATATTAGGTATTAGAAGTGATGGACTTCGGTCTAAACATTTGGAATGTAAAATAAACTCAGATATGCATTTACTCATTTTCCTTTTGCCACTTCACTTTAATCAGATAACAGGAATTTGTATTTTTGCAGGGCTTATGCAGCACCTATTTATTTTTCTCAAGCTAGTAATAAAAGAAAAATTACCAAGGAAAGCTTCTTAACAATATCTTCAGTATATTTGTCATTGGTTTGTAAAATGCTGCCTAATGTCATTATGTGGTTCCTCTTTTGTGTTTTAACCATACTAAAAGACATCTAAAAGGACATCAAATGCTTTCCTATTAATGCATTCCAGTCTAGCAATTGTGGTAATTCATGCAAGAATATTGTGTAATAAGGCGAATTAATTCAGATAAGTTGGTCTAGTAAGAGAAGCAATGTATATGGAAGCTTCTTTTCAAAGTTAGGATTCTGACTTGAGAATCCTGTGAAGCCAAAACTCCTACAATAAAGTCTTAAACTAGGGATGAAAAATAAATCTTCCTAGAGAGTATTTGAAAGGTTGTGAAATGATTAATGGAGGATATTTTGAAAAGACTTGGAAAATGCTTAAAGCTTCTAAAGATACTTTTTTTTTTTTTTTTGGTAAGTGCTAATATTTATTTAATCAAGCCTGTCTATAAATTAATTCATTCCAGAATTGCTAGGGGGAAAATAAAAGGAAGGAATATAGAGGTCAGACAAGTGTGCTTTTCTGGAGAAGGAAGTTATCCTGAGTAGTCAGTGAGAACAGTAGAACTAAAGAGCCTTCGGGGATGTGATATGTGCTCATGCTATGTGTTGAATGCAGTTTATATGTTGATTACTTACATAGTTAAAGGCCAAAGTCAAAGGCATTGCTGCATCTTGGTTTGGCCTCTCATACAGGGATTTTCTATAGAGATGGGGAAGATAGAGTTCTGTGATGATTCTTGTTTCTACTTTGTGTAATTCAGACCATTCTAAATTGTCACTTGGTGCAGCTGCAGAAAAAGCGTTTTTAATCATTTCAATGTATTCCAACTGCAGAAATCTGGTTTGTTACTGGCATTTTCCTTGCACATGGACATAACAATCTTGTTTTGGGGCCTGTCGATGTCTGGAAAAGGTCCTCTTACCAAGAAGAGAACTTTATGTTTAAAGTTTTGTTGCCCAGTTCTGTAATGCAGAGGAGTGATAACAAGTTAATTTAATCCTGACCTGAGGGTACAAGCAGTAGATATTGATAGGTTTACAACCAAGTGTCTGCAGAATAGCATTTCTCTATGAGGGGCCTATTGTTCATTTCCAGGTTATGTTTTATTTTACTGAATTACTAGGGAGAACCACAGCCAGAACTCAGTTGAAAACAGACAAGTGTGATCACTGAATAGTTAAACACAGGGCTCATGAATCAATGTAGGAAAAAAGAGCCCTATTTGTAAGCTAATTCTTCACTTTCTCCTTAATTTTGGTTATTTTGGTTGTACAGATATTGATAATTTGCAATGGGTTCAGAGAAGAGTCACAGGACTCATCATAGGATTGACAAATGTGCCATGGACTGAGACCACAGGGGCTCAGTTCATCTAGCTTATTCAAGAGACAATTAAAGGCTTAATTAGTAGTTCTGTAGTTAATTACTAATACCAGGCTCTATAATCTGGTTGCCAAAGATTGTAAAAATCCCGTGGCTGGAATCAGGTTCCATTATTTTGCAAATTTCACAACTGTGGGCTCAGTTAAGCTTTGGGAAAAGGTTTGGCCTGGACTGAAATCAGAAAGCAGGGAAAAAGTTCTTATTGAATTAGTAATATAAAAACATTCATAGAAGAAAAAGAAGGGAAGAATGAAGGTATGTTTTTCATGTTTGAAGGAAAGTGTAATTTTTGGAAGCACAGAATCAAACTGAACCCAGTTTGGGCAATGCAAAGGCAGAGTTCAGTTGTATATAAGGCACTGTCTCATTCAGCTGCTGGGCTCTTCTATTAAAAAAATCTACATGGGTTGCATAGGGGCACAGAATTAGTTCTCATAGGTCTTATTTTTTATGTCTTCCTGTAAATTTAGAATGTAAGTGATTTGGACATGTTGCTGTCTTAGACATAGCTTGCATGTACACTTCCACAGCTACACATAAGATCCTTAGGGATAAGGATCTTATTCCTGAGGTACTCAGGTACAACCTTTTTCATGTCAATCAGTGTGTTTTAAACTGCTATTGTAGAAGACATTAGTAATAATGAAAAATTATTAATAATTTAAAGTTTGTATGGTTTCAGCATTTGATTTATTACTTTCTGAGATGACAGTAGCATATTAAGAAGAATCTAGGAACATGACATACAATTAAAAAATAGCACTTGGAATGTGGGCTAGGCTTTCTGGTAACCATCCATAGGGAGCATGGCAGTAAGATTGCCACTGGGGAGAGTAAGATTCTATAATGGATTTATGTACACAAGGAAATGATAAAAGAAGACTCAAAACTGATCTTGCAGATGTTGACAGTGTATAAAAGAAAAATAGCATTTTGCCTTTTGTTAGTACGAGAATGTAGGTAGCCAAGATCCCACGTTCCTTGTCCAAAGTATGTGCTGTATCTGGGATGTAGAACCTACTCCAGTGTTCAGGTTTTTTTTCCTAAATCTTTCACCTCATATATACCCCTACTTGTGGACAGCAATGACATATTTTCTGCTATTGAGTTTTCACTCAGCAGTTTTTCCATGGAAGAGGCTTATGAATACTTGGATAAATGTGGTTTTTAGAGGAATGTGGATGAAAACCAAAGCCAAGGTGAGGGTCAGTGCGTCTTGTGACACATGCTCAGGCAGTTCTAAGTTACAGCACCTGCTGAAAAGCAAAGCCTAGCTAAGTATAGTACCAGAGGTGATACACAGCAGCATCTCATCCACTTGTAGTAGCTTTGCATGAAATCTAGGAAGCACACGAGGAAATCCATTGTCTCAGTATTAACTGAAAACAACTCCAGGTTTTGAGAATTTGCAGTTGGTTTTTGTTTATGTGACAAGGTAGGCTTTACATTCTAGAAAGGGGAAGAGTCCAGGTTCTCTTCTTTTCAATGATTCAAAAATATCAGGATGCAAGCACTTCTCCTTGCCTTTTAAACTCTATTTCTCAGTGTAATAGTTTCTTGACAGTAAGAAACTTATAACTAAAGAGAAACTTCTGTGCCTAAGAGCCTTTTCATGTATAAAATTATTATTTCTTTCCAACCCGCCTATGTTTCATAAAATCTTCAAATATCTTTGCCTCCATAATTGGTCTGAGATTGAGATTTTGGACTAAAATATTACACACCCAAAGACAACCTTTCTAAATGCTTTTAAAAATTAAAAAGGCCTGGAATTGTGAGCCACATTTGACTTTTCTCTTTGGGTATTTTGACAGAAGTAGGGTAGGGGTTGACCACACATCGATCTCTCTGGAAGCCCTGGAACAGTTTATCTGAGGTGTGGTGGAGGAGTCAGACATGTGCCAATAGAGGTAGATTGGAGAAAGGATCATTTCTTTGTTTGGATCAGATCAGATGCATCTGGAGAAATACGTTTGATTTTGCTTTAAAAAAAAAAAAAAAGAACAATGTCAAATAATTTATCTTGGCAATGAAAGGGAAGTAGGCTTATATAAGTTGATTTAAAGCAATGGGAGGTTTTTCCTTTTTTGCCATTTCTAGTTTACTGAATATATAATCTTGTTTTACTTGCTCAGTTTTTATAGTGGAGAAACATTTCCTAGAGGATAGACTTTCATCCCATTAACACAGCTGACAATGCAATTAAGTGCATTCTACAGCTTTGCAAGACTTAGTTATGCACTGAATTTTTTGTACTTACTAAAAAGTCATTGAACAAAGAGTCCAAACTTAACTACTGGATAAAAAAAATCCCAGATTTTTCAGTTTTAAATAATCTTAATTATTTTAAGTGTATTTTTATTTTCGTCACTATTGAATTTCTGAGGAAAAGACATATGTATATAGACATATATGAATGTCCATGTATTTATATTTATCTCCTATGTGGTGAAGAGTGGTACAGTCTGTTCTCACATCAAAGAATTGTGTGATTCACTGAAGTAGTGCAGGAAATATGGACACAAGATAGTTTTGTGACTAAGGTTCTGTGACTCGGTTGTCAAGTCGTGCATCAGAAGAATTTTAATTTAAGCTGTAGCACAAGGCTAATGCCTCTATTTTCCTGCCCATGCAGGGGTAGATCACAGCTCTGCACTGCCTGCTGTTTGTACAGCACACAGATGACTTCTGAGAGCCAGGATGATACTGTAAGCAGTATTTTAGGGCTTGTCTGTTCTCCCAGAGTGTGTTTCTGGTGAGATTCCATTGCATAGCCCGAGGCACAGCTTCTCACTTGAAGCTCTGTGCCTATTGAAGCATTTCAGAGCTGGCTCAGCAGTCTGGTCTCCAGCACAGCCCAAGTGCCAGCTTCACACACAGTTACGTTTTCATGGTCCTGAAATTCAACACGTGCTCATCTGCTGTGCTCCATGTGGGGAGATTGGAGCCTGTGCTTCAGAATTCTGTTGAACTTGATCTTTTAGCTTGGGCTTTTTGCCCTTTACTCCTAGTAAAGCCCTGGGGTGAATATCACATAAACTCATAAGGGCCACTCGGAGGTGCACACCTCGTACCACGCTGGTACGAATGAACAGACTTGTTCTGAACAGACTCAGTTTTGGAAATTTTTTTTCCCTGATTGATTTACAGTGATGTCTGTTCAAATTAGTTTGAACACAGAAACCACCACTCCTGCCGTGGAACTTTGTGAAGAGAATTGATTACTGTCTTTGAAGTGCCCAAGGTGAAATGTCCATTGGTGTGTGGAAAAGTGAGATGTGATGGGCAGTGCTCAAAAGGACAATATAACTTGTGAAGTCTACAATAATAACTATCTTTCATCCTGCTTTCCCTCGTTCTCCAGCTGAATTGCAATACCAGTGTCTGGGCATGTGCAGAGGGTTATTCACGTGCATTTTCTCTCTTTAGAAACCTGATATCAGTAACTGCCTCACCTAAAAGGCATTAGGCTCTGCTTCAGGGAGGATGTGTGCTCTCTGCAGGGAGAAGAAAATATGTTCGAATCAATTAGCGAATCTAATAATGATATGTCAAAATAAAGCATAAAATTTCCCCAAACGTGTTGGGTCTGGAAAGTTACTTTCAGGCTTTCATTGTACTGGAGAATGGGGCTTCTACTAATGAAAAATGTTTCATTATTTTCCTTGTATGAATACATTTTAAACTCAGGAAGTTAGGTGAACTTTTAGCCCAGTGCTTACACTGATTTATTTTTAATGATGACATGATTTATACTGAATATATTTCTCAGCATTTACCTAAAATTGTTTCTGACATTTCATCATGTCTATCACTGTAAGAGTGAATTGTCACATCCTTTGTTACATCTAGCAAGTTATATTTCATAGTGCTTCCATGTGATTCATATTTTGACTTTGTAGTCATGTTTTTGTGAATTGTTTTAATCTTTATTCCCTACTATAATGTATTTGAGAGGGAAGCAACTGAATAACATGGCTTAAATATAATCGTAATTGGCATTCAAAAAACCCTCTTCTTATCATGAGTTCCCTCTTTCCTACCCCTGACATTAGACTGTGATCTATGCATTCTGCTAGTTGCAGTTTTGGCACTTGGGAGGATTTTCTTTATCAGATTGGCTGTCTTTGGTGAATACCTACCAGCAGCCCAGTGGTTGGCTAGTTTATAAAACCTCTGCTATCATAAACTGCCAGGTGCATCAGTAAATTACTTCTGCATTTTTACATTGTCAGGCCTGGTTCTCCGTTAAGTTAGGAAATACACGTGTGCTACAGGAAAGATCTTTTTTTTTTTTTCAGGCAGCTGGAGAACAGTTTGTGCATGGTCAGGTGAAAAATTATTTTCTCCAAATCCTTTTTTTTTGATTGAGATTAAAAGAAGAAAAAACAAACAAAAGCCCAAAAGGAACATATTCTCCTGGATTACAGATTGTCAGGTATCTGTCCAGATACATTTAGATCATGAAGTAGAAGCCTTAATGCAAGATACTGTTTTGTCTTTAGCGACAGAGTAGACACAATCAAGATAGAAAATGAAATTTAATGATAAATTATATCTGCTGCTTTGAAAACTAAAAGCAACAATATAAATTTTAACTTAGAGGAGTCTGTCTTAACTGTCTTCTGTCTGTTCTTCTCATCCTGATACTGTGATAGAGCTGCTGCTGTGGAGATTTTGAAGTACAGGAAGCAATTTTATCAGTGCTTTCCATAAGTGCAGTTTTTCAGTGATGGATGCTGAATCCATGAATATTTTCAAGTGTTTCTGTCAACAGGAGATACGGTTTATGTCAACTCAACTAACAAACAAGGCACACAATATGTTGCTGAGAGTCTCAAACCATATAAATCAGGCTATAAAATCCATGTTTTAAAAAACTGATTCATGACTGTAAAATACACTTTGAAGTTCAATAATAAGTAAAAATATAAATAAGTTCTTCATTAACAATTCATTTTTCCTTAAATTGATACCACACTAATACTAACTCCATGTCAATGCATTTGTAATACATTCAAATACTAACAACCATTTTGCCTCTGGAACTGTGATCACTCTGTGTAAATATGGATTTATTTTAAAAAGTGATTAAAAAATATCTTACAGCTCTTTAGGCATATTGACTTATTTTGAGGACAAGATGACTATAAATATTTTTCTATGGACTTAAATTAAATTCTTATAACTGCTCACATTTTCACAATTGAATTCCTTTCTGTGTTTTCTTTTAACAAGGTTGCAATACTGTTTTGCAGAGAGGCTTTATCTCTTTGTCTTACAGCTTTGCTCATGACATGATTCTTTGCAGCACACGTGCACTGTCTTTTGTGCCTCCCTTTGTCTCTGTCATCTATCATTTCACTGGTTGTCAAAAGTATAGATTTTATCATGTGACTTAAACTTTTGTTTAAAAGCTTTCTGTTAGGATTATTGTTATTACTGCTGTGGAAAGTTGGCAATCAATTATTTGTGTGCTCTTTTATTGTTTTGTGGATTGTAGATTGTGGAGTAATTCAGATAAGAAGAGACATTTAGAGGTCATCCACTGTAATTTCCCTGCAAAGTGCAGGGAGTTCTTCACCTCCATCGTGATGCTCAGAGCCTGACCTGGAGGGTGCCCAGGCAGGGGACATCAACCTGCTCTGAGTAACCTGTCCAGTGCCTCACCAACTTCATCGTCAAACATTTCTTCCTTTAGGTCTAGTCCCAACCTACTGTCTTTTAATGTAAAACCTTTAACTCTTATTCCATTACAAGGTAATTTCTTCCAGTTGTTTCCATCCTTCACCTCTTTCTACCTTTATAATCACTGATACCTTAAAACTGTTTACAAACAATATGAATAGAATACAGCTGTGAATAATTCTGACCTCAGTGTCTTTAGTACTAAAGACATCAGGGGTAGCCTGTGTTTTTCTGCTTGCCATATTTACTTTATGAATGCTGACAACATTGCAAAAGGAGATCTTGGACTTAGACTTCACCAATATTCTTAAAGTTCTGCTTGAACAGTTTAGAGACTGGTAAAGAATATTTCCTGTATCAAGTGGCATTTCCATTGCATGATGCTCACTGCATGTTAAAAGATGAGTTTATGCTCTACAAGTCAATAAATGCAGACTCCAATCAAAAGTTCTGCTTGCATAGGAAAAAAAAAATCTGCTGCATGTAATAGAACCTTCTCTAAAAGATATTGAAATGTGATGAACCACAACCATTTTTTGATTAAGTGAGGTTTTTTCCAATTTGATACTTAAAAAGAGCTATGAATATTATTCAGTCATACGTTCCTATCAATGCCTTCCAACTGGCTGCCAAAATTGAGATTACCTATTTTCTAGAATATTAGAAACAAAAAAAAAAAAAAAAAATTCTCAAGTGATGCAGAAAGATTATAATCTTCAGCTAGCATTTATGCAAAACCATTTTCCTTTAAGGTGTGAAATTAAGAAATAAAATCTTGTCTGTCACTGTCATATATGATTTTATGGACTTTGCTTCTGAGCATTCAGCATCCTGGAGTTGTTATTTAAATACTCATGGTCACATACTGTTCTGGACCACTATATTTATACTTTGAAATCCTTCCCCTGATTTGTTTGTCTTCACATTTTAAGGTCTCTAAGACAGTGTTTGCAACTGTCTTCCTAACTGTGGACATTGTTTAATTTAAAAGGAGCTTTCTTAGTCCAGCAGATTTAATCAAGGTTGCAGAGAATGTCCTGTCTTCCCATATTTCTTAGTTTTTACTCTTGTTGCCTGTTGGACACCAATGTACAAACTTCTCCACTTCTTCCATCTGGTTTTGCTTAAATTCTGCCTCAAATCTGATTCCCAGAATTTACTCAGGCTGCTGCTTTGTTCTTGAAAAGGGCTTTTAGCTTCACAGATTTCTTTTAATTTTTTTTTTTTTCTCTCAAGTCTCTGTCTTTAACAGCAAGCCTTTTGGAAATGTTGGCATGGCCTCGCAAGATGTGTGCTATGCTTTATCTTTGCTGTGTTCTAGTCTGTGTCTGGCTGTGGATCTAATCTGGGTGTTTCTAGTACATCCTCATCACCATGGCAACTAGATGTCAGATCCAGGCTACATGGAAACGTGAAGCATTTCCTCTAGAAAGCCCTGCCCTCTCCCACTAGTGATCCAGCAGCTGTTGCTAAGTTACTCAGCATTGGGCTTTGCCTTTTGACAGATGGGAGCCACTGGATGTTTGTTACTGAACACTATCTCAGGTAAAATAATAAGAGGCTTTTTGACCTGACGCACCTCTGTCGATCATGATGCCACCCCTACTTCTTGTTGCTTTAAAGTGACAATAATCCTGGGTCTCTGAAAACCTTTAGGAGTGAATATGCACGAATTAAATGTTTGTCTGGTGAAGTAAAAACTGTAACTTTGCTATGTAGTGAAGAAGACTGACATTTGACAAAGAATAATAATAGTTTATCTAAGTATACATATTCATTTTGTCTACTGTTTAGAATACTGTAATAGTTTGTTTCTCCATGCTGCTGCATTACAGACCCTTTGATTTTTCTAGGGTATGTGTTGTGTGAAGAGGAAGGCAGCTTGCTCTTCTGGTTAAGCATGAATATGCTTGGCTAGAATATAAACTGTTTCAAAGTATTGTTTGGCTAAAAATGTACAAAGACATTTTTAAACTATACTTTGTTTATTTAGGTGTCTTGCGGCTTTTATTTGGCACATTCCTGAAGGAGTAAATAGTGTTTAAGAATACATAACAGATTTTGTAATGTACTCATCCCAAGATACATTTGTACATCTGCTCAGTGTTTTTAATACTATCTTCAGAGGCTTTCAAACCAGCTGAACATTTTCATATCTTGTGTGAGTAAAACTTCCATTTTACTCAAATTGTGCGAACAGTCTTTTGTGCAAATAGGTGCTACAGAAGAATTATAAAAGCAGAAGAGAGAAGTAAGGGCCTGTTGATTTGAGAGGAGAAGAGATGGTGACTTGCCATGGTAGCAGATAAGTGTGCTGTTATATCCAATACTTGCACATTGATGCTCTGTTGATGCTCCCAGGAACGGAGCAGTAGAGGTTTAATTCATTATAGTCCAGTACAACTGTGAAGCGTTTTACCTGCTGCAGCATTTCTCCATAAAGGTTTTCATGCCACCATTTGCAGTAAGCAAGAAGCATGATGTGTTGATAAACACAGGATGACTTTGGAACCTCCTTCAAAGCATTGTTTGTTGCTCCCAGCTGCACTGTGCTGTTAAGTCAGCCTGCTTGTGCAACTCTGTGTCTCTGAATATCTCTGCAATAGGATTAGGACATTTTTTTGTGAAGTGCTAGTTAACAGGTTTGCATGGTCTTGTGTTTCAAATGGCTTTTGTAATGGCTGGTGGATGGATCTGTCCCTGAGAAATTTCTGTAAGAATGGCTTTTATTTCCAAGGCTTGTGCTTGGCTTTTGTCATACATCACTTTGACAGTAGCTCTGATAAAATTGTGCCTTTTGGTATGTTGTGCATTAAATATTTTACAGCACGGGTGGCCGGATTTAGCAGCAGTCACATGTGCTTTCTTTTCCCCTGATTTGCAGTGTGTTCCACTGGCTTCCTCTGTTGCTTGTTGTGACACTTTTCCTGGTCCACCACTTGCCAGAGGTTTAAATTTCTTGGCTGCTGATTATTACTCTTCCATCGGACTGTGCAGAAATTTCTTCTTGCCATGTGTTAGAACTGGCTCCTTTTCTTTTGCAGTATACATTACTAATTTTGCTTCTGTGATGAAAATGCAGTGCATATAAGGCCTCTGTTCAATTTGCTTAATTCCTGCATTCTCAGAATTTGTTTTCTCTTTTCCACTTGAAAACCATTTCTATCAGTGGTTTTCCTTGTTCACCCTTTCTTTTTGTGGGTGGCATCTTAGAGTTTCGTGGTGTGGTATTTTCTTGCTATCCTTTCATTTTTCACAGTCCTCAGTTTGTGTCATGCAGAAGTGTGGATATGAGTATGTTTCACTGAAAACGTAGAAACATCCTATCTGCAGCAACGTGAATTAATTTATCTGTCAGGTTTTGACTTTAGCTCTCAGATCCAAGCAATTGCTGGGTGGGCAATCCCATCTCTTAGGAGCGTGTTAGAGACCAGTCTAACTGCCCCCCATATTCCTAACTCCTGGCACAGCAGCTCTGTTAAAGCAGCATCTTTCTACTTCGTCCTGGGATGCCCTTGACTTCTGCTCTGAGTTTCTCCTTTAATTTAAAACAGAAGGTAATATTCTGTTTTTGTAGATGGTGCCTGTATGCTGTTTCCAGAGCTTTGCTCTAACCTGCCCACTGGTCAGCCCCCACACTGTTTGCTTACATCTAAGAAGTTAAGTGAAGTACAGCCAGGCCACTACCAAATGGGTGAAGTGGGCTCAAATCTCTGCTGATTTGAGGACATTTTCTGTAATTCGTGAGAAAGCAAGCCCTTAGGAGACAGAAATTAACCTCTATCACAGAATGCTGTTAGTGAGGAGTTTCCAGCTGTAATTCTGGCTTTCAAACAAGCTAAAGTTGAATCTCAGTCCATCTCATTAATTAAAAAAAAATTACATACCCCCCTCCCCCCCAAGCAAAAAAAGAACACTATCCCCCCACACCATAAACCAATACAAAGCATCACCCAAACACACTCATGAAACTCAGCATAAAAATAAACACATCTGGCCATACTCCAGTTCTTCTGCTGCCACTTCAAAGGAGAAGGGTAAAGTTATTAGGGAAATGTTGGAAGATGAAGGCCCTAAATGCCTACTGCTATGCCTTTACACAGTCACGTACTTGAAGTCTTTACCATCCCATATTCTTGCAAAGAGGGAATGTGATTTCTGACATTGGTGAACAGTTCCCAGCACATGAAGCAAAATGGTCAAACACCTTCTTTTATGTCTACAGATGGCCAGATGCTTTGATCTGTGAGCTGATGCATCCACATTACCCTGGAGTCAGAGAGAGGGGAAAAGAGAGAAAAAAAGTGAAAGCAGTTGCCAAAACTGGCATCCAGCCCCAGCTCTTGAATATGCTGGACCACCCTGAAAAGCATTCATATTAGTGTTGAGTAGTGTAATTATTAGATTGTTGGTGTATGTCCCAGCAAAGTATGTGATTTTGTTATTCTTTAAAATATCACCAGACTAAATATGTTGTCAGTGTCATAAAAACTAAGCTGATATTGTTGCTATCTCTGAGCCAGAGAGAGTGCTGCATTTTGCATTCCTTTTCCAGTGCTTGGGCCCGTAGGCTGTGCTTGTATTGCTTCGTGGTGTGACAGAACTGCTCTGCAGTTTAGGGCTGCACTCGAGGCTGGCAGATATTACAGGAGGGGGAAGATCATTTCCAGTGCCAGCATATTTGACAGCTTTCCTGTAGAAAGTAATGATTATATCACAAAAATAATAGAAGGGGGGGGGGGAATGAAGACTAAGAAAAGACTAACTTTTCTTGTCTTGATGGTAAAGCAGAGTATGGCAAGAAAAAGAAATATTCCATACTTTCTTCATGGTTACTGAGTTCCTCAGTGGTTTCTCTTATTTTCTGTAAAACATGCTGCAACAATTGAAATGCAAAATGAGTTGTTGTAGGTATTAGTTTTATCTATAGACTTAGCATACTCTAGATACTTTTATGGATTCTGTCAACATTAAAAAAAAAAAGTCATTGCCTTTGGCTGTTGCACATCTTTTAGCCTGTGCACCTTCCTTGCCTTTGTTGAGACTTCAGTCCTTTTCGGGCCAGCAGGATCTGTGACAGCCACTTAATTGCTACATGCATTTGTACTGTTCTTTGGCAATCTCATTTCAGTTTCGTGTCACTGTACCTATTTTCCTGGAGGGTGGTTTTATGATAAATGTCGGTAAAAACAGGTAACAGCTACACAAACAACAGTGAAGAAAAATCCCATATAATTGCAGACCAGCTCATCTAAAAGACAAGGGAAAGGAAATATTTTAATTATATTTTATCTGCCAGGAAGCAAAAGCAGAAATTATATTTCAAGAACTGTGGTGGAAGCTATTTACATTTATTATCTTTAAGCCCCATAACATTGCATTAATGATTTTGCATTTATATTAAGCTTTACAATTTTCTTATCCCTTACCAAATTTCTGAGTATTCACACAGATTAATTTATCACTGTTGCCATTTAACTATCTGGGGGATGCAGATGATGTTCACCAGTAATTGAAAAACTTAAGAATACTGTTTCTAAATGAAGTTCTGGGGGAATTTAAACAGTTTAGTGTAATTACTAAAATTGGAAATTGCCCAGAACAAGTTGAACCTACAGGTTATTAGATGATGAGAGTGTAAAATTTTAATGAGAACACATGGGCAGAAATGCAGTTGTATGTGGGATGGTGCATGTGGACAGAGATGCACCCAGTTAGCAGCATTACAAAGTTCAGAACAAAGAGCTCCAGTGTGAAATCCTTCTGACTGGAGGTACAGCAGCCAGCAGAGACTCAGGATTTCCCTGTTTTGTACTGTGGCTACATTTGTCCCTACTCCACTTTTCCTTGTATTGCAAGGATCAAACTGATTGTAGCCCTATTTGCTTCTTTTATTAAAGTGGTTGATGGCTAAAGCATAACGATATATTGTAAAAAGAACAGCCAGTGTAACAGACATGCAGGGTGTGGGATGGCAGGGAATTGTCACCAGCTTTCGATTTGAAAGGAGCACAGTAAGCACGGGTCACGTTTTTATTGTGTCCTCTTATTTAAAATGCCTGCTTTATGCTCTTCCCAGTTAAAAAAAATAAATCTATTAGTTTCAGAGTCACTGGATTAGTGTTTAGAGTGATCAGCAGTTGGATGATTACTGTTGTTAGCCTAATGCAGAATATAGACTCCACCAGTCTTGTTCAGGGAAAATTTCCTGGTTTTATTTCCCTGGAGTTCTCTAATCTGTAGTATGGATATATAAACATGTTAAATGACTCTTCACAGGCAGTCTAAAAAAAGTAATCCAAAATATCCATGGATATTTCAATATGATTTTTAAAAAGTGATTTATATTTGTTTTTTTATATGCAAATATATTTTTATATGCTACTGGAAGGACTTCAATTCAGGACTTAAGAGGTGAATGACTAAAATTGTGCCATGACTGTATGGAACTGTAATGCATATAGAATTCAAAGAAAATTGTCATTGGGTTGGGAGGCAGAGGGTTCTGCTCATGAATGGCATTAGAGCTCAGATTCATTAGGAAAGGACATTAGAAATTAGGATTTTTAGGAATCCAGGATGGGAGACATCCAGTGAACTGATAAAACTGTAAAATACTAAGGTACAGTGGGCAGTCTTGCAATGACATCCAAACATAAGTTGCTAAGAAGCACTGCAGGTTATTTTAAATGCAAATTGATATAGAATTATTCTGTTTGATTTGTTTTGGCTTTTCACTAATCCTGATGACTGAAGGGCATATAAAGAGCCTGTATCCCTCTAGAGCCTTGAGAAATGATGCCTTCTCTCTTCCTCTAAACAGAGTTTTCTAGCAATACCAGGAAAGGTAAAAGAACAAAACCCAAACCCAGCCCTCTGAATATGGTTGCTCTTTTCAAAGATCAATTAAACTTATTGCCTTATCTCAGGATTATGATGCTGACTCAACAATGCCACTGCAATTTTTAGTGATTTGGATACTCTATTTGAAATGGAGCAGAATCAGAATATCAGTGTTTGAACTGGCACTGGGAAGTTCCTGTGGTCTGAGGAGTAGAATTCTCATTTTAGCGTTTCACATCTCAGGTGATGTCTAAATGCTGAACAATGGGCTGATATTTTGGAATGCTGACATAGGAGCATATTTTTACAAACCAATGCTAGTTCTCAGTCTTGAGAGCTGATTTGTGATGTTTTGGTCACAGCTCCTTGTTGGGGTAACTACAGTTTGAGAAACAACTGGACAAATGGTTTTGCCAGCTAGGCAGGACTGAAGTAGTGCCCTTGGACCAGTGACATCAGTTTGATGTGTGTCTGGTGTGGCAGATTTTAAGTGTATATTTCATCCTCTAGACCAACAAGTAAGTACACTCCATGTGTTTTTAAAAACAACATCTGTTTTGTTGACCTTGCTTTTCCAGTATTTCATCTAAATAAACCTAAATATTTAGCTGAAAGCAACATGCAAAGTTCTGTAGCTGAGACGTTTCCTTTTTTTTTTTTTTTTTTTTTTTTTTTTTTTTCTTTTTTTTCTTGATGAATGCAGGGGAAGATAACAATTTGCCTTTTTTCCACTCCATTAAAATCACATTTGAAACAGTCTTCTGAAATCAGTACAGAGACATTATTTTGCAAACTAATGGCTGCTTTATTTCAAATGCTTGAGCAAACGTTACTGTGTATTCATGTATGCACACTCTTTCAAATTAAATAATACATCTGTGATTTCAGTTCTGTTTTCTCCTTTCTATTCTGACTTCACATAAGATTGAGCTGGGAATATCCTGTATCTTAATTGTTTCTCACCTTTCAAAATTCATGGTTTAAAATCCAGTAACTTTCTAAGACGTGTTCATTGATTTCTCATTTCCCACTGTTGAACCAAATCTGCAACTTAAAAGAATACTTGGGCAGCATTAGGGATTGATAGATGGGGATGTCTTACACAGAATAGTTTCAGCATCAAGGATTTGCTTTGTAGTTCTCTTTCTATGGAAATAAAAACTAATTGGGTAATTGTTGTGGAATGTGAGTTCAATGTTTTCCAAATAACAACTAGTGGTATTTGTCATGTGATGTTGCCGTTTTATGCATATCATAATTCAAGTGAGAAATAAAAGGTATTTCACTTTCTGTTCCAACATGAACTACTTTCAAATATTACCAAATTTAATGTTTAAAAAACTAAAGTGTTGCCATGAGACATTCCATGCATTTGGAGTAAATAATCTAAATTAAATTGACTTATGTTCTCCAAAAGAGGCGAAGTGGTGGTTCAAGATAAATGCTCTAAAGAGTAATTTTATCATATCTAAAAAGTAGCACCAGGTTTGTCTGCTCTATTTGAGCCATACTTCTCTTCTTTAAGTGAATTATTTATTTTGGATCACTTACTTGACAAAGGAAATTAAAACCGTTTTGCAACAGTTTTCAGTCAATAGATTTTTGGGTATTGAATTAGATGAAGGTGGTATAATTAATGGGATTCTACTTAGATTAAAGCACTTTTCATTGTGTGTATGTGTGTGTGTTCATTATTTTTTTTCCCAGATCCAGCCATTGTAAATGGAGTTTATTGGTCAGAATCTTTAAATAAGGTGTTTGTGGATAACTTCGATCGTGACCCTTCTCTCATCTGGCAGTACTTTGGAAGTGCAAAAGGATTTTTCAGGCAATATCCAGGTAGGAAGAAGAGAAGTTCTTAAAATACAACAAGGAATGCTATGGTTGCATTTAGTATTGTCACAAATCCTTATTGCCACAGATAATTGCAGGTTTGATTTTACTTCATCTAGTTCTCAGAGAGATTTCTAATCAACATTTTGAAACTTTTGAGGTTTTTCTACCGATTTCTATTTGGAGGTGAAACTCTAATGATAATTCATGTACTCATAAAAATTCTATTCAGATAGGCATATACACACATGTAAAAAATAAATTCTAAACAGGCTGTGAGGAAGGAGGGCAAAAGGATGAAAGCCTTCATATTGTACTAAGCTTAAATTATGTGTTCTATCAATGCATAGAGTAAGACTTCATCATTATTTGTTGTTCTGTTTTAAAATTTCCACTTAACCTGGAAGATTTACATTTAAAGATTAAAAAAACTTGTTGAAAGTTTATTTTCACACCAGTTTTAATAAAATGCAATCACATTCACTTGCATTATTTCTATAGAAATAGGTTAAAACCTATATTGTTGCCTATTAACTTTTATGTTTAATCCTATACAAAATTGATCACATTATGATAAATTCTGAAGTTAAACTGATTCTCAGCTTCTGTAGCTTTGAATCAGGCTCATTATGGATGTTGTTCCTTTGGCTCATGTTTCTCTGAGTCTTGAGTTTAAGCAAGATCACTATAAGCCTGTATGTCTAAGAGTGGCTGAGAGTAATGGCTACTACATCTGTGTTTTAGATTATATTTCAGTTCCCAAGTTCCATGATATTTCAAATATTAGTCCTTATTTTCAAGGCTGTTTCTTGTTTTGTGCTAGAAAATGAGTGTAAAAAGCAGGAAGAATTCTCCTGTCATTTTCTTTTCCTCGGAGATATTTTTATCCTATTTCTTCCGACCTGCAACCAGGAGATACTACCACTTCATAATGCTGTGAGTGAAAATTCAGTGTATGACCTGTGAGTGGAGCAGGCAGTGTAATGGGAGCTGCTGGAGTCAGCCATGGGTAGGAATGCTCAAGGTCTGCAAAGGAATTGGCAAGATGTGATAAAACTTGCTAGCACCAAAGAGCAGGAATGGCAAGAATTTTGTGAAAATAGTGCAATGAACATAGCAGTCCTGAAGAGGTTTCATCTTACAATAGACTAAAAAGGAGTAAGGGGAAAAAAAAAAAATTTGATTGCCCTATTTTAGGAACTTTTCTCCCCCCCAGTGTTTCCTATGTTATAATGGCACTGCCTGTTAGATTAAAGTATGAAACTCAATTAACTGCTACTTAGCAGCAATACCAGAGATACCTTTTGAACAGGTACTGTGAAAATGTAATTTAATATTTTATTCTCTATTTTTTTTAAAACAGGAATTAAATGGGAACCTGATGAGAATGGAGTCATTGCATTTGACTGCAGAAACAGAAAGTGGTAGGCAATTGATGACTGCCAGTGTTTAAGAAATTTGAAATTATGAAAAAGTCAGTATTTAAAAGAAATTTTGTCTTTCATCTCAGGTACATCCAGGCAGCAACTTCTCCAAAAGATGTGGTAATTTTAGTGGATGTCAGTGGCAGTATGAAAGGGCTTCGCTTGACTATTGCAAAACAGACAGTTTCATCTATTTTGGATACCCTTGGAGATGATGACTTCTTCAATATAATTGCTGTGAGTGTCTCAGGATTTTTTTTTTTTCTTCCATCATTTCTTGCTATCTGTCATGTTTTACTTCACTCAAACCACTTGAAAAATGTTGCAGACAAGTGATGGATAAGATGACATCTGAACCCACTGGACAGACACTGTGTTTTTTCAGTGGGAGATTCTTCAAGTGTCAGAGATTTTGGAATGTTTGTCTATGACTTCCAATGTGAAACCATTTAAAGTAGTCTTCAGTCTGGGGCTGTAAAGATCAAATTTTTGTTTGGTTTTTTTTTTTTGTTTTTATTTTTTCAGTTTGCTTGAACTTTCTATGTTATCTTAACTTTGGGGTGTGTCTGTCTTCCCCCCACTGTTCCCCCTCAGCATCTGCAATACTGTGCAAATTGCAAAATGGGTAAAAGGTAAGAATTAATAGATTCAGATTTTAGCTTTCGCTAAGGCTTGCACGGCATGATAAAAGTGCCAACATAACTCCTCAAAAGCAGAACTTCATGTTCTGGTCTGAAATGTAAGTGTGTGTAAGTTGTGTAGAGGGGCTGCTGTTTACTAACAGTGAGAAATCAGATCCCCCTGTGTATGGTAGTGAGTTTTCCATGGTACAGGTACAAGTTTTAATGCTATGACAAGAGGCTGGTTTTACTATACTTAAGAGTAATGGGATTTATCTTGTGGGTAAGGATGACTTCAACAAATCCAAAACTGACATCACAACTATGATTTGCAGGGAAGGGAAGGGAGGAGGAATTAGTTGTTGCATAAATTTTCTTTTGCCGATATTCTCTTGCTAATGCTTTATAAATAGTTTTCTCCAATGCGTAAATGTCTTCAACTTCTTGAATATAAGGAAGATTTTTTTTTTTTTTTTGCTACAAGGGAAGTGTCCTTTGTGTACTAAATTAAATGACCCCAGAGGCACAAGTGTAAATCATTGAGATTGTAAAATTAAGTATATATGTATGAAGTATATATACATATACTGTATTTTTAACGTATAGCAAGTAGTTCAGCTCTTTCATATTAATCTCTTTGCATGATAATTGCATAATTAGCAGAAACCCATGTTGTATAACGATATAATTACATAGTTTACCAAAAAATATTTACTGTCCTTAAAAAAAAAGTGATTAACTGTAATCTAAATGACTTCTGTAAGTTGGAGGAATATTTCAACTAGAGTAATTACTAAGATGCCAGTCATTTTTTGGTACATAATCTCTCTTTATCAGTAGTTGTAACAGTTGCTGGAAATTATGTAGGAAGAAAAAAGAAAAGTTGTTTTTAAAGTGAAAATTTTACTTTGAGAAAACCAAAAGGCTCGTCTCTAACAACAACAACAAAAAAGTAAAAACATGCATAGCTTGAATCCAAACTGATGATTTTGCCTAAGAAGTACAGTGCAAATACTGTGCAAATACTATTTTTAAAAATGTGAAAAAGCTAATCACCACCTTTCCAATTTAAAGCTTATTTGAAAACAAACTGAGTTGTGTGTAAAACACCATGGAGTCATGGAATTTTTTACGTAACTTATCGTCAAATTTCACAAGCTTCTGATCACTGAATCTGTGTTGAGGAAAGGAAAGAATCACCCACCTGAGCCTTTCCTCCCAGTCTCCCAGGCTGAAATTGTGCCCGGCACCTCCCTGGGCCAGTCCCAGCCCCTCTGGTGCCCTCCCAGTCTCTCCCCTCTCAGGGTGAGGAGCAGGAGTGCCCGAGGCAGCCAAGGGTTGCTTTCCAGCAGCACTTCTGTCTCTGCAGCTTCTGGCTGTCTCTCCTGGCTGTGCCTTCCCTGCTCCTTGCTGTCCCCTTCAGCTGGGTCACCCATGGCCACAGTCCCCCAGGGGTGTCCCCACCTCAGCCTGGTGTAGCTCACCCACGGCCCCCGGTGTCCAGCAGCACACCCCTTTCACCATGGCTTTTTCCCAGCTGTGTTTCCAGATGTTTGCAGCTGCTGACTGCTCTCTGCAGGCACTACAGCCCCCAGGCTGCTGTGCCTGCGTTTGGGCACCTTGCAGTGTCTCAGCAGCTGCTGATGGGAGCTGGCTGTGAGGGCACCGGGCACTTTGTGGCCCTCTCCCACACTGCAGCCCTCCTGTATCAGAAATCCTGAATTTTTAGAATGAAACCTAATTCCTGTGCTAATTACAGCATTTGTCTGAAGTAATTTTTTCCTCTGTAACTTCTCTCCTCTCTAGAACCTCTTTTAGGATGGATGTGTGTGTTTGTTCAAATAAGTAGAAATAGCAAAGGGGCTGTGTTTTTCTGCTCACCAGCTCGGCTGTTTAGTTTCATTAGGACGTTGATGTGCAAATATGAACCTGAAGGTATTCATTGCATTGAAAGAGGCACCACAGAAATGTAGGGGGAACAAGAAGAGCGTGACAGGAGTGACAGCAAGGGTAAAGCACTGTCCTGTTGCCTTGGGGCTCTGCAGGAAGAGTTTTATCCTAAGTCATGGAACCATAGAATATGCTGAGCTAGAAGGGATCCATCAGCATCATCAAGCCCAACTCCTGGCCCTGCACAGGATACTCCAAGGATCCCACCATGCACCTGAGAGCGTTGTCCAGACATTCCTTGAGTCAGGCTTGGTGCTGTGACCACTCACCTGGGGAGTGTGTTCTACTCTTCAACCACCCTTTGGGTGGGTGAAAATCCTTTTCCTGCTATATAATCTAATCCCTGACTCAGATTCCTCTTGCTGTCCCACAAGGCAAAAAAAATAACAGTGTAAACAAGCAAGAAAATTTCTTTGCTTGAAAATGGAACAAACTAGCAAGAGAGACCTGTCCTGCGGAGGAGGGAGTGGTCCTTGCACTGAGGAATGGCACAGGTAGGCTGAACCATGAGCTCCTTTCAAAATGAGGTGTGTGTGAAAGACATAGCAAGGGGACACAGTAAAGCCAGCCACTGTGATTGATGTTATCTGCAGAAATTGTTTCCAAAGCATTGCTTTGACCAAGTGCCAGCAGGGCAAATGAGATTTGTCAAGAACAGAGATGTTTCAGTGATCAAAACAGGAGACAACAAGGCCCACACAAGAGACTGCTGGGTGTGAAAGTACTGAAAATCCCATACAGCTTCTATCTGTAGGCAATTGTTTGAGTGAGATTGTATCTTCCTCTTTGTAATTCAGGCACAGCCTGCTGATGTGACAGCAGTTCATTTGAAGGTAGGATACACATATGTCAGTCCCAGAAATCCCCTCTGTACGAGCAAATTGCCTCTGCCTGCACAGCTGTCCAGCTGTGCAGTGTCTGCAAAAACATCTGCTGTGCCCAGATGGGGAGACTGAACCTTCACACAGCACATGGCTGGTCCTTGCCCAGACTGACTGCTCTGAAGGCCACTACAAATTGTTGCTCTGTGAGGGCTCCTCGGCATCTGGAAGTCTCAGACAAATGGCCAAGTACCTCCCTCTCTCCCCAGACCAAAATTTGAGGTGGAATAAGAGCTTTATCGATGTGGGAAATCTGGACAAACAATGTGTACTTACTAGATGAAGCATAATTTTGAGCTTGAGTAACTGTGACTGTCAGGATGGCTTTATTATGCACAGGGATTAGCAGAATGAACACTTGTATGTATTTCTGCATATCTCTCTCTCTCTATATATGTAGATATAAATGCATATATGTAGAAAGTAGAATTCACTGCAGGTCTTTCCAGAGAATAAACATAAAAGGATAATGTTAAAGATCATTTTAGCTTTCATGGGTAGGTTGTTGCAATATCCATCTGAAATTGCTGGACTAGATGATTGAATTGCAAAAAAAAATTATTGAAATACAAGAGTGATTTTGTGCTGCCTGTGCTAAAATTTAAGGTCAGTTCACTGGTGCATGAACTAAAATATCTGCAACAACAAGAGAAAAGACATATTTCACTTTGAAGTATAATTCCAAGTCAAGCATTAAATTAACAATATTATCATAAAACGAGTACTAATTTTGTCAAATACTGAAATTTTTAAAATGCTTTTATACAAACTCTACACTGAATTAGCAAAATATTAACTGAGCCAAGAATGTTAATTTTAGTGCTTTAGACATACTCTTTTAGCAAAATAATTAGAATAAAAGTATTTTTTAATTCAAAGCACAGTAGTATAGCTCTCAGTATTAATATGTAGAATTTTCCAATATAAATAATCTCCTTTTTTTTTTTTAATTCCTAGAGAATAGACCATGGATAAATTTACTTTTCAGCTTTCCTCAATAATTAGATTCTGTAGAACTGATGTGTGAGCAGGCTGACAAAGAGAGGCAGCCAAAATGAACCTCCATATGAAGTCTCCAAGCAGTGGGCTGTGCTTGTGAGCCACTTGTTTGGCACAGCAAACTGTGGAAACACCAATTAACCAATTCATTTGGTTCCTTTTCCTTTTCTGGATTGGCTGGGCTGAATTGGATATCTGAATATGCTTTAATATAATGTGAAATCTTTTATCTGTGTATTGTTGCACAACAAAATGGGAATTTATTTTATTTCTGTGGACCTTGTGCTAGGCAGCTTAAATGTGACAAAGAAGAAGTATGGAAAATGCTAAGGAAAATGTATTCTACTTGTGTAGGTGTTCTAAAACCATATATATCTCATTTTCAGAATATGAATGGTATCTTATTACAGAATGTAGGCCAGCAGCTCTCTAAATAACTGTATGGCTTCTCCTAGTTCACATTGTAGCCCACTTACATTTTTATGCCTATTGTGCAAAGAAATAAAAAGAGGGACAAAATGATGTGAAGTAATAAGACAGATAACTGTAACTATATAAATAAAATAATAAATATCAGTGTAATAACATGTTTAAATTACAAGAATAAACAGGGGTTTTCAAAGAGGAGCTCAGAAAGGAAGGCAATTATTTTTTACCTCCCTCCCCTCAGCAAAACACAGGCTATTCCCAGCTATTGTGCAGGTATCAGCTCTCCCAGCTACTGCTGTCACTGATGTCATGTGCAGAGATGTCACATCACACGCCAGGCTACGGAGGAATGGGACATGTAACACTAGGAAAGGTGAGAAAACAGCATAATGCAAGAACTCTTGAAAAGCCAAATGCAGGCTTTCACTGAGGTAAATTAACAAGACATCTATACTGGGCATTCCTGGTGAAGTCAGCAGTGGTTAATCAGAACAGGGAGTTATTTCACTAAATACAAAATTTTAAATGTCAGAAGAAATGCAGGACTAAGTCCAAATTACTGATGAGGTAGTGGGGAGGTGGAGGAAGGGAGAATTTCTGCACTTCTTGCACTTTAAAGTTTTGGCACAGTTAAAAGAAGCCATCATCAGTACCACTGTAAAACACTCTATGACAAGGGCAAAGAAATCAAATATAAGCTATAAAGCACAAATTAGGTGTTTTGCTAGAAAATTAAAATTCTGCTAAGGATCTCATCAAGTGGATATTCAAGTTTAAGGAGAAAACACTGCTTGAATGTTTTCACATGTTACATCAGAATGCAAGTTTTTGAGGACTTCATTAAGTAAATTCATTAGGAACTGAAATAATTCTATCCAGTGATTTTTTTACCATCTCCTTATATTTGAGATTTTTAAAAAAATTAGATAGTGTTTCCAATTAGTAGAGAGATAAAAATTAAAATAGGTCATTAAAATGCACCCTTGCAAGAATTGAAACCATGAGAAGCTTCTACACATTTTTATGTAAAGATTTTTCTTACTGTGCTTTCATTTGTATCTGTTCAGATGCACAACACAGAACACTTCCAAGTTATGCTTGTTATCTTAGAACACCATTACATAAAATATACCTTTTCCTGAATGTTGACACCATTCAGCTACTTCTGCCATGAACACTACATTGCTTAAGTTATTTTTTGGTAGTAGTAATCTCAAGGTGAATGAGATGCCACAGCTGGAAATAGTGACACAATCTTCCTGGGTTTCAGAAGGATCAATGTCTACATTTTCTAGGTTATTGTGTTCTCTGTGTGCCAATGAAAATTTTAAATTACCCTTTTCTGAAGCAGGTTCCTTCTATGAAAGGGGGCTCTGAAGGGACTTGAAGCACATCCTCTGTGAACACATGAGCATCCTTTATCCTGCACAACTGAGGACACTGAAGGCTTAGTGGGAAACTACTGGGAATCCTCTGAGCTGTGGTGCAGCTGCAGTCTCTGAATAGCCTGATGGCATGAGTTGTTCAAACTAGTAGTTAAATCTTATAGAAATCCAGTGGACAGAAATTGCAACTATTTAGATGCAAGGCCTGATAGAGTAGGAAGTTGTTTAATTTATTTGCTGGTAGTTATAGAACTCAAAAACAAAAAAAAAAAAGTGGTGTTACTACAACATTAGCAAACATTGAGTTTACTTGCATGCAAGTGTTTGAGCCTTTAGCATTTTATTACATGTTGTCCAGCTGCAGACACTATGCCTGGTATGATATAAATGTATTCTCTTGTAGTTTCCAATGACAGATACAGAGATAAAACTAAGAACATGCTTAGCTGAAAAATATCTTGATTAAAGAACATATTATGAAAAACCTGTATATGACCAGAAAAAAAGCTTCGGAATAGGGGCTGGTGTACCAGAGTCTGTCACAGATTTTCACTATTTTATTTTTAAAAATAGAATGTTGTATGGTCTTGACTTCGGACTATAATAAGAGATGCTGTGTAGATTTGGAATTATTATTTCGCAATGACTCTCAGGAGATAGATTGGAAAGTGGTTTGAAGAGAGAAACTACTGGGGAAAGCACATCATTTCTCAGATCAATAAACTGTTACGAGGCTGAGAGGCACACAGGACACTCTCAGTGATTCTAAACTTCTAGAAGCCTTTGCCTTGTACTTTGTATTACCTATGGAGCATGGGAAAAGCCCATGCACTCTCATACATTGAAATAACATTGATGGCAATAAAACAATCAGGGAAGCATGCAAACCTGCTGCAGAAATTATGTTGATACGTCTTTAAAGTATTTTTTGCTTGTTTCTATGTAACCAGTTCCTATGCTGATTTAAGTCACCTGAATATCCAGCAACAGGAAGGTACTGTGGGTTTGTATTCCTTATAGTGAGGACTGAGTCTGGCACAGTGCCTTCAGGCAGTTCAGGTGAAACACTTCCCTGTGCAAGAGTCATTATGTGCTGATGAACGTGGTGAGCAGTGCAGGGCTGCAATGGAGGGTGACCACAGTGTCCAGAGTGGGTCGGGTTGCAGGGCTCTGTGGTGTAGAGAGAGCAGTGGTGCTGAACTGAAGGGAGCAGAGCAAATTTGGAGCCACAGGCAGAGAGAGACAGTGAGAATTCACAGTGACAGAGACCCCTGTCTGCACCGCATTTTCTTCTGAGCCGTTCAGGGAGGGCTTGCTGTATTCCCACTGAGGTGGAGGAAGAAGGGAGTAAACACATTAATCTAGTGAAATGTTTTTCCTGATTGTTTTTGTGTTGTTTACTGTGGATGTGCTGGTTCACTTAATCCTTTATGAAAAGATGAAACCACCTAAAGCCTAGATGTAAAGCCCTTACAGTTTGATCTGTAATAATTTATTAAGTTGCCTACTTCTAAAGGAGATCAAATTAGCAGGTGAAGGAGTTCAGTTAAGGCTCTATCTAGAGAACTATTTGTTGAAGGTACTGCTTTATTCATTTGACCTGTGTTGAAAGGTTTAAATGATTGAAACAAGTCCAATTTTCAAATTTCAATCAATCATCCATTTCGAGTTCTACCACCTGCAGATGAGAGTTCATTTTTATTTTAATGCTTAGGATGCTTCTGAATGTAGGACTAGGCTATATAACTATCTACACCTTGTGAGAAAACCAGATAATTCCTTCAAGATCTGTCACATTCATTACTTTCTGTATAGTAAGCCACTCTGCTTGGCTGAAATTTTGAAAATTGTCAGTCATTTATGGGATTGATTCAATTTACAGATTCTTTTGGTGTAGTTGTTTCCAGTGTGAACCTTTTAATATGTTAGACAGTGCCACAAATATTTTTCAGGACTTTTCTTATATGTAGAAAAGAACTGTGAGTTTATCTTGTGATGTATCAAAAATGATCTCTTAATATTATCCAGATTTCAGTTTGAGGGATATTTTTGCCAGCTAGTGGTATATAGTACCCTTAAGTCCTCCTGAGTTTTGGCATCCATTCAATGCTCCTTTAGAAGTATAAGCCTCTGAAAAATTAAGAATCACGTAAAAGGAAAAGAAACACCACGGCCAGTTTTTAAAAACGAACAAAATCCTTTTGTTCTTGTGTTCTGTGCCTATTTCATTCACTGTAGTTCTAAGTCATTAAATTGACTTGTATCTTCCAAGCTTTTAATTAAATTTTTCATCATACTTTGTATTTCCCTCTGTAGTATAATGAAGAACTCCACTATGTAGAGCCATGTCTGAATGGAACATTAGTTCAAGCAGACAGAGCCAACAAAGAGGTAAGGAATGAAAGTAACAAAACAATGAAGAGCTGGGATGCAGTGGGCAACAATGTGCTATACTGATCTTTTCCTAGTACAATGCATTCCCTTATTAAAATTTATTAATTATTCTACTCATGGCGTTTTAAAGGAGTTTTATGTGACTCCATAGAAAGAAAGAAATAATCTCCTAGTCAATTTGGTTGAATAAACTTAATGGAAAATTGCAGGAGTCATTGAAAATATACTGTTACTAAAGTTTGGTAATTATTTTAAGTGAAATATTTCAACCACTTTAAATTGAACTATCATTCTGTTAACAAAAATTACTGAGGAAGAGATTGCATTCTTAACTCAAAGTAACACTAAAGTTGAAGCAAAATCTCCAAACAAATGAAATACTATAAGAATAAAAGAATTTAACATTCTAAATAAGCTTGTCAATTTAATAATGTACTGATTCAAGAATGTTCTGTGAAAATGTTCGGATTAATTATATCCTGCTAGAAAGTTTTTTTGTGAAAAAAACCCATTATGGTGACAGCAGTGCAAGTTTTGTTTGAATAGAGATTGCAATATGAATCTGTAGCTTGAAGTTTAGTTTATTGCCTGACAGTTTTCTGCAGTGGTTCTGTGCAGGCACACTTTAGGAGCTGAGGTAAGATTGTTTATGCCATGTGAAATTATGAAATAGGATGGCTGAAATGCCCTGTGAATCTTGTAGAGGGAAAGGTCTGTTAAAATGAGCCATGTTTGTTATTACAGAGCTTCTGCCTTCTAAGGCTTCCTCTTTTCTTAAAGGGGTTTGTCCATGCCTGTGGCTGGAGAGGGCAGCCATCATAAGTCTTTCTTTAACTAGTTTCTGTTTTCACTAAAAGAAAGCGAACAGAAAAGTTTCTGCTCAACACCCAGTGTGGTAGTTCATTTGTGCTCAGGCTGTCACTGCTCTGCTACAGGAAATAGAGAACACAGCTCTGGAAACATCCTTTCAAGTGTGTCAGTGCTTGGTTTCTTTATGTTTACCAAGACAAAATGATTTTTGATGTTGTTTTGCTGATCTTTACTCCATTGCATTACTCCTGAGAGTTTTTTGCATTTTATCTGTGTCCTACAGAAATTATTCCTCTTTTGTATAGTTGATATTTACCACTGTAGGTATCTAAATATCACTTGGTTGCTATGTGGGTGCGAATTGTTTCTAATAATTTAATGTTGAGGTCCCTTATTTATGAATTGTGATGCAGCTTTCTAAATGTGCACTTTATTGTGGGTGCATCAGATGAGCCACATGAAGTCTACGCAAGTTCTAGATGCAGACCTAAAGATTCAAATGTATTGCCCAGATGTCCTGTTTGGAATTAACCCTACAGTTAACCTTTCCATCATTCTGCAACTGATCAAAATGCAGATTACCCCACACCCATATGTCACTTAATGTCAGATTTATTTTAATTTAATTGATCAGAAAGATTTTATGCTTCCCAGGTGATGCTCGTATTTTATGAAAATAGCTCAATTTTTCAAAATAACTGAGTAAAAGTTTGTATTTTGTTTTTCAGGGTAAACATTGATAGAATTTCTGGTTAGCAAATTTATTTATTTATTTATTTATTTACGGAATAACTTTGTCCTTTGTCCATAAACTGAATAATATACAAGGTGTGGGGAAAAAAATGAAATGTGACCTTTTTTCTAGTTGGTTATATTAGTGAGGTAGTGCATGTTCTGTTTGTGGAAGGCCAGAACTGGAGAAAAAACCTGGGACAGGTAGCATGTAATAGTTTGGTGCATTTGTATATGCCATGACTATGCCAATCTTAATTTCTTTCTTGTATGTGAGCTTATATGTTCTTATATCATTTTTCTAGACACTGTAATGAAGTTAAAATTTTATTTTCCTAAACACTAGAAGGCACAAAAGTTCCGTTGTCCCCAGTATAGCTCAGAGTACAAAGTAAAGGTTGTCCAAGGAGGTGGACAGCCATTTAATCCTACACGAGTAATTCAGTTATCATGCTCCTGAACCCAGTTAAAAACAGCTTTCTGAAATATCTGATACTGTTGTAAGATGTGATACTGTGTGATTTGACTGTACTGACACAGCAAATTTATCTGGGGGCCTCATCAAAATCTCACTGAATTAACTGGGAAATTGTCTTGAATTCATAGCTCTTTGGTCAGGCCCATAGAAAAAGATGTCCTAAAATGTTGTTCATGTGCAAATTCCAAAATTGGTCCAGAGTTATCAGAGTGTTTAGCTGTGTTTTGGACCTCATCAAAAGTATTCAACTGTTTGGGTTGTAAGTTTTATTTCTGTGAGTCTCACAGACGCACCAGACTACTCAAAAAAGTTTTGTCTTTTTTTTTTTCATGTAATTGCCACTGGTCCATTGTAATATATATTAAAAAAGTAGATAAAATTGCACTTTCTCAACCAGACTTACAAGGTAAATACTCCTTTGCAAGTTCACTGGTAATAATAACAACTCTTTCTTTTCTTTTGTTTATGAAATTATAAAACACCCAAGAAAAATATCAAGACAAACACTGCGTTTTGTAGCTTTTCCAAGCAGTCATTATCAGCATGTGACCTTGTTTCTGTACTGGAAAAGCAGAGCAGGAGATTGACAGGCAATGTTTTGATGCAATCTATTTTTTTCAATTTACATATGCCTACATGTGCCTGATTTTTTTGAATTCAAACCTAGGTCTGAAAACATTGCTATATATTTTGTTCAGAATTTTTTATCCTTCATTTTTGGGTCAAATATTCTCCTCCATTGAATGGGTGGAAGGATAAATCACATCTGTTACTAACAGGATAAGCTTTACTAGCATCAAAAGGAATACAAATATTTAAAAAAAGTTAGAAAAATTTTTCTTTAGCTGGCAAATATCTATTCTCAAATTATAACTTTAAATAGAAACAATTAAAAGTTGCTGTAATAGTATTTCATATTGCTGTAGATCTATTTCATGTGGAAAAAGGAGGTCTATGTTTGCAGGGAGTGAATTTTTAGCAGTTCACTCTATCACTCTTTTATGCTGCTATTCATAATCCTGACCTTTCTTAAGACACATATCACTGCAACACTGTGGCTGGAAACATGCATGTGCCAAATAGCTTTACCAAACTATTAGCTTATGCTAAATAAACTTGAATTTCTACCATTTTGGCAATTTTTTTTCCCCCCTTAATTCATGACTTTCAGTATAAGAAATTCCCATTAAGTGATCCTTAAGGAAAAAATTCCCCCTGTGACGTACACGGATGCACACCCCAGATCTTGCTAGCTGCATCTTGCTAGGTTCATCTGACATCACTTGTACCAAATAGAGACAGGTTTTAAAAGCAGAGATAAGAAATTATTCTGAGATGCTTGGAGCTTTTAATCTCATGGAAAGCAGCTGTCTCAATAACTCCAAATAAAAATTGCTCTCACAGGATCAGTACCCCAGTCTATATTTGTCTTGAAATTATTTATTGAAGAGCTGCTTTGCTGTCTGCAAGGCTCAGATATTTTCAAATGGAATCTTTCCACTCTGAGGAATTCACTTAAACACGTTGAGTGGCGTTCTTTGAAAAGTGTTTAATCTCTCAGCTTTAACAAAACAAAGAACCAGAATCTAGAATAGCTGTCTTTATCACTTACACTTCATTTGTAGAGAGCTGAAGGGCAAACCAGGCTTCTCAGCAGAATAAATGGGATTAATTTATACTAACCTGGGCAGCCGGGGCAGGGCTGCGTATGGGCAGAGACCAAGTCCTCCTTTCTGGGGAGAGCCCAGAGTGATGTTTGCTCCTGCTGAGAGGCTCTGTGGTGCCAGCACAGCCAGCCCCGCTCATGCCAAGCCCTTGCCCAGCCACAAACTTGGCTCTGCAAGGTTCAGGCATGAGTGGATCCTGAGTTTGGCACCTGCAGCATCCTCCTGCAGGCAGCTGAGCTACAGCCAGAGCCTCTTGTGTTCCCTGGCACAGCCTAAGATGAGACCTGGGAGCATCTTCAGGGAATGGAAGGATTTTTTTTTTTTTTTGTAGGCTGCAGGAAACAGCTTCAGGCCCAGGGCTTATAGTAGCCTGGGAAATGAGTGCTTCTTAGTGGTGTTGGTGCTGAATATTCAGTGGGATTACTGGTAGCAGATAACATGCTCTTTCCCTTTCAGAGATGGGTTGCGGGAACTCTTATCCATAATGTTCAAGGACTGTAACAGGCTTCCACAGAGCCAGACTTTCAGAAAATTCAATTTGTCTTAGAAAATAAAAGGGGGGGGAAAAAAAAACTGTCTGGTTTACACATTTTCTTATTGAAGCACTGTCGCTCTTTATCCCCTCCCCACCTCTTTTTTTGGGGACAGAAACAGTATTGTAATCATAGTGTTATTTCCACATATTGGCTCTAGAACACTTAAGATTATTTTCTGGACCACAGTAGTAAGGGAACTACTTAACTAAAAGAAGAAAATCCACTCTCATTAAAGTATGAAAAAGCATTTAAAGCATTGTAACTCTCTTATATCCAGTTTGTGGTGACACTTTCTCTTCAGTAATATATTTTAGTTTCCTGTTGGAAACACCAGGAAAGATAATACAAAGCCAACTTCAGTTCCATCCCTCTCCTTTCATTTTTCTCTGTCTTTTAGGAAAGAACATGCAGCTGGCTTTAGAGTAAATCTGTACAAAGTACACACAGAGGAAGGGAGCTGAATTTCTCTTTGAGTAACACCCCAGCTATTATTGATGGAGCATTCTTTTCCTCCAAAATATGCAGTCTTTATTCCATTTGCATCTTTACTTATATTAAGAGTTAAGGTTCAACTGGAATATCAGAACTGAACTCTCTTCTCACAGCTGTGTTAGTGAGGGGTGAAAAGTTAGACTTCTTAATTTATATGATGATGGAGCTCAAGTCAGCCAGAGATCCTTGGTCATGCATTGTTTTGTTAAGTAAAGAGAGCAGTCAGACAGAAAAGAAAATGCAGCATGAGTACTTTTACCTTTGCAATGTTCAGCCTTGCTCAATGAATGTTTTGAAGACTGGTACAGATTTCTTAGTAATTGGTGTAGCAAAAGCACGAGTGCTTTTTGATCAAGCCAAACCATTAACAAGTTAGGGGTTACTTGAGCGAGCCCACTCCTTTGTTATTAGTAAATGTCTGGTGTATTACAGTAGATTTTTGAGGGACAAAGACATTTAGTATCGTTAAGCATTTTAACATTTTACACATCCATGCATTTTTGTGATGGGAAAGGAACAAAGGTTGGAGGAAGTGTTTTCAGCCCTGAATCTCCAGCATGTAACTTGCTTTTCTTTAAGAAAGTGTGAAGATACTTTGAAAGAAGTAATAGTTCTAAGCATCTAGACCTCTTCCCTGCCAGCTTAGAGAGCAGCCAAGTAATGCAGACTTGAGTTGTAAATCTTCATTTAACTTTAGGGGTCTTTTTTAACAATAGCAACAACCTACAAGGAGGAGATGCTAGTATAATTTTATGATCTGTTTAGGTTTTGAGCAAGTTGTGCTATTACTTTTCTGCAAAACTGCTGGTTCTGTAAGTCCTTGTTGTGTGTAGTTTTCAGAGCAATGAGGATCTAATTGAACCTTGAATTTCTGTCAGGTACGCTTCAGAAAGCATTCTTCTTTTCAGAAACCTTACTGAATGAGTTTGCTTGATGTATTTGTAAAAGACAAAATTACAGCTTCACATATGACAGTGATGTGAGTGGTTTCCACTAGTTTTCCTAAGATACACATAGGCATCCCAGTACTAGAATTCTTCCAAGACAGAGTGTTTCAACCTTCATTTTACAATAAGAGAGTATAATAATTTGTTTTTGGAATAATTATAATGT
The DNA here is from genome assembly GCF_963662255.1 of Cinclus cinclus. NCBI lineage: Eukaryota > Metazoa > Chordata > Aves > Passeriformes > Cinclidae > Cinclus > Cinclus cinclus. The sequence goes on along the minus strand of NC_085057.1, from coordinate 13,440,030 downwards.
CAGGTGATATGGCAGGTGTCACTGTGTCTCCACTTCTAAAAGTTTTCACAGCCTAGCAATTATCATAAATTTTTGTGTTGGCACATACCTACAGTGAAGTTCAGTTTAGATATGGGGATATTGTAAGCTATCCCTAATTTGCAAAACTTTCTGTAAGTTTCATTTATCACAAAAATTAAATCTTTAATTACATTGGGTGGCATAACTGAGGTTGAAATTAATCTGTGATCCTGAATGTGGTTTAGTAATATAAAATACGCAAGGTATATTCGAATTTTACCAGACTATTTTATAATTTGGCATTAGTGTTAAACAGCTGCTACCTTGAAGTGTATCAATTTGCTATACACAAATTCAAAAAAGAGTGGGAAATAGTTCAGACACTATTCTGTCACCGTCTGCACTTTCTCCACAAATTACAAACATGTGGAACTGCCTATTTTAATACTAGTTTTCTTGGGCCAAGAGGTTTTCATCTTTGAGAAACTCCATGTTACAATTTACCTACCCCAAAGGAATCGGATGACAATCTGATTTAATGTAACTTCAGATTTAAAGTAACAATATTACAATATACATTCCTCTTTTATATGTTTTTTTAATGTACTATATATGGGTTGAGGACATTTCTCTGTAAATGTTTCCAGATGAAATATATCATCTTCTAGATGCACAGATAGGCACAGTAACTCCAAACTAAATCAAGAACTTACCCCAGCGTAAATTCGAATGACAGAAATAGACAGATGTAATGTATAACTTCCAAAGAGCTATTTTTCTATGCAATTACCAGAAATTAAATAACCAGAAGACTGATTCAGCAAAGAAGCTCAGTAAAATTGCCAATAAGAGGTTGGTAAATACAAATTTTTCATATTGAATTTTATTTAAGCAAATTACTTTTGCATATTTAACTATCCATCTCTGTCAGATCTCAAAAAGAAAAAAATCAACTGCATTGCTTAGCTGTTAAAAACCCCAAAATAGTAAAGTCTCACCGAAGTCTACCCTTATTTTAAAACTGTCAAGCTGTTATAGACCCTCAAAACTCTCAGTACCCTCCTGACCACTGAAATTTGGTCTGATGTTTTCTGTTGCAGTAACTAATTTACTTAAGAAGAATTTGGTTTTAATCTGAGTGTATTGAATCTTGAACTCTTTGTTCAGCACTGTGTTTATGATTTTTTTTTTTTTTTAAAAACCCCTTCTTTTCCAGCAAAATGTGTTAGGAAACAGAAGGGACTGGGTAGTTATTGCAGTAAGGTAACCTGTAATTACGTTGGCAAAGGATTTGGAAATGGGGTGATGCCTGAATACATTTTGCACATATAATGCACATTTATGTGTCAGTCCACGTGCGTAAACCTGCCTGTGACACACAAGTGTAAACATCATTCTTCTACCTCACACGGCCCTTCTCATTGTTTTGGGTTGTTTTTTTTTTTTTCTTTCCTGTTCATGTGCTGAGGTAGTCCATCACAAATGTAGTCCATCCACAAATCTGATAAATCTTTGCCAAGTATGTCCCAGGACCATTTGGAGTTACAGCATGCGTGGATAGGCATGGGAAGCAATTCTGCAAGCAGCCAAGACTTGCAGTAAAGCTGACAAGGAAACCTGGAGGAATGTTGAACCCATTAATGGTGCTTTTCTGTAGGAAGCTCAACCTTGTCAGACAGTTAATAGCAAATACCACGCTCTTCCAGTGTAACTGTATAACCTCTGTGCATACATTAGTTGTGAGCTGTTCCTTTTTGGAATCAGTGAAAAATGTTTTATTCATTGCCTTGAATCCATGGTCCTGTACCAAATGATAAGTGGTGCCTTATTTTTGGTAAATATAAGTAGGCTCTAACATAATATTTGTGCAAGGTACTGGGACTCCTATGCAGCTTATTGGCTTAACAAGAATGAAATCAAAATGTAGGTAGTTGTAATAAGAGTTAAACTCAATAAACTAATTCTGAAGCCCTAAAGTAAATAAAAAGGATTTTAAAATTTCTTTTTTTTTTTTTCCACAATAAGTGGGAAGAGTAGAGATGGGAACTTGATTTAGTTAGTTTATGAGTAAACTTGCTATTGGTTTCCTAAGGTTTTGTCAGTGCCAGACAGAGATTATATAAAAGGAAACAGGTTTCCAGGACTTCGAGGAGAAGGATCTGCTATAAACCATAGCAAGCTCAACTTACTGAGTGATGTATCTCTATGTGTGAGGCTTTAGGCAGTGTTCTCATGTTTAAATGCATTAAAGCAATCTGTGAGGTCTTGTAATCGGTGCCAATTAAAAGGTGGGCCAAGCTCACTGTTGTGACAAGCTTTGTCATGATGCTGGGGTAAAAAAAAAACAACACTGGTCTAATTCTGTGAATGCTTGCTGCAGTGAACATGACTGCTGGGCATTTGGGATTGCCTCAGCTGGCACCTTCTGTACTTTTTTGTGTGTGTCTGAAACGGGCTGGTTGTCACAGCTCTTGCCTGGTACTGGAGCATTGGAACTTGCTTCTCTGTCTTAATGTGTCATTACCTGCTTTCAGATGTGTTTGTTTCCTCAGATGTCAAATGAAGATGGCTGTAGCTTGTCCTTTCCTTTTATTCTTGTTTGGAAAGGATAACATTTTGAAGGTTATGAAGTATTCTTATATTATTTTGATGGAGGCCAAGGAATTTTCCCAGTGGTTGTGCAGACAGTGGACTCTGTTTTTTGCTTGGAGGGTGACCACTTTCCATTTGCTTCCAGAAAATAAAAGTTTGTCATCTTCTTGTGATCATAGATACTAGTCAGCTTGCCTAATCTCACTAAACCTTGCCAGGCCATTAGAACAGCCTATAACATAAGAGACAAGTAAAAGGAGTCGCCTTGGAATTTTCTGAGAATTGCCACCAAATTAGCTAATTATTCTTCAGGTTTTGTGTGGGCTAGATAAATCAGTGTCTCATTTTGGCTACAAGTTTGACAGCTTATGCCATGAAGGAAAAATTCAGTTTCTGGCCTTCGTCCCAGACGAGTTTTTAAATTGCCTGCAATAACCTGGAATTGGGAAGGGGAAATCAAATTCTTGCCTGTATTCAGATTGTCCTGTCCACCTCCCTAACTTTGTCTGTATTCTGAATCATGGAAAGTGCTCTGAGTATGTGTCAACTCCCAAGCACAGATTTTCTGAAATAAATGGCTTAACTTGAATTTTTTGAATTCATTAACTCTTAAATCCTAGTAAATCAAAAGTGCAAAACTAAAAATATAAGTAACAAATTGCAAGTTGCTATCATATTCTGGCAGACAATTTTATCTAATCCCCAAAGAATGAAAACTTAATGTGATCATCTAAGCAAGTATGATCCCAAATCCCTACACTTGTTCATTTAACTGTGAGGCTAGAAAAGCAGAATACACTAGGATGTACCATAAAATGCTTTCAAAAACCTCGCTGTAAGAGAAATTCCAAGTTCAATCATGATAATTGGTTATTGAATTTTATTCAGTTATGCCAAAGCCATATGCAACAGTTGCTGGATTTGTTATTCTGTGTAACTGTCCCATGACACATAGAATATGAAGGACATTGAAAACCATCCTGGGTTCCTTCTCATTTAAGTTCTGGAAGACCTCATCCTGATTTACCTGCACATGTGGATTTGTGTCCTCATTCTCTACAGCTCATGTTTTTCAGACACTTCTGGTTGATCACAGACACCTCCCCAGCTGAACACTTCTGTGCTTCCTCACACAACTTCTGACCCTATAATTTTGTAATCAGACATCAATGTCTGATTGTCATAATTGTCTGCCTAATTTGCATTCAGAATTACCAAGATTATGCATGTCAATTAGGTATATGAGTCTACAATTAGGTACTGCACATTCTGGTATTTGGACATGGAAATTAAGCACACAGTTGCCCAGGAATGTGTATGCACACAGTTGGACAGATACCCCAGTCAAACAAGGGCTCCAAAATGATAGCAAAAAGAGACTGAGATGAACCAGTTTATTATTAAAAAGAACTCTTTAAGTTGTAAAGTTGAAGCATGCTTTTTGACTCATTAAGAACTGGGGACTCCAGCTTTTTGAGATCTGTTTGGTTTCTGAATGTTACTGAAAGTGGAGTTAAGGTGGTTTTTATCTCATTCTGAAATCATGTATTCTTTTTTCTTAAGCTGGTACTTCAGTGGTATATGTCTTGCCCTGTCATGTTTTCTCTACTAGTTGGGTTGAAATACCCTTTTCTGTTTTGCAGTTCTTTTGTACTTTTTAGCCAGTTGTGAAGACTGAAATAGCACTTCACAAAAGCATTGTGCCCCCTGCTATTTCCCACCACACAGGTCTTCATTTTCTTCTTACAAATTAATAGTATTTTCTTCTTGTGTAAAACAGTTTTTAATAAGTCTGATATCATTATTGACACTGATAAATTGCATTTATACTTCAATGGACTAATAATTAGAATGTACCATCTTTTAGAGGTATGTACTCTCAAAGCTAAATTACAGAAAGAATTATTTTTATTAAGTACCAGAGTCCAAAACCCTAGAGGGAAAATAGTTAGAAATTGCATAAAATTATTACATGAAGTGAAAAGAAAATATGAAGATCTCTAAATAGAACCACAAAAACAAAACAAAACAAAACAAAATTGATTGAATAAGTAGCCAAAATATATCAAAAATGTGATGCTTTTGCTTTAGTATTGCGGTAACACATCCTTAGTTTAGTGTTACTTAAAGGGTCAAAAAGGATTAACTGGGAATTACTGTGTGAATTAGTGTATGTGCTCATTTAAGCCTAAGAAGTAGATCTAAAGTATTCAGAAATCCTTAATCATCAGCTGGTCTGTTGTAAAGCAGCATTTTGACAAATGAAATCTTGTTCATGTTTCAGCATTTCAGGGAACACCTCGACAAACTTTTTGCAAAAGGAATTGGAATGCTGGACATTGCTTTAAATGAAGCTTTCAACATGCTCAACGAAGTAAGTTCATGCTTTTTAGGTCTTTCTTTCTTTTTCACCTTCTTATTTTCCCATTTTTCTACTGAGTTTATATTAGTGAAACTATTTTAAAATGTTTCCTGAAGTATAATCTTGTATTATGTGGAAAAAATACTAAAATGTGTTAGTCTGCTGGAACATGAGAAAAACTCTTCTAAACTAAGTAGCAAAATGCCTTTTGATTGAAGGATGTACCTTGGAAATAAGAGCTCAAACCCAAATATTCTCAAAAAAAGTTTGACTTGACAAGTGTGCCTGTCTTTATGCTGTGTGATCCTAGATTAATTAATAGTTCTAATTCCTGTGTATTCATCTTGAAGGGCAATATTGATTGATTCTTTTCCAGGCATAAAATCCTAAAATGAAAAAATGAGTATCTTCTTCCACCCACTGCTCATGTGTTCAGTTAGACAGTGTGGAACTAATGCCTTCATGTGGTACATGCCAAAAATGACAATGGGAAAAGTTGCACCAAGTAAAGGACACTGTAGTCTGTTTGTGGAGCTTTTGTAAGAAATGTGTGCACCAAACAGAGTCTTGGGAACCAGAAAAAACATTATGAGTGCCTCAGTGCAAGAGATGTTCTGTGCTAGTCCTTCCAAATCTGTGTAAACTGAAAGAAAAAAAAAACAAATTAAAAAAAAATCACATTGCAGGGAGTGAAGGAGAAGACCTGAAACAAGATCTGTTTTGCTTTGGTTTAAAATCTGTGAGGCAGCTGAAGTTATAATGATGAATGTGGCATAAAAATCTCATTAGATAATGTGATGGTTCTGAGAAAAAAGGAATCTGAAATCCCACGTGCTGAATTGTACCCATGATGACAGATCTGCAAGATCATGATGGACTATGCTACATTTATGTTCAGCTCTCTTCAAGGGGCTGTATTGATTGCTTCTATTTATACTTTAAAAGGAAGTATAATAGGTTCAATCCTTACTGCATATAAGCTTCCAGAAATGCCAGCATAAAAATCTCTTCCATTTTATACAGTCATATCTGCAAAGTCTCTGGGAGATTCAATTAAGCAGCCTAGGCCAGAGGAAAAGCTTCTAAATCTCCCCTTAGAAGAGTACAGCAAACCATTTTCCACTTTGTCTACAGGATGTGATCTTTATGTGCCAGAAGCCTATTCTTTGAATTATAGGTTAACTAAGGATGTCTTTTCTCCATTTAAAAAAAAGTGGGTGAAGGAGGATGGGGAAGGAGTGGGTGGTAGTGTAGGAAAGAAAAAAACAAATAGAGAAAGCTTTGTGTTACACAAATAAAGATCTGGTTGGATTTTAAAATGGTTCAGGGGTTACACTAATTAAACTCAGTCAATTTTGCCTTGCAATTACCTTTCAGTATTTGCTATGGTTGTCAAGACTTGAAGATGTTTGCTACTGATATCTTTGAAAAGCATGTTTAAAAATCCATTTCCAAATCCTTCCCAATTGTCAATTTATGCCGTGTACATTATACAGGGTAAGAATACAGAAGTGCTTGGTGCAGTAGTTAGACACCTACTATGTCATGTGACAACTGCAATTATCTCTTTTGGTGACAAATGTGCTCTTTGCAGTGATTACCTTTAAAAAAAATCATAGCCAATTAAATAAAATTCTGTGACATTTCAAAGACTGTTAATCACAACCAAATGCTGTAAATGTCAGGATGCATTGAAATTTTTGCTGCTAACTGATGAATCACTGAGTTAATTGTAGTTCATCATTAGCCCCTTGTCATTGTTATTATTATGGAAAACACTTTCATCACTCTTGCTATTCAATAAAATTAAAAGTTTTAGACAAATATGAGAAGATATTACTCATCAAAGTATTTGAATTTAATCTCATTCTTCAAAATATTCAGATAACTGTGTAGAATAATGCAGATGCACACAGAGTGGTGTTTCAAAATAAACGTACAAAGGCATTTCCCCTTCATTAATTTCTCTTTTAAGATACCTTTCCACTTTTAAAATACATTGTGCATGTGAGGAAGATATCCCTAGACAAAGTAGCTTCACCTTTGTGAGAAAATAATGGCTGTAAGATCATGAAGGAATCCCCCTTTAATAACTCTGGCTCTGGTTACGACTGGAAAACGCACCATGACAAGAGAATTTTATGGAGTGATTGCCTTGCAAATTACACAGAGAAGTTTTCACCCAGGCAGTGATCACAATACAGGTAACTCTGTAAATCCACATTAGCTGCCCTTTAAGTCAGAGTGTTTCTGTTTGGTGGAAAAGCAGCTGATTTTGAGAAGAGATGCAGGGGATAGAAATGGTTGTTGGATGTGGGTGTGGTTACTCAGGTACAAAGATGTAAAGGCAGAAAACACAGAAGACTTCTGGAACCCACCGCCCACCCTTTTCTACTGCAGGCATTTCTACAAAGATGAAATTTTTAGGTGAACATTTTTAGATAAAGTGGGTTTTAGAGTTTGGAAAAACAGTGACTATGTAAGGGCGAGTAGACCATGGAAAGCTTAAAAGACAGAGTTGTTGGTAGTCCAAATCAAACCAGAATACTCTGAATAATTTTTCATGACTGCAGGAGCAGTCAGAGTCCCTGCAAGGAGATTTATCTATCAAAATAAGTACCACTTTTTAAATGGGAGCACCCTATTCTGGGGCAAAGCAAGGCTGGTGAGGTGGGACAAGGTAATTCTTGCATGGATTTCTCAGCATCAAGAGAGGGGTGGTAGGATGAGGCCTGACCTTAAATGTGCATTATCAAATCTGATAATGTACATGAAAACTACAAGTAAGTAATTGTAATATCCCATTTATTGACATTTTCATAGATTTTTTTCTGTTCATACAGAGCAATTAAAAATCACATAATTTTACAACTTTTTGCTCAAAGATGGATGTTTCCCCAAAGTTCCTTGAATACATAAGGAAATACACAGACAAATAAGAACCTATTCTGCAACCAAAGTTAGTGGAGACACAGGGATTCAAAGTCAGAGCACCAATCCAGAATGAAGAGATCAAAGCTTATAACTCAGTCCAATGTATTTGCTCTTTGACAGGAGAAAATCCCACTTGTATAACGATGAAGCTTCCTCTGCATTTGTCAGAGGATTCCTGATTGCTGTCTTGAGTACCTGTGCTCAAGTGCTGCACTTCAGCAGCCTGAATTTCTTATATGTATTCATTTTGGGTAATAGGAGAATCTCAGAATATATAAATAGGAATTGGGTTCTCCCAGATAAATATTTTAAGGAAAATAGCATATGGAATGTAATCCTGAGTGAATATGAATGAATGCCATATGAACAGTCGTATGTCTCTGTGAGTTTTATATCTTCTGTACTTCACAGAAAAATCATAACTTCTTTTTGTGTAATGTGTTCTCTTAAAAGGATATTTAAATCAAAGCAAACTCTACAGATGCATCAATACTTATCATCTGTCAAAACCAGGGGAATGCCATTTTAATTTAGGGTAGTGCTATATTTACATATGTTTCTTATTTTTCAATTCGCCAAGAACATCTACGATAAAATGTTTTCAGCCTGAATATTCTTGACTTCTTCTAAGGATACTAGAGATTTGACAAAATCCATGTTTGCCCAATGTGATCCTATCTATCTTCATATAACAGGACGTATATAAATGTGCTGTTCCTAATGATTGTGTCCTTTTACAGTTCAATCACACAGGACAAGGAAGCATTTGCAGCCAAGCCATAATGTTGATCACTGATGGAGCTGTGGACACATACGATACAATATTTGCAAAATACAATTGGCCAGACAGAAAAGTAAGTGTGTTATTCACCTTTGCTGAATGGAGAACCCAAAGCTTCATATCTAATCTAAAGTGTATGTCTATTGAAAAGTCAGTAACTATTTTTCTAATGATCTATAAATGATTTTGGATCACTAATAACAATAACAACAACAACAACAACAATAATAATAATAATAATAATAATAATAGTAGTAAAAGATTCTGATATGGTATTGCCTGAGGATAGAGAGGGCCTTTTACTGTGGAAATGAACTTAGGCTAATAAGATATAAAGGCACTATTTCCCTCCAGGTTACATTTTTGAGCACTTATAATCCTTCCCCTGAGACACATCATTAATAGTGAAAAAAAAATATATTTTTTTCTCCCAAAATACACATTAATAATTCAGTGCTTTTTCAAGCTAAAGATGGGTATGTACTGTGGACAGAGTGCGGCTTACTATGACACGAGAGAGTTGATGTAGTACTCAGTATTTTTAATTTCTTCATTTGGCAGAGTGAGGGATAGACCTGACAGTTGGTAAGTTTCTATTTAAAAAATGTGTTTGGCTCTATTGATCTATATAAAGAAATTTGCTCCGAGTAATGTTACCTTGTTACATAAAATGTGGATATTTCACAGTAGAGAAGAAACGCTTTGAATTTACCTGATGAGGAAGCTCTAGTGGGCCTTGTGTCTCTATGTGAAATAATTTTGTTCTACATTTTATCTTATGCTAAAGCAAGTTTTGGGACTATTTTAGGAAGCTTTTGTAGTTCTTTGCCATGTTACAGGCCTGTGGAAGCAACAACCACACATTTTGAAGTGCAGTTTAAGCAAGAAGTTGATAAATATGAATATGCTGCATGGGGAGCTGTAGTCTGGGGACAAGAAGTAGTTGTTTTAATTTTCACCTTTTCATTGTGTTTCTCTTTTATAGAATTCTCTTTATTTTCTGAGTGACTTCTCTTGCTCTTTACTGTGCAAACATAATATCTTTCCACTGGAATGAAGGTGTAAAAGCTGAAAGTTTTGTGGCATTCCTTCCTCTCTTACTCTGTGGGATTCCATCTAATTTAAGTCCTCAAATATTCCATGAGAACATTTTACTTTACCTAGCAAAAAGGGGTGTTGAAGGAGATCCACAGAATCTCTCAGTAGGATGTGCCTCTGATGTGCTGTATTTTCTTATTCTTTGGAGTTAGTTCCTCTCTTAAGACCACACTGGGGGGAAACTCTTATCATGAGAAATCAGCAAGGCAAGAATTCTCTGAAAGAGTCAGCTAGGTATTTTCAGGAAAACATGTGTTGTATATCATTCATGTGCTAATCCACAGCTCTATCTGGGATAACAGTGCTCAGCACAGCTGGTGCAAAAAGCAGCAGGAGAGGTTTCCATTGGGAATTCTGCAAAGGTCTGGCATGAAGAGTCCTGCCTCCTTTAGCAAGGACGTGGTGTCTGGGGAGCAGCTTTTAGTTAATCTGCAATATTCTGCTCAGCTCTTCTAAAAATATTTATTGTATTAATACAGCCTTGAAAATTGTGTTTTAAGAAACATATATGGGAAAAAAAAAATCATTTTTTCCTCTTTTCAGCCTGAAATGTTTCAGTATGAAAAATGTAAAAGATTTCCATATGTATTCTTTAATACATTAAAACTTTGAATGTCTTTCTTGGATTTGTTATTCTCAAAAGGAAGGCTTATTGAAAATGCAATATCCTACATACTTGCAGTGACAGTGTGCCTAGAAATTATGCATGCCATGCACTTGAAATTCACTGCCTTTGCATTACACCCTCTTTATTCTCTCCAAAGCTGGTTTTTATATTTATAAAACACACCTTTGAAGTGCTTGATAGTTTTGTTTGTTTGTTTGTTTGTTTTGTTTTTTTCATGGACGTATTTCCCTGCTATTATCTGTGTATTTATTAGCCTGCCATCTTTCTTAAAATTTATGTTTCTCCTGCATTTTGACACTGGGGTGGACAGTGGTGGAAAAGGCAATAGCTCTAATTGAGATAAATTCTGAAGTTTCTGATTACCTCAATTACCTGGTCAGCAAAGTACCAATTTCAGTAATAGTTGATCTAATGTTAGATAGATGATAGTAAATAGTTTATAAATAATTGCAGCATAATCATCTTGTCCTCTTATAGAAAGGAAAAAAAAAATTTATACAACTGTGAAGACTTTAAAAGTTTGTCAGTGAGAATCTCTAAAAGATGTAGAGTGAATACAAACTTCCAGGAGAGAAACAACAATTCATATTTTCTTCTTTTTTTCCAAACCATTTATATATTTGCAAAAGATAGTCCTACAAAAAAAAAATATATATACCATATAAACAGGGAAAAGAGAACTTTATTGCATATTATTGGAGATATATTCTGCCTAACAACTGATTAAAAATCATCTTCATTCTGATAACATTAAAATAAAATCATGTTGCAATGATTAGGAAAGGGAATAAAATGGCTCTAGTTAAATCCCTAAAGTAGCTTAAATTAAGCAATTGAGTTTTTTGAAGGAAATCAGCCTGAATTTTTGTATGAACTAGAAAATTATGATAATCAAAAGACTATTAAAAATTATCTTCTGGGCTGTTTCCTTGAAAGAAGGAATGCTTTCATTTTATTGAGTTTTTTTTATTAGTCTCTCTCTCCCTCAGAAAAAGAAAAAAACCCTGAAAATATTTCCCCATGTTTACTTAGTATCTTCTGCTACTTTAAATGTAAATCTAGTAGATGCTATTTTTATAAAACACTATATTTTATTTATATGACTAGTTCTTAACATCTATTTCCTTTTTTTTATGAGGCCATACGTGCAATCTTAAGGAGCTGATTCTCACACATTAGAAATGAGTTTGTGTTATATACATAATTTTTCTCATTCATGAAATTTACATTCAGTACTTTCAAATTTCTGTGATTCATTCAAGGCAACTCTGCCACATGAAGTACCAAAAAGGGAATAATTAATCCGCAAGAGTAAATAAATCTACACATTTCATATAAAAGCCCAGCTTTTCATCATGTAGCAGAAATAAGTATTTAAAAGGAATAGTGCCAAGGAAGTGTTTGTTTACAACGAGAGCTATAATATAGTTGCACTAATTTTATTTTTTTTAAGATGTCTATTTCAGGAGAACGCCTTTTAAGTCTCAGAATATCTTTTTGATGTCAGTTGTACCAGAATCATGATTTTATTCTATGTTATTACTCCTACTCTGAGATCCAAATGAATTTTAGAAATCAATCAAAACACAGGACTTTAGTATTTCTCTAGGTCCCTTATTCTAATTTAAAAGGTTGAAAGGCCATGGGTAGGGTTGGGAGGCAGGCAGACAGATGTGACTGCATGGAAAGATAAAGCTTCAGGTCTGCTCCCAGAAGATAGCACCAGTGATGATCTTCTCTTAAATGAAACTGTCCTGCTTCCTTTCTAGTGGAAAATTCCAATGATAACTAACAGAAAATTCCATGACGAGTAATCTTGTAAATGTTGCTGAAATGCCCTCGCACATCAAAAATCGAAATTGTGATGAGATTAGAGATATTAACAGAGCTTCAAGCTTTATGAGGTTCCCAGCTGAAAGCCATTTTAATCACTAATTGAAAGTTAGTAAACTTGGAACAGAAAATATCTACTTAAATATTATTTAACATATTTTGTCATTTTAAATGTAGCAAGACTATTCTCAGAATGTTGTGATGTCTCAAAGGAAAATAATGCAGTAAAATCTCTTGCATGAATGTGTGAGGGAACAATTTTAAACTCTCTTAACTCACTGGCAGCTCCATGAAATCTTGTGATGCTTTTTCTCCACTGGTTGAAATGACCCAGTGCCTGCATAATTGAGATCTTTTTGTCTCCTTCATTTCCCCATTGTTTTTATGTGGCTGTCAAGTTCTGTGCTTCTACAAAACCCATCTACTCTTTGTTTTGGAAAAGCCCAAGAGCATTTCTTCCATAACCATGACTGAGAGCAGGGTCTAAAATCTCATTGAGATCAAGGGGAAAACGGAATTTCAGTTTGGGTACAGACTTTTAGTATTCTTGTCTCGTGCAGGTCAGTGCAGCACTCAGGTGGTCAAGGAAGATGTCAACCTTGTGACCTTTTATGACAACCAGAAAGAGATGTTCTGCTCCCTTGGCCTGAGAGGTCTTTGCTTGATGATACTGTACCATATGTAGAATCTGGAAAAAGAAAACAAAAGGATCATTGAATCATTTGAACTTTATCCTCCCCTTTGGGTGTGTCTGAGTCTGAAAAGCATTTGCTTTCATAATTACGTGAAATAGCTCCGTGCTATGGTAGATACATGCAAAACCAGAAGCACTAATTCCTCACTCAGTCAAGTCGAATGGAACCAAAATCCCACCTAAAGTTTCCTCATTTTCTAGAATAAAATCCAGCTAGAGAATCTGGGATAAAAATACCTCTGTATCCAGTTACCTTGTTAGTTATTCTGCAGCCTTTCTTTTTCTGGGCAAGTAACAGGGAACAGAACTTCATCTGTCTGTCTCCTATTATTCCGAGGGCTCTGGGTAGAATTAATTTTGTATGGCACAGAAATATTTTCTTTATGCTTATGAACCATTACAACAAGGCAGAGATTTAAGATGGTTTCTATCATTGGTAAGACTTCAAGTAGGGTGAATATAAAGCATAACTTCCATAACATCTTTATTTCAACTGCTAAATGATTATGGTGTAGAAAAATGATTATGGTGTAGAAAGACCTAACAGCCAATGCTGCCTGTGTCTGAATGGAACTGTTGAAATTAAAATATAAATAGTTCCATGACTTTTAAGTGTTTATACCTACTCTTACATCTGCTTTATAGGAAAAATTTCGCAGTCTGGCAGGTCTCTGGATCTATATACAGTACTTAAAATTGTAATTGAATCCAGAAATCAACACCTTAAAATTTGCTGGATTTAGATTTGATTTCATAATAGAATACTAAATTTGCAATATAAATGATCAGTTAATAGCTAATAGTTCTTTAATTATGTGGGACTTTTACAGGATCAGTATTTATGGTACATTTAATAATATATGGCTTTCTTATATATTGAAGAACGTGTTTGATTCCTGATGCGAGCTGGTCACTTGATCACTAAAGCTCTTAATTTCAATCTGCTTATTTGCATTAAAGACCAGTGAAATAAATATTTACATGTAATTGTTCTGCTTTTTATTTTTTTTTAAAACTAGAAACCTATTTAGTGAGTTTATTTGTGATCTACAAATTATTTTAGTGAGTTTATAGTGATCTAAAATCTATTGGCTTCAACTGCTGTATATATTAAATAAATGTCTGAGCTTTGGGTATGTGTAAAATCCCCCAAGCATTTATATTATGCCATAGGACTGGGAAGGAGGCTTTCCTTACCCTCCTTTAGCAAAGGAAGATGAAAACATGGCATGGAAATGATGCCAAAGAAATTAAGGGGTGCTATGAGGCCATGAGGGAATGGGTGGCTGCGTCCTGGCACCCCGGTGGCAGATCAACTTTCTCTTTCTGTGTGCCATCCACAGGGTTAGAAACCTTTCTGCAGATCTCTGACCATGCCTGTAGCTTAGGAACGTGGCAATGTTGGCAGCACAGAGCATTAGAACAGCAAACTGAATGCCTTGTGTGCAGTCCTGTCTGGATGTTATTAAGCTGATTTTTTTTCTGAGAAGTCTGACGTACTTTGGAGGCAGATGCCATTACTGCTACACAAACCTGGTGCTTTATTACTGGTTATGTCAAGAACAAAAGAAGGTCCAGACACTTCATAGTCCTTTCAAGCTATGATGTAACTTACATTAATTACTTATCTTTTTAGGCACTCCTTTAGTATGATGAAAGATGGGGTATGAGATCAAACAGAAGTTTTTGATTTCAGTTTAAAGAGAAACAACTCCTCACAACTAGATTCTTGCCTCAAGTGTAATTTCATTTTTTAAAAAAAAGTTTCAAAATGGTTCTGTTTTGCCTTATTACTTCTCTTAGAAAAATTGTCTGGTAGGTCCTGTTTCAGTGAATACTTTTTTTTTGGTCAAAATGAACGTAGTGATTTCTACAAACTTGTCACTAGTATTTTTACTTGAATTCTTTTATATGACACTCAGAGTAGTGAAGACTTCTTTTTCAGTCACTTATCAATTTAATTTGCCATGAAGAAACTTATCCTGCAGTGTTTAATATGAAGAAATGGAATGATTTATTTTTGTGAAGATAATGGTAATTAAATGTTATCGTCAGGCTGTATATGGATTGCCAGAGGAAGGATTACTGCTTCTTGTATACTTGTTGGCTAGAATCATGGAGGGACTAATGCTTTCTGAATTCTTGAGGAATTTTAGATGAAATGATAATTTATACCCAATGAAAATGCATATGAAGACTGCCCTTACCATGCTAATATTTATGATATAATCAGAAATAGATACCAAAGTGAATCAGCCATGAGTCATACAGAACACCTTATAAGTAAGGGACAGTCTAAATGGAGAATAATCCACAGCTTGAAATAGATTATCCGAAGTATGCTTTGGGAACTCATGATTATCAGTAATACAAAAATCATCCCTTTTCCTTGCAAAAAAGAAGTTAACTTTCATGTAGTATACAGACATAGAGAGATCCAAAATTTGAGGTAAAATAGGCACCATAAAAGGTGCCTTGATGACTACAAGTAATCATTATTTGCCTCTGGCATAAAACTCCATGTAACTGAAATGTTTGGCTGATGGACTTTATTAACAAGAGAGAGCAAAACATAATAAGTAAATATCATAATAAGCTGATATATTATGGATTCTGTTTACTAAAAATACCCCAAACAACCAATCCTAATCCTGATATTTTATGTGCTGTAAGGTCTTAGTTTTTAAAAAGAAGCAAAACAGTTAAAGTGGGCATGATAATTGCACAAATGTGCCAGTTTTGTTCTGTGGACTATGTCTATTCTTGAGGCAATGGATTTTTGTGGAGAATTGTGTCATCTGCTTAAGGAAATGGTGAGATCATTTATTTCTTGAAGCTCTTTAACAGCATAATAAAAACTGTAGTTTGTGTGGTTTAAACTGAGCAATGCTGCAGTTATTCTAAAAGCCGAGATTCAGTTTATAGACTGGTTTTAATTCTCTTTATAATGTATGCATCTTCTTAAACATTACAGACAGAAAAGAGATGTTGAAGTTTGTCAGAGCTGCTCTATTTTAGATGAGTATCAGCAGTGTCTGTAAAATATCAAGAATGTATATTGTTAATTGTGAGTGACCCACCACCAAAAAGGTGACCACAGCTGCATATATCAAACCCATTTGGTTGTGTTGGACAATAAAGGGATAATACAGTACTCCAAACAATTATTTTGAATTAATATAATTTTAAAAAAATAAATATAGATAGTAAAGACAAGTTAAAGTTATGTTGGATTGAATGTCTTGTTAAATTTTCTGTTTAAAGTTTGCCTTTTAGAAAGAAGTGAAATAATGTGATTTTATATTAAATGTTACATTACAGCCAAGAGTCATGGTGAAAACTAAGTTGGTGCAAGAGATAAAATGAGGGTTATGTTCACTCATCTCTGGGTCCTCCACCAATATCCTGAATTTAGGCTATATTAGATCTGCAAACTTGCTTAATAGATATTTTCTGATCTGTAGATTACAAGTTACTAAGTGAAAACTTTTCACTGATTTTTAAAAAAGGAAGAGTAAAAAATCCACATGTATTTTGGAGTAAGTTTTAGAAAACTGTGCTTATGATGTCCTGTTATAACCCTGTTTTTTAATGTAAGATTAAGCTTAAATCAAAACCAGTATTGTGGAGTGGACAAGCACTTTAATAGCATTAAAGATCTTTTTGTGACTAAGAAGAATGGCCTCAGTTTGATGCAGGAGTATGAGTAGAGGAGACAGTGCAATTGTGAGGATTAGAGAGGAAAATCGATTATTGCATCTTTTCCTCATCTGTAGGTCACATTCCTTGCTAGTTCTCGTGAGGTATGGCAATTCCAATAGCCTGTAAGCACTTGGCAAGTACCCTGGAAAACTGTGGACCACACAAAAAATACCTGTTTTCAGACATTTTCATCTGAGTTCTGAACTGTATTTGTACCTTGTTTGTATGATCCATTCTTAGTTCATTCCTGTATCATTTTTCCCTTAATGAGATCTTCATACACTCCTATTTTCTGTAACTCTCACTGTGTTAAAATAATCCATAGTGTGTTGTTTCATTACGCAGGGAAACTTTAACTTCTGTTGGATATTTGCATTAAGTCGAGAAGGTTGGTAAATTGCATGTTTAAATATCAAATCTCAGGAGATGTTTGGAAAGGGAATGTTACAAAGAGAGGAAGTTAAATGTTTGGTATAGTATTCTCTTGTTGGCATCTCATTACATACAGCAAATGGTATTTCTTACTCATTTTACTCTGAGAGGCCAAATTCTGCTGGTTTGGAAGTACAACAGACGTTGTTTATATGAAATTATTATTCATATATACCATTTTCCCAGAGTACCTCTGTTATCCTTCGTGGTGTCTGGCTGTGGAACAATCCCTCAATGCATGCACATATATCAAGGCTGTACGAAAGATTCATTCCATGCAGGGGCTCATATATGTCTAGTTTAGGATTCATTTCAGTGAAATGCTTACATATGTGAGTTATTACATCCCTGCTAACCAAAGCAATGGATTCAGGCATACATTAAAGTGCTTTACTGAATTAAGAACTAAACAAGTTATCCAAACAATCCCATCTTTAGAACTCTGTTGTGGGTCTGCTGGTTCTTTCTGAGTGGTTGAATCTTTAACTTTGTTAGTGGTTATGCATTTTATAGAATACCCATTTAAGGAGCACTGTTTGTTTATCTCACTGTATTTGTACCTACTTTTTCTTAACTGGCATAACAGCATTAACTTCATTCTGAGACTTCTGCAGAACATGGCAGCCTCTGTAGACTTCACTTTTGTGTTCTGTTCCCATGTGCAGACATCTGCTGCAAAACTGATAAAAACCTATTGTTTTCTATGAGGTTCTAAATTCCATCATCCCATAATCCTCTCTACTACCCTTGCCATATTTGTCTCTGTGCAGAGCTGACAGAATGGGATTTGCACATCTGAATAAATATGTTCTCTTTCTGTGAGATACCATTTGTGCACTGACTTCTGTTAAGATTCCAGTTCAGTCACAGACTTTTTGTCATTCGTTTCCCCTTACAAGTTCTTGGAAGCTTTTTGCTGGATCTTAACACTGAAGCTGAGTTTAGTGCATTGTTAGAAGACAGAAGTCTTTATTCTGCCATCTTACGTCTTTAGAGATATCTTGAAAAACATGAAGGATTTTGAATCATCTGCATCTTGCTATTGAAAGAAGGCTTTGAAGGCTTTAAAATCCATTGTAGTAGTAAAGTGTATATGCCAATGACTGCTGTTTGTCATGCTGTTATGAAAATAGAAACAGCTATAAATAATTATAAAACATTTTGAAATATGTGTTATATGGAGGTTCATAAAATAGAACACCTACAGAGCCTGGACAATTCAAGGCAGAAGTCACGTAGGCGTCTGTTTTCCTGGAAAATTGTTTCTTTCTCCAATTGTACAGTCAAGTTCCTTAGCTCTCGTGCTTCAATAGGGTCTGGAAATATTCA
The DNA here is from genome assembly GCF_963662255.1 of Cinclus cinclus. NCBI lineage: Eukaryota > Metazoa > Chordata > Aves > Passeriformes > Cinclidae > Cinclus > Cinclus cinclus. Next base: position 13,421,645 of record NC_085057.1, on the reverse strand, counting down.
GCAATTTCGGGTAACATTTTTATGTTCACATCACCTATTTTAAAAATAAGTAGAAACAAGTTATCCCTGTGTGAGAAAAAATGCCAGGAACACCCTTAGAAAGATGACTACTCTCTGTTGTCATGATGTCTAAAGGAAAATTTGAAAGTTTTCGTGAATGGAGAGAGCAGACAGATCTTCCATGCAAGCTGGGCAATGCTTTTGGCAAGAATAAAAAACGATTGTGTTGTAAAAGAAAGTAATTTTTCTAAGAGTTAATCAAATGGTTCACTATTTCAGTCTCTGAAGAAGGAGAATTCTTTGAGGTTTTAATAATGTCTAAGGCAGTATTGGATATTGTCTGTTTCTGTGCTTTTTAGCTAATTTAATAATACAAGATAGTAGTACAACCACGAATAAGGTTTCCTAAGAATAAAAAGCAAAAGACAGAATAATACTGGCCTTTCAGTGAATCATATTTCAGTCTAAATCTTTAACTATTGCTAAAAAAAAAAATAAAAAAATCCTAGGTATTTTGTCTATTCTATTAACTTAATCTGCAAGAGTGAAATCAACTGAGTATACATTTACTGAGTTTGCTCATCTTGTGAAAAAGAAATGGCTGAATTTTTCATAAAATGAGAGTTTTGTCCACATACTGAAGCATCTGTGGTAGGGATGGGTGAAAACTGTAAACATTTGCTTTGGCTAAGTTTGCATCACAGTAGGGGGTGAATTTTCATAGAATATTCATGGTACCAAGTTTTATAGGCACAAACATTCATGGAAGATGAATTTCATCCTCTGTGCAGAAGTGACTCTGGTTAGACTATCTTTCTGTCCATCCATTTCTTGTCACTTGCAGTTCAAAAGCAGTCCCTCACCAGTCCCCAGTTTGCAGGAGCATCACTTTGCAGTTGTGCTGCTGGCAATTTAAAGTGGGAACCACAGAAGCTGTCCAGGGAATACAGTGAGTCTGAGATTCCCATTGTTGTCCAGTGTAGAATTTGAGTGCTGATCTTACGGTTTGTGTTCTGCTGGAAAGGTACAAACAGTGCACCTTTCAGAAATTATTCTGAACTTTTACTGAGACCAGTTCTTTTCTCTTCATTGTCCTACAGCCTCTGTTCCCGTGCTGTGGGGTCAGCAGTGCTTGCATTTGTTGCGTGCCCTGTTGGGAACAGAGCAGCAGGGTCTCACCTCCGCCAGAGGCAGGGAATCACCAGGATATCACGGTGTCACCTCCAGCTTTGGTGGGCTCTGCTCATTTGGTGGGTTCTGCTCGTTCAGAGTGCCCTAAATGCAGTGTTTGTGTCTCTGCTGGGCCCATCTGTGGGACCCCCAGTATCTGAGCTTTAGCAGACAGCTGTGCTCTGGATTGTCCTGGGAAGTCTGGCAGCACACACTGCCTGGGTCGGATCGATGCATCATCGCTGTGTGCTCAGCTCTCTTGGATGAATTTCTTCAGAAAATACCTCTAGGTAGAGATCAATAGTAGTTCTCTTTTCTCCTTGTCTCTCACACAGGGGGCAATATTTGCCAAGACAAAAGATCCTGTTAGGTGCCTTGCAGAATAAGTTTTCCTTTTCTTTGCTGGAGGTCGTTTCTGGCACTGTCTTGTGTGTTATTCAGTATAATCCTGTCAAAATGGGAGTTATGTTCTGTTCTGGGGCTATGTCCCTGACTTATCACTGATTCCATGATGAATAGTACCCACAGTATTTATATAGCCAATGGAACTGTTTAGAATTTTTTGGGGAAGGGTGACACATCTCTGTCCATAATAGAAACTTAGCTTACAAATGTTTTCACCAAAAAAAATTATATCAGCATAATTCTAATAACTATGAAAGTAATTTTTAAAAAAATATTTTAAATACATTTAAACAACCAAACCAAATTTTTAGAAAATATTCAAATGTGAACACAAACAGCATGAGAAAACCGTGAGCATGTTTTTTAGCACCATATCTGATAATACCGAATTTTTGGCTAAAAATTTTACTGGCTGACTAAGGACATTTTGACATATGGCACCACATTTTGAAACAAACTGTTTTATTTTGGCTGACCTAAATTCTCCTTAAAAGGACATGTATGGAAACTAGAGATGAGCCAGACATCTGAGGATGCCTTTGTGGTACATCATGTTTGCACCATTTCAGACAGAAAAATGCACTTGGCTCTGAATTTGTGTGCAGCAAGCAATAATTAATAAGCCATTGGACAATCAGTATAATTTATGGGTACTTCCCTTTGGTTTTAACAGTGTTATATACAATAATCAGTTGTATGCAAAGGTGAATATCAAAATGAAGTCTTTGACTGTACTCTGCTTGCATTAACAATAGGAAATAATAAATAAATAAATTTTTCAATATCATCGTTTGGTTCATGATAAAATCCTCACATACCTTGCCCAAGTGAGTAGACATGGCTAGATTGAGGTCAGGCCACTTTTGGTCACATAGCAGCAAGGATGTATGGAATGTCTTTCCATCCTCCTGCCCCTTCACAGCCTTCACAAAAGTAGCTCCAAATGGTCTCCTGTCCCAGGCAAGCAGATGGCAGTCATTAATCATTGGCAACCAGTCAGAACATACTTCTCAGTTGACAAATACTGAACCTTTAAGGGCGTTAGCAAATTCCTTTCCTGAATCCCTCCATCAAGTTCTTGAATCCGTGGAGGGTACTCTGGTAAGAATTTTGCCACTCTGCACCAGGGCAACTTTCAGACTTGCTCTTCCAGAGACTCACTTCCATAACTACTAAGAATTACCTTTAAGAAGAGCTGGTTAGCAGGGCTGGACAGGATCTGTGCACAATCTGAACCATAGGGACTCTCAGGAAAAGGAGAGGAATTCAGCACAAAAATGCTCATGTTGTGTAAATAACCACAGCTGTTTTTGTTGAGAAGGGGGAAGATAGTTGAACTTGAGCTCAGCTCTAAGGGTTGTAATGTTGCCATATTCCATGCATTTTCAAAACCTCATGTCCATCATTTAGTGAGAAATAGATGAGTAAACACCTGGTTTAGTTATGGTTTAGCATGCTGATTTTAAAATATTGCAATATTTAATAGCCATAAGGGAATATTAATGTAAAGGAAGCCACACGGGTAGGTTACAAATGCCTGTAATGAACTTTATGTTCGTTTATATACATACAAATACTAATAAACTTTATTTTTTCTACTAATGTACAGATGTAGCCTTTCCAAAAGACAGTGGCTCAACAAAAGAGGTGTATTTTCCTCCCTTCTCCAAAGTGACTTACTAATGGGTTGTTGAGTGGCAAAAGAGCCTGGTGTTCCCTCTCACATTAATATTTAATCAAGTGTTAACAGCACTACAGTATCTACATGATCCAGAGCTGGTCACAGGAGTTGTGCCAGCACAAAGTGTAATTGCCTTCTGAGTGAGCCTGGATTATGGAATTAGAAACATGGGCAAGATTATCATGCCATCATAAGCAGATATCTTTGTACTTCTATTTTTCTCCATTACTTTTGCTGATTTATTAGTAGAAAGTTCTCTGTGGGTTTAGTTGTCTGTGTAGCACTGCTCAGATTGTGATGTATTTCCCACTAGAGAAGTTTCTTTAGTGGCATAGCTTCTTGCAAAAAGTTTTCTGAAACAGTATTCTAAAAGAGACTTTTGAAAATTAGTCTACACTGTGCATGTATGTCTCGAAGATTTGGAAGAGGTACATGAAAAAATTAATAAAATGCTTTCGAAGGAACTTTTGTACAACAGTGTAATTTTATAGCTGTGTGTTTTCATTTATTCTCTAATGTGCTGACTGAATGTAAACATAACATGTTGCATTCTTTCTGAACGTGCAGAAGAGTCTTTACCACCGGGGCAGATTTGGACCCAGTTTTAAGCTGTGCTGTCTTTTTGTTATTTTGGTTTGTATTATTTTGGGTTTTGTTATTGTTGTTATGGGCTTTTTGTTTTGATCGTTTTTTTTGCTTCATCGACTTAACTATCTGATGAATCTGTAACTGATGGAAACACAGAATCCTAAGGGCTGGAGTCTGTGAAAGCCTCTCCAACTCCTCTTGCCCATGTTAGAAGCCCTTTGTCAATGGAATATTAAATTATTCCTGCATGGCTGAAGTGCCCTTTACATGCTCTCAGTGTGGATGAAGTAGCTGATGTATTCTGTTCAAATAATGCCTGTACCTCATGGCAGACACAAACAAGCAGTTCTAGTGTTTCTTTGATACTTATTTGTTGTCATAAACAGTTGTAATATTTTAGGAGTGTTGCACTGTGCTAATTACAAAAGCAGGCAAGATCCTATGATACAAATAAGAATGTAAGAGAATCTGGGCTGCCTCACAAAATGTAGGGCTTAAAAAAATCTAGAACACTCTGAAGTTGGATGGGGAATTGTCTCCCTTCAAGATAACTTGAGTCTTGAGCTTCCTTATCCTATGATTTATAAGTCTGGATCATAATCTCAACATTAAACAGAATCTGAGAGACGCTAATATTTTATCATATTTATCAATTCCACCGCATTTCACCTGTCAGCACTGAACATATTTCAGGAAAAAATAGAAATTCTTTTATGCAAACATGTCATTGGCAACTCTCTTACATTTTTTCCTGTAACTGCCACAGTTAGTGTTGCTTGTATGACAGAAGCTGTTAATAAATTAGGCCCCAAGCCTCTTGATGGCAGTGTATTTCCTTCTTGAGTTCATAGGCTTTACAGAACATTTATGTCTCATTACAGCCAGTACAGCAGTTTATGCCCTAATAAATCAAGGGAGCTTTGCAGAGATGATCTTGACAGTAATGAATCTTTCTGTTGGCATTTCCACTTCACAGACACAAATAATGAAGCAAAACTGCCCCATCTGGCCACGCAGTAAGAGTCAAATCACAGCGGGAAGCTGTTTTCTCAAGCATGACAAAGGTCATTGTGTGCAGCAGCAGTGAGCGATAGCAGGTTGTGCTGTGAGTGACAGTGTAGAATGAAGCCATTTGTGAGCTTTTATCATTATAATTACATTTATTAGCCGTGCTGCCAAGGCTCAACCCGCCCTTCTACCAAGTCCGTGTGCTCTTGCATCAAAAACTGCCTTAAGTGATTCCTGCAGCTTATTTGGGGAGCTGTGGGTTGGTTATTGCGCAGGAATTGGTTTCATCAGCTCCATCAGCTGGTGAGGTGGTGCTATTAAAGTCTCTCACTGTAATAATTTTTAAAAATTTCTGAACATGTACTGCCTTGAAAGAGCAAAAACTGGCAAAACGTGCTGTATGCTAGTTGTGGATGAACAGATACACCAGGGTCACTCTGCTTTAGGAACATGTGGAAGAAATGCTGGCTATGTGATCTCAGATTGGCTGGTGGGTCCACTGAGCCTCCTGTGTAGCCTTGAGCAGAATGTGAGCAGGTGATCTTTCCACCTGTTCTGAAATCCTCAGTTCTTGGGTCTGACATTATTGTTATACTATGCATTTGTTAATGAAGTCATTGCAGCACAGAACTTGGATATACAACAAGAATCCTTGAAGGCTTTTTCCAGGGCCCTTCGCAGAGCATCTTCCACATTTTGGTTTTCCACAGCTCAACATTAAACAGTATCCCCCAGCATCTCTATTTTAATAGAGAAAACTTTATTTTCTTTCTTGCATTTTGATCTTTCCCTGCTTGATAAGACTTCTTCCTTTGGTAAAATAAAATACCTTCTCCTGGCTTAGGCTGAGCTTTTACACTGCATCAAACAACAGAATTGAGAATAGAATCTTCTGTCAGGTGGGAGTTTGGGGCTGCTTTATTAACTTTCTCTTTTTATTTTGCCCCCTTCTATTTCATGCCCTCTTCCTTTCTTTTCAGCTGTGTGTTAGTCCTGCACACGGGGTGCGTGGATGTGGCTTGCTGACATTCCAAAGAGAGCCACCACGTGTCACTGAGATGTCACCCAGCTCTCTGCAGGGCTCAGTGCTCCTCATGTTTTGGGTTTGCACACAGAATAATTCAAGTGTCTGTAGGTGCATGCAGTCTCTGTTCTGCCTTGAATTTTTTTGATTTCTGAAATGCTGCTGTTTCTGTAGGCACAAGTCAGCAAATAATTTGATTTCATTTTACACATGGCAATTCTCCCTTCACCTACAGTACACATTTGTAAATGTACAGGTGTACCTACAGGCTGCATATTTTGGGATGTCTCATCCTTCTCAGGAATGCAGGTGTCCATTCTGTATTAGCAGAATGACACAACAAGGATTTTTTTTATTTGCAATGTCTAAAAGTTATTTTCTCCAGCTGGTATTTTACAAGGGTTATGTTGCACTGTGAGAATCAATTGCCTGAGTACAAACCTGCTGAGAATACAGACACAGTCACAGGCTTGTGGGAAGTACCAAGTTTTTAATGAACACAGGTCAGTAGGTACTCACTTCTATTTTAAAGACTATTAATAATTAAGTTGAAGGAAGAAATGTATTTCGATGAGATTGAGGTGCCAGGTAGATGACATCTCTCAACAGTAAAGTCTAAGAATGAGGAGGTTAGGTTTATATCTACAGTTCAGACAGGAAATGCTAAATTCCTGTACAGAAGAAACCAAAAATGTAAAATATTTTTTTTTTCAGTTGAGAATAAAGGTGGATGTGAATGAACATAGAACAGCAAGTGCTGTAGTACCCCTTTTACTGACTCCTGTAAGACTCCTGATGCAGATGATGAAATCAGTAATCTCTTTTGTGAAAGAGGATCTGGTTCCAAAAAAATTCTGGAAGTGGCACACTTGGTATTACAGGCTGAGTAAGTTGCTGCACAGGTGTTAATGTTGATCTTGCTCCTTTCCAGACTTTGCAAACTTGGGTTGCAAACTTTGCTTTGCCTTCCTCACCTCTGTCCTGAGCTCAGTGATTGCCCTTTCATCCTGTTCTACCCCTCAACTCCCCAGTGCCTGGGGTTCTCCTCTTCCTGCTGCTTCCTGTTGGAATCTTGCTTCTGCCTGGCACAACTGCACATTGATATTCCTCCCTTATACTGTCTCTCCTGGGAAGTGTTTGGGAAGTCTTTTCTGATTCAGGAATTTTGTTTGTTTGTATTTTTTTAGCAAAAAATCTGTTGGTTGTTGTTTGGTTTTCTTTTTCCCCAAAGACTCCCAACATATCTGTATTCAGATGAATTCTATTTTATTCCGAAGCAAAGTATTTTTTTTAACAGGAGAGAGGAAAATAAGATGCTGAAGTTCCTTTTTAGTAGCACCACTCAAATTTTCCCAGTTGATACAAGCATTGAAAAGCTTCAGGCAAATTTCTTGCTCTTTAAGAACAAGAATCAAATGTATAAATCCTAGGCTATTTGTATGTTTTTCCTGTTCTATCCTTTTTGTTTTTCCTTTTCATATGTGAAGACTGACAAGTTAAAAGATTATACCTTTCAACTGCAGTCTTGACAGATATTTATCTGTGGCTTTTATTTTGTCTGTCTTGTGATGGGACTTACTACAAAATTTCAACACCTTGCCAGCATCTGTGAAATGGAGGGAAGGAAAAATACTTCTGCAGTTTTTGTGTCATAACAACAGTTTTGATTGCTGATATCCAAGCCACCTTTTTTTAGTACAACATTACTTCAGTCTGCTTTTTCTTACATTCAGGTGTTTTAATCCACTGAGTCCTAATGTGCTTGCCTGTGGGAAATGCATGGAGTTGTGCTGCTTGTTTCATCAGCTGTGATGGTTATGAAGTTTTTCTTTTTTTTTCTTTTCTTTTTTTTTTTTTTTTGAGTTCTTTCAGTTTCAAAGTTGAAAGGAAGGTTTGAAGAAAGTTCATAAAATCAGTGTTGCATCAATTCCTTTGGTTTATATATTTACTGGCTTTCACCAATGTTTTGTTTATTTGTTGACTCCAATTCTGAGTGAGAAATGCATCTCTTTTTAAAAATGATGAGCTGGTGCCCTAGACCATATTTTAAAATACAGCTTTTAAATGTTACTGTCCCAAAAAGTATTTCAAATCAAAGCACTTCTCCTTTTTTATCCTTTTCTTTGTCATATATTGCATCTAATAGTCAGCATAGGTCTGGCTCAGCTGATCTGTCTCCTGGAATCACTGGTCTTGCATCACAGATGAACATACTCTGCTTTCTCAGATGTGCAGTAGCAAGAATAAATTTGACTTCTGGAGATTTTAAAGTTTAAACTCTACACTTTTTTGTGTTAGAGGGTTTTGCCATGTGCTTGTGACTCTCAGATATAAAAAAGATCTCTTCAGCTACCATTCCATTAGCAGCTTAAACCAATCTAAGACTATGGTGCCATTATTATATGTGGTATCACTCACAAATGTAGAAATAATGCAGAATACTTTGGGAGTCTAAGGTATAATGGATGCCCCTTATCTTTAGTGTATTGTTACTCATGGCAATCTTTGGTTTTGAGAAGAAAAATTATCTGCTGGTAAAGTTAATCATGTTCATGTTTGACTTAAGTAAATGTTATGTATGATTGTTGCATTAAGATGGTTAATGCTGTAAGACCTGAAAGTAAAAATAGAATGCTTCATTTTTTTGTTACCAGGAGATATATTTTCAACTACATTAAAAGGACTGTTTGGGAATTGCCTGGTGAAGAAACTAAGAAATGGTAGAGGAAAATTATCCAAAGCGGCAAGTGTTTGCAGGAATACAATAAAGTGATTTGTAGGAGAGAGACTCACTGAATTTAGATTATTTCCCCTTGTGACCAATTTCTGTCGTTTTCAATTGAAAGTCTCTGATTCTAAACCAGGTATAGTGTGGACCAGGTACAGTCACCTTTATTCCTCACAAGAGATACAGGAGATATATCCCCAGGAACACCCAGGTGCCTTCAAGAACACCTGAGTGTGCACGTGTACTGCTCTCAGACGTTGGGCTAATGAGACACTCACACCTGAATTTTCTGGGGTGTATTTTTTTGGTACCACGCTGAGCATTCGTGGTAAATGCTACACTAAATTTCCATGCTAACTGGAGTGCATACTGGTTGCACAAGCCAAATTGTTTTTCAGTTCAAAGGTAATATTCCCATTTAAATTAGTAGGATTTGTACAATGTGACCTTCGGAAAGAGGTTTATATCATACTAATCTCTGTTATGAAATGTTAGTCTTAATATTTTAGTTGTTTTCAATATGCATTGGTTTAAGTGGGTTTTTATTAGTGGTATTTATTCCAAGTTAGAAAGTGGATGTCTAACAAAACTCTCACTGTAAGAATGTTTGGAAACGCATGCAAAGGTTTTCACAAGAGCACTGTGGTTTTGTATATCCTATTTAAAGTGCCTGCTGGCAGGAAAACCATTCCACTCATCTTCAGGAGATGAGGAAGTCAGTATTCCTTCCCTTATAATGCACATTCTCAATATGGTTTGTGGGTATTAGGTTAATCACACCAGATCTTGGAGAAATTTCTGGGTTCAGAGCTCTTTCAAACATACATTTGTGATTTTCTTTATGTTATAGTGTACTTTAGGCATCTAGAAAATCGCAGTAGCTTCAATCCATTTTACTTTCCAGCTGGCAGGAAAATTAGTATTAGGAAAAGCATTAATTGCAATTAAGCTAAGATCAAATTATGACTAATTTGAAATATTGGCAACCTAAATATATTTCTCCCTTTCCCTGCTTAAATCTCATGTTAACTAAATTATTTGCTCTGATTACAGTTCAATAATTTGTACTTGCTTGCTAAAAAGCTAAATTTGTTTGCTTCTACTTCTTGTGGGATAGAGGAACTGTGATGTTTCCTCACTGCCCCCCAATTCATGCTCCCTGATGAAAACATGCGGAATCCTTGAGGTATGTGTAGATTTGTCAGCCTTGAAATGCAGAAATGTTCCATTTAATTTGTAAATTGAGTTTGGACTATGAAATACTTCTAAATCATCAAGTATTAGCAAATAATGCTTCTGTTCTAATTTCTCTGAAGTAGGATTTATGTTGGGATTTTTTTCTCTTTTTACTGCATTTTTTATTGTTTTATATATTTTGTCAAGTCAAAGAGATGCCTTATGACTTTTAAGAATCCTTTTATCCCAAGAGAACTTTTTGAAAAATGCTGAAAACCTCTCCAAATTCACAGAATATTAAATCCCTTGGCGTAAGAAGTTATCAACAACTGAGTAAGATGTTGCAGGTAGGAGGTTTTTGCTTCCTTTATTCTAGGTCCCATCAATCTGTGGGTGTTTTAAGTGTTCTGCTTGCTAGTTGGAGCAGATGGGGTACTCTGCTGGTTTAGTTTTTCATCCTACCACCCTACTTCAGCAAGTTTCTGAAAGTATCCAAATTCTCTATTTCCCATTTCTGACTGACCCTGTGTTCTCTGAGCTGTCACTGGAATATGGCCTCAGAGAGGTGAAGGTTTTTTTGGCTAAATTGCCTGATCAGTTGAACAATTCTACAAAGATGCCTGGAATAAAAAAAGGAAAATGGTGCATGTCTTGTACTGTGGTATTCAGCTGGAAAAGCTTCCTTGGTGATTACCATTAGCACATTCCTGAAAGCAAACTTTCTGCAGAACTGATGCTCATAATCTCTGGTTCAAATCATGTATTAAAATAACATTAATAGAAGTTAATACACTACAGCAAATGCACTGCTTGCATATCACAGGGCTCACTGCTGCATCTAATTAGAACAGCTTTTGAAAATTTCAATCTATTAATAAATTACTTTGCATGCACATTAGGATGTTAATATTCATATTTGATTTGATTTTCTGTTGTTAACACTCATAAAGCTTTTTTTTTTATAATTGATTGATGGAGATGACTATGTCTGCATCTCACCATTATTTAATTAAAACATTAGTTTAATTACTAGAAGTAAAATTGCTTGTTACCTATATAGGAATAGTTTCAGTGGGATTATTTAACACTCTTTTCTTGCATGCTTTTTTAGACCCGACACTTTTGTTCCAGACTCTTTTTTTTATATGAGTTTTATTTGCTTTTCATTTATACACCTTTGTGATCATCAAGAGGGATGCATGCTAGAGGAAAAAAATAAACTGAGCAATAAATAAGGCAGTGTGTACATTAGAGGATCACATTAGTGTATAAACTTCATTATCCTTTCTTTTATGTGACCTGTAAGTGGGTAATATTTCCCTTGGCACCCAAGTGAAAACATCCAGGGATACAGCCCAGGCAGGTCCTCTCAAGTCCGTAAAAATATCTGCAAGAGCAGAAGTGCAAGTTCTGCCATTTAGCCTCCCACATCAGAGTAAGCTGGAAACACGATTGGATTGCTTCATATTAACTGAAGGGGGAGACTTGCCCTCTCCTTTACCTGTTAGCTCAGGTGAGCATTTGTGAAGTCACTGCACTTTGTAGAGAGCAAGGCTCTTAAAGCATTCTGTTGATATTTTTAAGTGCTACCTTCTCACCTTATACAAGTTTAGAGAAAGTTTTATGCACAAAAATTTTTGCACCTTTACTTTTGTTATAAATTGATGTGGCTCCAGTTTTTTTTTGATTCCATCCTTTGCAAGAGACAGACTTTTAACACTGGAGCTAACTGCGGTCATAAAACAAAATAAGGAGGAACCAGTGCCAACTGTGAAATACAGCATCCTTTTTATATTAAATCTTTTAATGTAAGAGCATTATCTTTTATCTTCCCTCTGTAAGGTTTATGAAGAAATGCCTAAATAGGGAAGTCCTCGAACCCTTTCCATTTTCCTCAAGTTTTGGACCCAAGGGTGCATACAGAAGTAGTAACCCTCATAAATGGCAGCATGGCTTTGAGCACTGCACCAGTCAAGTCTGGAATTGAGATGACAGGCTGCTGCTTCTTTGTTTGTAGTCTTTTCTTATGCTTTGAACTGATTTCTACTGTGCTTGGCTGGCTTTGGAATACAGAGCACAGATTTAACCATAAAGTGTGTTCCCAATGTGCAAGGAAGGTCTTGAAAGGGAGTGACTAATTGTTGATTGTGCAAAGCTTCACTCCACGCTGTGTGATATCACTGCAGTATAATACACCAAGAGCTGCTCTCAGCTTTTTAAAATGGTTTAGGTATCTCTGCATCTATTTAGGAGTCAAAAGTCAGAAGAGCACCAGTTAATGCTGGGACACACTGCTGACTTACCCCTATTCCTTTTTCCTGGAAAACTCAATTCCCTCTGCTGCATCAGGAAGGAGTGACAGGAGTGTTCCTCAGTGACCTGGAGCCCTGGGCTAACATCAGCCATTTCCCAGCTCTCCTGTGTGGAACAGTTATGGTGCTGGTTAGGAATTACAAACACTTAATATGTTCACAGTTCTGCACGGTGGCTAATTAGTCCTTTTATATGCATTTAGTGCATTTTTAAAAGCTCTCAGGAATTCTACACAGTGGATGCTGTTTTTGAGGGTCACAATGCCATTTTTATGTACCTTCAGGTACCTTTGAAAAGCAGTTCTTAATTCAGAGGGGAAAATCTTACTCTTCCATCTTTTTCTTGTTAGTTAAGTGGAAAGAAAGCTCTTTCTTTTCATAACATATAATTATGATACTGATGCATTTTTAACTGCACGTTTTAAGTGTCTGCAGCTTCACAATTTCTGCATACTTCAGAATTTTTTAGAACATAATGTATTAATTGACAGCAGTGTATTTTCTACTCTTTTTGTGAAAGCATCAAACTACAGAGAAAAATCCTGTACCTTATCAGATGCTGTTTTAATAATATGCATGTATTTGAATATTCACAGTTTCTTTGTCTTGTGGTCTAGTTTGATGTTTATCTCCATCTACTGTGTAATAAACTATATATAAAATATAGTAGTAAATATATGTGTGCCTTTAGATGTGCTGGAAATTGACTGCAGTGGCTGTACAAAAGTTGAAAGGGAAATGTTGAGATGTGGAAGGAGGGAGAGATTAATCCAAAAAAGGGAATAAGAAAGTCATCATGACTATTAGGATAGGTTTGAACATAGAGTCATCACTTTGTTGACAATGAGAGATCCAGGAAGGAATTCCAAACAAGCTGTCCCATCTGTGCAGCATTAACAAGAGACAGGGCAAGAAAAATAAAGGAAAATACAGTTAAGAAAGGGATTTTTATTTTTACTTAGATGTGTGTGTGTTTTGGAAAATCAGTGCACTACATGCCCTCTGTGCACTGAGTCCACAGGGCAAAGGTGGTGCTTGAAAATGACTTCTTTTGTCGCTTTCCATGTGAAACAAAGTTTGGGCAAAAAGAAATGAGAGGCACCATAAAGTTTTGATAGTTTGGTGAGAGGGATGTGATAGGATACAGCTCCTTTTCATATGTTCCATAACAAGCGTGAGGTTTGCAACAATAATATTATCAGTGCCAACTGCTTCAAAGAGCTCTCTTCTGTCTATTCTCCATTTTACTATGGCCAGACTTGATTCCATCCTGATGGGGAGCAAGCCAACACTGTCTATTTTTAATCTATGCACTAGAGAATTATTTAAAGAAAATAGCACTATCTGGCCATTGCTAAGCTACTATTTGTAGGAATTTATTAGAAATTGCTAGTTAGCAATTGTATTGTTAGTAATTAGGTGATATTTTTAAAGAAATTTGAGCATTGAAAGGATTGATGACATGTGAAGGATTTATTCTGTGGGGCAGCACAAAATTTGAAGTTCTTCAAGGAAAACCTGCTTGAATATTTGCCTCTGTCTCACAGTTATCTGGACTGTGTGGCATAGGATGGAAAGAATTGGTTTTTTCTGCTTTTTTTTACAGCTCACTTCCTCCCTTTGGCAATAGAGGAGTTTAGATTCATGTATTTTGTATTTCTAGATTCACATATTTTCACATTCTTAACTGCAATTTTTCTTAGATGGAACAAAATTGAGCTTAAGTGAATAGGGGAAAAATGTTTTCCTATGTTGGCAAACAATATTTCTTCATTTATAAAGTAAGAAAATATTTATGTAATGCTACAGATTGAATAGCTTAATTTTCCATGTGATGCTGTACTGTGGCAAAGAAACGGGATTTGGTAACTTATTGTATTGCATTTACTTTGTCATGTTTCTTTGAGTAATTTCTACAGAAACATCTACATCCATAATGTGTTAACTGTAACTTTGCCATCTCCTGAAAATGAGAATTTATTACTCTCTTCGTTCTCGTCTTGCTGGAGCCTGGGGTGGGTATAAACAAAATAAAAATCAGGTATCAGGAACTCAACAAATGGAATGCCAGAGGAGTATATAAATTGTTTTCAGTAGTTTCTTATATTACAAGTTCAAGAAGGGAGAAGTTATATTTTGACACGTGCAGGTTCTGAGGACTTGGGATAGACTTAAGGATGAGCCAGAACTCACCTTTGGGGAGATTGAAGGGAATGGCTATCTTATTTCAAAAGAATAGAGTGCAGCAGTGTTTGTCTCTTTTTCATCATCTTTCTGCTCTGTTGCTATATTTTCTGGTAAAAAGTTTGAGAATCCCCATTCCTTACAGTAATTCTTTGAGGATTCTACTTGTAATTTTTAATATACATAGAAATTGGAATATATATATTCAAATATATCAATATTAAAAATTATTTAGGAAATGCAAACCTTTTCTAGTTCTCCACAGTAGCTAAAATAATTGAATTGTTTCTCTAATACTTTTGTGGTTTTAGTAAGTTAAAATCATGCTTTAGTTCTTGCAGTAGGTTTTGTCTTATTTTCATACACAGCAAAAGGATACAAGGTTTACAACCATCTAAAAGCAGCATATTCTTGTCAGTAGCCCAATTTGAAGTGTCACAGTGGAGCTGTTCCTGCATTAGCCTAAATTTACTTAGTTTCATGAGTTGAAAGGACAGGCTGCTCATTGCCTGTGGATGCAAATTTCCACCGCTCTGTACAACACTTGGAGCACTGCTCACTGTCAAAGAATTTTTCAATTTTTATTTGTTCTTCACTAGTTTATAATGTTACAATTATATTCAGGACAAACACATGTTTTATTTGGCTTACCATCATTCTTTCTCATGTTTCTGATTTTGTCCGTTTGATATATATGCTGTCTTAAAAAGAGAAACATATTTATGCTGATGGTGAATTCAAATGCTTCTAATTTTAATAGGGATGTCAAAATTAAAACTAGAATGAAGTGCTCTGGTTCTGAATGTCACATAGAAAATCTTCTTTAAAAAAGTACTGGAATTCATCAATTAAAAATTATATTCTCTGTACAACTGAAGCTTGGTACATATTATACATTTTTATTAGAAGTATTTTTTCTCTTTAAGCTTTTATGTAGTTTTAATAAACTACATCTTCTAAATGTTCTAAAGTATCTTCTAAATGTTTCGATCACTGTTGAAATTTTCACAGTTCACCAGATTATAGCGACAGTAATGAATGACTGTTCAGTTTTATGGAATGTTTGTATCTGAGGGTCCTCAAAGTACTTTTTTTAAATTTCTGGCTTATGGAGAGAGAAAATGCATTGCAGGGAGTTATAAATTCATGAAGAGGCAGAATTGCCAGGATCATACTCCATTTGTAATGACTGCACAATAATAATAGATACAGGTGCAACACGACTGCAGCTTTGATTGCAGAGCTAGGAGAACCCTCCAGGAGACATTGTCGCAGTTTAAGTGCATTACTCATCTCTTCTTCTTGGAACTCCTTGTACTTAAGGGGCTTTCATCTTAAAGCTTGCTGAACCCTGCATCCTAATGGATCCCCTTTAACACTGGCAATCTCCCTTCAGTCCCAAGGGATCAGACTTGTGCCAAAGGTGATTCTCTGGTGGCCACCACCACGGCAGAGAGCTGAGAGAGTGCTCAGGAGGGACAGCATTCCCTTGGGACAGCTGTGGTTCTGGAGGAACCCCGCTGTCCCCCCGAGGAGAACGTGGCGCTGTGGGTCGCGCGTTGAACTTTGTCTGCTGCTTCCCTGTCGTGGCAACGACACCGCTCCAGGTCCTTGTGGCGTGCCGTGACATTTTTGCAGTTTATGAGAGGACTTGGGGCGCTTTCTGAGGCTACAGGCAGTGCCGGCACTGCGGGCAGGCGGTGCCGGGCAGGTTCAGAGCCTCCTGTGCTGCTTCAGGTGCCCAGGAGCTGGTGCAGATCCCGCGGGGAGCCCGGGGCTGAGCCCCGCAGCCGCTCTGCGTTTGTGCTTCTACAGTGCCTTTGCTTTACTGTGCTTTGACCTTGCCAGATTAAAAAGTACTGGAGTATTTCTGTTTACATGCAGCTCCCTCTACTCTGCCTGAAGCGTAGATCTGCTCCAGCCCCTTTTTGACTTCTAGGTTGACTTTTGATCGGAGGAGAAGGCAGCTCCAGTGGGTGGATGGCGGGGGATAGGTGCTCTTCTGTTGACTTCTCCTCAAAAGCCAGCAGGAGGTTCTCATTGAGCCCAAAGGCTTTAAGAGGGTATTCCTGTTAGCTTTCAGTATTTTGCTTTTTCTGTAAAGCTTGATTTCTTTTTATCCAGTTGTTTAGATCTCGAGGGTTTGTGTATTTTATTAATTGATAGCAGTAACGGGGGAGCCCAGAGCAGACACGTCTCACTCCTTTGGCATGGAGCGTGGCACTGGGGTTTTGCCTGCCACAGCCACATGCTGCTGCTCTCTCCAGCTGATTTATTGTCCCTTCCTCTGCATTGTGTGAGCCCATGTCTGTGAGCAGGGTGAACCCGAGCAAGCCAGGCTTGTGAGCAGACTGTCAGGCATTTGCTGATCAACTCGGAATACCTTGTGGTGCTCTCTGTTCAGCACCTTGTGTTCCCTCAGCAGCCTTGAGCATGTTCAGCTGCCAGGATATTGACTGGGTGGTTTCCACTGGCTACTGCAAGTGCTGTGATACTGTCATTTCCAGCTTCTGTTTTTCTGCTGTCATTTAGAAAACTCTGCACAGTCCAGATTGGGATTTTGTGGTCTGCTGCCTCCTTAGACGATTTTTTTTCTATTTTGATGGAGAAAACCTTTGAAAATGCCCGTCACCTAGAAAGTATATAGTCGTTGCATGGCAATGATGCTATCACAGTAAGTGAAATATTGATAGGGGTCATTGCTCCCTTGATAACAGATGAAAAGAATGCAAGCTTGCACAGGGCAGAGGAAAAGCAAATAACCCAAATGCATATAACAGATCAGAAGTGTTCACTGGTATGTTAATGTAGAGCTCGAGTTTTACATTGCAGGCTTGACATTTTGAAGGAGTAAGAGGGCAGAAAGAAGTGCCTGGGTTAGAATTTATCAGTTGTTCATGGGGAGCCTCATCCTGCAGGAACTTTGCTCATAGAGCGTAGAGGAAGAACTGCATTTTTCTAGTGGCTCCCTGAAATACATGGACAGGAGCCTGTTTAAACGGTTTAAGGGATAATAAAATAATAGTAGGAGATTTTTCAAAGCTACTGTTCTTGATAATGGATGGAAAGTAGTTTTGGCTAATTCTTTACGCTGTAAATTGGTTACCAGGTAAATACTTGTCACTGAAACAAGTAGTGTTTTGTCACATTGGGAAGGTGGGATGGAGTGAAGGGGGTTTGCAGAGCAGTGGGAAGTGTTGTAGGCTGTAAAGGCAGGTTATTTTCAACATTTGTTCATTTGATTTGATTCATTCTGGTATGTACTAAGCCTTTACTCAGCCTTCAATTATTTTTTTTAAATTTTTTAAAAAAATTTATTTTTATTTATTTTTGGTTTTTTTTCCCATACTTTAAACTGTTTCTTCTATAATGTTACAAAAAAAGAGGAAAAATAGTGCCTCTTTACCTTTAATGTGTCTTTCACATATTTTTTAGTTTTTAAATTTATACTACTCACAGGTTTTACTTATATAGCTACTAAATATCTACAAAATTTTTTTTGCTTAAAAGGCACTCTTCAGAAATTATGAACCCTTTATAGTAGATGTCATTAAAAATTGTGGCTCACTAATCTAAAATGAGGTGAAGATATATCTTAAAGATATTGCTGTATTGCTGCAGTTAATGGAAGATTACCCAATGCTCACATATTAATGTCCACTGTAAATTCAATTAATTAGCAAGTAATTTGGAGAGGAATACAATTACTGTTCATTAATTACTCACTATTATGAAGCATACATTAAATGCAAAACCAAGTGTAGTTGATTCAGATTTAACTTCCTTCCTTTTTATTTATCTGTTTACATTGTTTCTCTTTTATGTCAGGATGCAGCTGTGATCCTGGGAAGGCTTTTAGCTTTGTGCACTGGGAATATTCTGAGAGTCTTCTGCAAAAAGCATTTTAATTTGTGACCTTGTCTGTTTACTTGTGTTTGAGTTTGCTACTTCCATAACTAATTTCACTAAGTCCTGACACCTTTTAACCTTACTGCCCTTACGAACTGCCTAAATTTTATTTAAGCTCAGGGTGCCTAGAAATCAAATCTGGCACCACATACTCATGATGGAAGGACTGTGGTAGGGGAATCCGTTTGGATCTTCCACATTACATAATCTTTAGAAATAATATTGTGGCATAGGCAAACCTTTAGGACAAAATTGTATGTTGGGGGGGTGAATTTCTCATTAGCTCATGTACCACTAGCAGTTTAACTTCCTGAAGGGATGAAGGCCCTGGAAGATGCATCCCCTCAGGATGCAGAGATTGCATCAGAAAGTGATGCAGGATCTGGGATCTTTTCCTGCCTCACCAGCTGCCCAACATATGGAGTATCTGAGGTCAGCTTTACGGCCTTTCTCTGCTTCTTCTTTGCAGGGAAAAATAAAATCAGGAAGAACGTGTGATCTTTCTGTCTGACTTTTTGAGAGCGGGTGAAAAGCCAGGTACAAAGCAGGCATATACAGCTCAGTGGTCTTAAAATGTGCCTGGAAAGCTTCCTGGATGAACAGACAAGGAAGGACTGGGTGGAGAATTTGGGTTTGCATAGTGTGTTTATGAAAAAAAAAAAATCCACGGATTAAATGAAGTGTTTGTCTATATCTGTGCAAAATCTCAGGACCCAGGTTTGTGAATTCTGGTATAAAGACCTTGTCCCACTGTCTCTGAAGCAAGCAGCACTTTTGGTCAATATTTGGAATGATTATTTGATACATCACAAACAGTTGCCAGCTAGAAAAGAAGTTTCTATTTTGCAGAAAGCTTCCCAACGTTCTTTGTCTTTTAATGATCTGTTTTATGCAAAAAATTCTGTGGATATCTGTCTATATGTTTACCTAAGTTTGTCTGGGAGCCTGATACCACAGCTGTAGATTTTTAGAGGAATTTCTCATTCAAGTTCCTCTGTGATATCTACCTTGTAAAGTCGAATAAAAATTTGTCAGGAGAGTTTGTGGTGAGGAACTTTGTTAATGAAAAACTTCATACTGTTCCTTTATGTGTTCTGCTCCTTGACTTCACCCAAATGTTGTGTCTTGTGGATTTTGTGGATTGCAAACA
Source organism: Cinclus cinclus (assembly GCF_963662255.1). NCBI lineage: Eukaryota > Metazoa > Chordata > Aves > Passeriformes > Cinclidae > Cinclus > Cinclus cinclus. The sequence continues at coordinate 13,402,310 of NC_085057.1, read as the reverse complement.
CTCTATATATGAAATCTGCTCCATGCTTAAATCATAGAGTATTTGAACAAATAAAAAGCATTGAAGATCCTGGCTCAGAAATGAGATCTTCTGAATTCTATCCCTGCCTTGTTTTCAGGGCAACACACTGCTTAGAGCCTTTGAACTTTTGCATATCTTGGCTTTCTTTTAAATGAAGAGATGACTAAACCCACCAAATTTGCACGTTTTTTTTTCCAGTTCTGTCTGTATAAGTTCATTTTATATAACTTCTTGGTACCCCAGTTGAATGGGCAACATCTGGAGTGTCTGACCTGTTGCAAGTGAAATGGTACAAGGCTGTGTCAGTGGAGCCAAAGTTTTGCAGACGAGTTTTCTTAGACTATGGAAATGCATAAATAGTTGGCTGTAGAGTTTAGATTAGTGGCCCATTTGATTCTGAGATCTCTACAGCTACCAGAGACAAAAATCACCATAAAAAATAACAAAAATAAACCTGACACTTAATGGATAAACCTGAACAAAATGTCTTTGATTGAAGCATTTGGGATGGCTGCCAGGCTGGACTTTGAGATGTTTATAATGGGTTATGTGTTGATTGAGGAGAGGAGCATGAAAGGTGCAGTTTTAGCAACCCCAGCTTATGCCAAAGTATGCAAGGTGGGGACTGCTGTTTGGACAGGGGACAAATCAATTAAATCTTTTAGGACAGGATGCTTTAAAATGCATGTTTGTAAGTTAAGACATAACCTAAACATTTTATTCACAGGAGATTCTGAAGTTTTATCCAGCTGGTGAGCTCTTGGTGGGGAATCAACATTGAACCAGACTCTCCCAGGTCTTCAGCAATTCATTTATTTTCAGCCTTGTAGCTTTTGAATTGGTTAAGGATTTAAAATTCTTTCCCCCTGTAATTAGAGACTGTAAGGAGATGTGGTGATGCAGCTCTTCTTTCAGTTTCAGATCAGGCACTGTTTAAGTTTGATTTATTCTGACACATTTTGAATCCTTTTAAAGAAATAAATAAATCCTGACAAAATGTCACGGTCGAATTGTAATTTTACTAGAAGTACAGTTTTAACATACTGATTCTCAAACTCCTAAACAAAATCAGAGGTTAAAAAGGGCTTATTATTTGAAGAAAGAGATAGACACTGGCAAAGGAAAGACCAGGAGTAGATACATTATTTCTTCTAGCCCTTAGAGATAAACAATTCACCTGTTTCAGTAGTTTTATGAAACAATGAAACCTGGACTGCAAATCAGCTGTTACCCATTTTGTTTGTAAAGTGGCTCCAGAGATAGTAAATTCAAGCAGCTGGTAAATTAAAGTTTTGATCAATGACTATTTTTATATGGAAATAATCTGTGGTTTGCTAGGTGGGAGAAATTGTGTGGAATAGCAGTGGTAGTTTTAATCCTGAAGAAATAAAGTAAAATTTGATATGAAATACTTAATGTAAAATGTACATGTGAAAAAATTCTTGCTTTGCTTTATACTATCATCATAATTTAAATCCAGATTATCTGGCTTTGCGTTATCTTTTGGAAACTAAATTTGTTTTTTTAGAATTGTAATTTTGACTGAATTTTATTCCTAAAAGACCTTAGGACATTTGTGTAGTTGTTTTCTAATGTGAGACATACTGTTCTGTTGTGATTTTCCTGTTTAGAGGTTTGGTTTTTTGTGAAGTTTTGTGTTGTGCCATCCGGGTCAGCACAGCAAGATAAATATTTCTACTGAGTACTCAAGGGCAGTAATAACATGAGTGCCAGCAGAGGGTTACCTCAGAGGTAAAAAAATGGCTTTAGCAAGGTGAGAAAATAGAGCTTGTGCAAAAACAGATGAAGAAAATCTCTGTCCTGATAAACGTAAATCCAAGTACAGCAATTGCAATTTTTTGTTGGTAAAATTAGAGCTAATAATTTTAGTAGAATGAACTGGACAGAAACAAAGTTTTAAAGCAGTGAGGAGGATGAGATTGAACAGTCTGCTTTGAGATCCTGGAAATACACGTAAGAATGATGATGGGTGAAATGGGTGAAATGATGAATGGGTGAAAAGTCAATTGAATTAAGGATTTCTTCTTAAGAGTTTGGGAGCATATGCTGCATATTCATACAATCAGATGGTAAGCTCAGTTCTGCTTTATTATTTATATTTATTATTTAAAGTTTAAAGTAGCCCTATAAAATTCAAGGGAAATAAAATTTACCAGATAAATTATTATTGCTGAAAAGAAATTTCAGTAAGAAAGTAACATGAATTCATGACTGCTTGCTTAAAACAGCCATCAAAACAACAGAACATGCAATAATTTAATTTTTTATAGCAAGTTCACATATAAGTTCCCTGGTCAGTACTGAGTACCAGTACCTAGGCACAGGTCTGACAAGCACTGAAGTACTTTTATCTTTTGTTTTCATTTGCTCAAATGCTTTCAAGTAGAACCATGCTTTTTAATTGTTCTGTGAAGAATGTTGGCATCTTAATTTTAAATAGTGGTTATTTAAGAAACCCATTAGTTATTATTTTGGTTTTATTTAGCATGCATGGAAGTGGATCAATGTTAGCATGAAGATGTAAGCCAGAAATAGATGAACTACTTAAAATATATATCTCTCTTGTAGTGGCACACTGGTTAATGTTCATACCCACATGCTGCTCTGATAGTCACAAATGTTCCTGGTAGACATAAATTCTTTTTTTTTTCGCACATTTCTTTGTTTCTGTGATGTTTAGTAATAATATGTATTCATATAAAAAATACAGCCCCAAATGGGGACATTTCCTCTTCATTTACCAAGTCAATGTGAATAAGATATTAGACAGACCTGTGCAGACACTTTCTGTACATTATGAGCAGGGAAAAGAACAGATTTTAGGCCTTTGAATCCAGATGCCTGCATTATTCTTTATTGTCTGGGTGTCAGTTTTCTGAGTGGTGGAAAATTCAACCAGTATCTCCTGAGGCAAAATGTCGGTGAATTCACCTGTCCAATTATTGAGCCTTCTATAAATTTGTTATTACATTTTTATTATACAGGTAATAGTGAAATGCCTTGGGCATCCTTGCATAAAATAGCTAAACCAATATTAAGTTGCCAGCAGAGCAGCAAACTCTTCCTGTCTGTGTGTATTTGAGGGACTCGCTTTGCTCAAAGTCTCCATAATAAGATGGCCTTTCTGTGATGTTTTTATGAAGGTCATTGGTTCTGGACAATTTCAGGCAGATGGTGGATTGAGAGTTTCTAATGTAAAATGCTCTATTGCAAACCTCTTTTGAATTGAAGTCAGGCAGCCTCAAAACTTCCACAAGTGGAATAATCCTGATGAGACTCTCAAATAGACATTGTTCAAATTACCGGAATTGAAAGATTAAACCTTCATTTTGAATTTAATGTAGAAATGATATTCTGTATTGTCTTGTGCTGTTGTACTGGGTCAAGGTACTTTGCTGTGTGGAATATGTTGCCATAACCTGATTTTGAGAAAAATGAGTGTTGGTAGATAGGGTAACATCTGAAACAAATGGTTGCAATTCCCTGGCTAGCTGCCCATGCAGAAAGCTTTCTTTGCTTGGGCTCAGCTGCTGCTTCCAGGGCAGCTGGGGGAGCTGGTGCAGCTCCTGTGTCAGTGATGTGCCTGACAAACACAGGAATACACCCTGCACAGAGAGAAAGGCAGGAGATCCTTTTCAGTGCACGAGCTGACTTCTTCCTTGAAGTGTACTGGCATCATGTGGGTTTTCTCCTGATTCAACATCAGCCAGCAAACTGTCAGCCTTGTCCTAATCTCCCTCTGACAGTGGTCCAGATAATCAATAGCACTGGCTGGCTGAGGAGAGAGTTGAGACGACTGACTGAGACTAATGGCTCCATATGCACAGTCACAACAAATAAAGAAAAGGGCTTTAGTAGTCCATGTGCAGCTCCCCTGCAGTACTGACATTTTTGGGATGTTTAGAGACCTCTCGTATATCTCTTGTCTAAGGAATGCATTGGATCTTGTTTTACACTTACATACTTAGTCTATTTCTAGTGATGCTTTCAGAAAAGATGTTACTTGAGGAAATTTGCTGTGATGGGAAATTACCGAATTCTAGGAACATACCTCATCTTAGAAAATGTCTGACAGTGAACAACTACACTAAAAGATGATGTTAAGAGTTAGGAACAGGAACACTGCAGGAAAGGGCACTTTGCTGTAAAAGCTCTTCAGTAGCTTTCCAGGAAAAAAAAAAAAAAAAAAAGGTTTTTGGAAAGGGCATGCAGATTGGTGTGTGGCTTGTATTTGTAGTAAGTGTTACCTGAATATGGTGGGTGCTTCATGTCCATTCTAAACTGCATCATTAGGGCCGTTGGGTTGATGTGAAAACCTGAAGTGTCAAAGTTGGCAGCTGTAAACTGAAGGATGACAGTATCTGTGTGCTGTCTCAAATGAAAGCTCTGTTATTTGAAAGTTGTATTTATTCTTCTGTGAGATTCCTGTACTTGAGTGAGCTTTATACATGTTCTGGGCCTCTATCTCATTTATTGGATTTCAGTATGGTGGAGCTTAAAAATATATGAAGTTTCATTTAAGTGGATAATCTTCAAATAAACTTTTTTTTTTTTTTAACTTGCAGTAAATAAAAAAAAAATTAATTGTCCAGAAAAATCTGAAAAAAACCTTTTGATTTCAGTGACTGTAATGATAACAGTGTTGTGTGCTTCACTTCAACAGTATGCCTGATGTCAGGGTGAATGTTACAAGGACTAAATAATAAAGGTGCTTCTCTATCCATAACCTCCAGGGAACATTTGGGGGATTTACAAATATATATTGTATCTCTGTAGCACACAGAGCGCCACGGCCTAAGTGTGGCAATATTGAGAAATGTCTGTTAATAAGAATTTGAATGAGTTGTTTTGGAATTTCACGTGCAGGTATCCTTATCCTCATACCTTTCAAGGAGATTAAACTTATCAGAATTTGTACTCTGAATTAAGTTTCCATGTATGGGTTTATTCAAGAATAGCTGTTGTTTTCAGTTCAGATATCTTTATTTCAGATCCGTGTTTAAATATAGCAGTCCTTAAATGCTGTGCATAATGGAGACAGGGAACAGTACACCAAATGTTTTTCCTGTGGAGGGAAAGGCAGTGGCCAACTCAAAGGAATGGTGGAGCTGAACACAAGAACAGGAAGGGGACGATGGACAGACTGGCAAGCAATTTTAGTGGAGCTACATTTGTTTTCTTGTTCTGGCATCAGCCAGGGCTCCTGGAGTTTCATTGCCCCCAGCTGGCCATTCCTTTTCCTCTGGTAGCCACCTGCATTTCTCATCTCTGCAGGCCAGGGTGAAGGATCCATCCTGGGGGATCCACCCTCCCTCTGTCCCTGCTGCAGGGCCCCTGGCACTGCTGGACCCTCAGGTTCAGCTGGGCAGAGATTTAATTCCATGTCTTCAGTGTTGTCTGGCTTAATTAAGCTAATTCTACCTTTGATTGTATAACCCCTTTTTCTCTTTTGACTGTCTCACTAAAAGGTTGAATAAAATCTCTGTCTTAATTTGTTGCACACTGGTTTTCCCTTTTCCCCACGTACACTTTTGAGAGAAAACTTGCATGCCCACGTTTTGTTTTTTTGTCTGTGTTTTTGCGTTTGCTTGTTGCTCTAATTTTATATGAAGTCATGTGTAGATATATATATATGATATCATATATATAATGTAGAGAATGAGATTTATTTTTAGGCTCATATCTTGAATTTCTGATCTTTTCTATTGTTGTGTTTTGTTTGTGTCTCACTGGGGCACTGTGTCCCTGTGTTGCCTGACATTGCATTAATGATGTTTATTCTTTTCATCACACTAAGAGCTCTCAGTGTCTCCTTTTCAGTACAGTTTGCAATTTTTATATCTCTGCCCTTTATAGTTCTCAGAAGTACTGTCTTCCTTCTGCAGTAAACTATTTTATTCTTTATTCTTGTCTTTGTCTTGTTTTCCAACTTTCATTTTTTGTTGTCTTCTTCACACTGAGGGCATTACTCTATTCTTCTGTCTTTACAACCCTACTCCAAGAGACTCTTACATTTTCTGCAGCATTAAGCAACCGCATTTAAAAGTTACAGAATGATTGGAGGCATTTTAGATATTTAAAATGACTACATGTGTTATGAATGTTCTAGAGTTTGGAATTGCTGATTTGATTTTAGATCTTGTATTGGGCATTGTGATGGAAGCAGTAAAATGTTAGAAGAGGTGGCTTTTTTAATAGATTCTATTTTCTTCTCCAGAAAAGATTGCTCAAAGGAAGAATAAATACAGTGATACATCCTGTCAGGAAGATTTTTAAGAAATCATTTGCTCAGTGGCAAAGATCTTCCTGCAAAATATATTATTTTTGTACTTTAAGTTTGGAGTTCCCCATTTTTTACCCCAAGCTTTCCTGTGTTTCCTAATATCAAATGCAAGTTCAGTGTAAGTGTGCTGGTATTCAGTATCCTCTTTGGTTCTCAGTTCTCCTTCTTCCCATGTTTCTCAAAAGGAAGAAGGAGGAAGCCCTTTGTTTAGGCTACATGTTTTAAGAACGAAGAGTGTTTATAGAATATTCATCTGTTTTTTTCTTCTCCATGATACATATGGTGACATCACTGCATACTTTGATGGTTTGGACAATGCAAAACCAGCACTGAAAATGGGGAGAGCAAACAGAGCATGTTTCTATAATTAACTACAGGACTTGGAGCATAGTTCATGAGTTACGTTAGAGAAAAAAGCTTACTTAGTTCTGAACTCAGAGGATGGACCTCTCTAGGCTCTCTTTCATATTTATTGTCCACAGTAGTTCAAGTCTTTGTTCTGTGTTCTCTCTAGTATCAGGTTTAAAAGCCAAAGTAGTTATTTACAAGCATCTCAACTGCTGTTGATGTTTAGCAAGCAAATTATCAGAACATGGATGAATTCAAACTGACAGGTGAAACCCCTCAATGTTTTTTAACATTCTAAAAGGGTTAAACACAGTACCTGGAGTCACCCACAGGTAAAATACTTAAAGGAGTTGTTCAGGATGCAGTCAGAGAAGAATGATGCAGCGTACCTGTTGTTTGTTTTTTATTTTAAATTAAGCTAAGATGACCATTATGTTACAGTGTCTGTATCCTTATGTAAAATGCATTTTACTGTTGGATGATATTCTCAGCTATAGTGCTTTTAAAATTACCTAGGATAGCTGATGGTAAGTAAAAAGCCCCCAGTTCTTGTGTACATGCAGGTTTCCTCCTTTATCACAGGCCTTTCTGACTGTCTTGGGCCCTTCAGTGCACACCAAGTCCAGCTAAAGCTGTTTTTTATTTCTCCTTTACACAGGTAGAGCTGAATAACCCCTTCCTTTACCTTGCATTCATGTCAAGTATCTATTGCTATTTTTTTTAGCTGCATTCAGCAAGTGTTTGCTATTTGCTTTTATTGCAGTAGTTTGCCATTTCTGACCCACAATGAATTTCTTTCTAGAAATCTAGATCTATTTCTGGTGCTCCGCTAAGCTCTTCTTCATCTCCTCCGTGAATTAGAACTTCCCCTCCTAATGATGTAGTTATTTGACACAAATTCAATCCCGTTAATTTCAGACTGTTTCTGTTGCTCCCAAATACTACTTTGAATTCTCACAGAATCACTGGGTTGGAAGAGACCTTCAAAATCATTGAGTCCAACCCATGCCCTAACACCTGAACTAAACCATGGCACCAAGTGCCACATCCAGACTTTTATTAAACACATCCAGGGATGGTGACTCCACCACCTCCCCAGGCAGACCATTCCAGTACTTTATCACTCCTTCCATAAATAAACTTTTCCTTAATATCCGACCTAAATTTCCCTTGGTGCAGCTTAAGACCACGTCCTCTGGTTCTGTCAGTGCTGCCTGGAGAAAGAGACCAACCCACACCTGAGCACAGCCACCTTTCAGGGAGTTACAGAGTGATAAAGTCACCTCTGAGTCTCCTTTTCTCCAGGCTGAACAACCCCAGCTCCCTCAGCAGTTCCTCACAGGGTTTGAGTTCCAAGTCCCTCACCAGCCTCGCTGCCTCCTCTGGATGCTCTCAAGTGTCTCAACGTCCTTCCTAAACTGAGGGGACAGAACTGGACACAGCATTCAAGGTATGACCTCACCAGTGCCAAGTACAGAGGAAGAATGACCTCCCTGCTCCTGCTGACCACACCATTCCTGATACACACCAGGAGCCATTGGCCTCCTAATTCTGTATTCCAAGGGGCATAGAATGACTTGTAGCTTCATGTCATTTGACAAATTTTAAGGGTTCTTTTCATCGAAATCCTCAATCAAATTATTAAATTGCACTTGGTACTGGTCAGATGCTTCCCCAGTCTTCCAAATTCTCTCGCTAACATGATGATAATAAATCCACTTTGAGAGCACATCTGTCTGAGAAGTGCATCCACCTTATGTTCATTTCATTAGGCTTGGAGTCCTGAGAGGGGAACAGCATCACTGAGCACATAATATGTTGTGCCTTACTTTTGTCAGGCCCAGTTGGAAGCTCTCATGGATGGTATGCTGCCCTTGAGTCCAGGACTGGGGAGGATGGCCATACTTCCAAAAATATTTAGAGAATTTAATAAGGATATCTTTCTCTACCTCTTTTCACCTGTGTAGTACAAAAGGCACTTATGAAAGGAAATAAGATTGGTTAAACAGAATGCTAGTGGTTTTTTTTGGGTTGTAAAATCTAGGAATTGATTCTACAGTTTTTTTCCCCTTGGTTTTGAAAATATTTAAAAATAATTTTCCCTTTTCTTGTCCTTGGCATTTCATTTTGCTACCCACAGATCTTAAAAAAATATTCACTAATATTTTAAAGATTATTTGATTAGCTTCTCCAACAGTACGTGGGAAATTTTATCAGGCTTTGTTGGTTGAAACACATTACTTATCTACAATTTTTTCCAAATATGACCTCAGATCCTAATCCCATAGTTAAAAATGCTTGTATCATAATAACTACTCCAATTAAGCTGTCTGGTGAAGGCTGAAAGGAATAAACCTTTGACTAATTGAGCTTTCTCTACAGTTGGGTTCTGTACAATTCTTGTTAGGATTTGCTTGCACACACATTTTGTTACAGCTTGGGCCTCACATGTACTTGCTGAACAAAGCAAATGTTTCTGACTGTAAAAATTTGAATTTGGATTATGGTCCTAGATCCAAGGTATCTTCTGGCCAAGTATTCCTGATTAGCAAAGGGACACTTTGCATTGGCCCCTATTATTCCAAGGTATATATTCAACTGGCACGGTGCTGTTCAGGTCAGGTGGGTTACAGTCATGGTTTATAGAACATTTAAAAACATGGCCTATGAATCACAGCATCCCAGAGTATTTTAGAATACAGTTAACTCTTACAGAACAGAGTTCTTACACTATTCAGTTTTAAAGATGATACCTGGTATCCTCAGTTTCACATGGAAGTGAGTTGGCAGCTTATGCAGGTTCAGGCAAAAAAAAAAAAAAAATTAATAGTCTCTTATTATTCCAAAATTCTGTGTGAATTCTCTGCAAGTATCATTTTCCATTCTGCTGCCTCAAAGATCATGCTTATTGTCACACTGAATATGTTTGGAGAGCAGGGGATGGAGTTAAACTTTCTGTATTTTTCTCAAGTAGGGTTGTTTTGAAAAATCAGCTGTCCTTTCTGTCATGTGAATTATACTCTTAAATGTGATTCCTCTGAATTTACCTGTTTTGCAGAAGAAAATCAGAATTTTTCCAAGATTAGAGAAGTTGGAAGAAATGACTATGCACTTAATTTTAGCTTGTAAATGATGCTGCAAATTTTGGTGACCTGGTTAAACTCAAGGGTTAAACAAAGTGCTGTACACTGTTTCTGTCTTTAGACATTTGTTCTGTATCCATGGACTTATTTTAATGTAAATAGTCACCTCGACAGCTGTGTCCCCTTAAGCACATTTTATTTAGCAGCTGGGTTATACACGTCACTTGGTAGCCATGGATTTTCAATTTTTCCCTGTGCCAAGGGGGCAGCTGGAATAATTTGAGTGCTCATTAATTTGGGAGAAATATGAGCTGCAAGTCAGACAACATGAGTCTTCTGTATGGTGTTGTACAAGGATAAGAGGATCAGGGTAGAAGCAATTTGCCCTGTCCCAAGGGGGTCTTCGTTTTTTAATAAGCTGGTTATGAAAATTCTATTTCTTTGCAGTTTAAAGAGTCTAATTAGAGCCTGTAATTTCTCTCATATAACTGGAGTGGATGAAGGTTAACATTAGGCCTCCAGAGTCTTTTCACATTCATTTACAGAATTAAATCAGGTAATAGTTTGTAGCTAATTAGAACGGTGTATTAAATATTTAGTTTGACTTCACTTAACTGTGAGAACACATGGATGCTGTAGGGCTACAAAAATTATGAAGAAGTACATTTAATTTTTAATCAAAAATGAACTTAAAGGCATAGCAATTTTAATACTGACTGGTATACTGTCACAGTCTGAGCAGCAGTTGCCTTCATTTGGTTAAAATTTCAAGATAAAGGAATTTTATGTCTATTTTATGTTCTTGCTGCAGTGCTTTGAAGGTTCAAACAATTCACGGGTGTATATTCATAGTGTCTGAAGGATTAAATATTTTTCAGCATAGCAGACCATTTTAGTGTAAAATCTCATTCATTTTTCTCTCCAACAACTCGGCATTTTCAGAAAGATTTTCTTGAAGAAGTTTTAGTGTTTCTACTCACAGGAAGTCCAACAATAAACACACATTCCTACCAGAGCTGCCAAACAGTGGGTCTGCTGTTCCATCAGAGCAGCATCTGCATTTCCAGCTTCTTCTGCTTTGGCTGGTTTTGTGTTCCAGTGAACGAGTGAAGTAGTCCTAATTCTATGCACAACTTTTTCCTGTTCTTGTAAGTCTTCAGTTTTGTTCTCAGGCACATGGTGTGATTCTTGGGACTGTCCTGTGCAGGCCCAGGACTTGGACTCTGATAATCGTTGTGGATCCCTTCCAGCTCACATTCTGTGATTCTGTACATTTACAATTTGCAAAATTCTTTGCATTCTCTGAGTAGACCTCATACAACTTTCTGAGCTCCGTTATGAAAATCTTTCTGTTGCAAGTTGGATATAGAACCTGAACCTTTTGCCACTGAGCTCAGTATAAAACCTGCCATAAAATTCAGCTGTACAGAACCTAACATAAGCGTACAAAGTGGAGATCAGCACCACATTGACTTTTACCTAAAATGGTTGGTTCAAAGCACAGGCCAGGGGAATTTACGTCTTCTTGTACTGAAGGAAAGCTTGTTCAGTTCAAGCTGCATGAAAAAAGACAGATATCCTGAGCCATGAAATACAGAACCTTACTTCAAAACAATTCTGTAAAGCTTCTGCAAATGGTTCATATTTTATTAAACTGGACATTTTAGTACTGCCTCTTGGTCAGAGCAGGAATGGCTATGGATTGAATTTCTCTGGCTTTATTTTAGTGAATTTTTTTTGGTGTGAAATTTTTTCTACAACGCAATTTTGTTAATTAAATATAGAGCATCCAACTATTGCTACACATCTGCATGATACAAAATGACATTGCACAGATGTAGTTGTGATGTACCAGAGAGCCCAGAAGCATCTTACACCTTTTATAATTATCCTTCTGCAGTCTGATGTGTACCAAACAAAAATTACATTATGTTAACTTTTATCTGGTGAAATTTTTGAGTCCTTTTTACCACTTTTCAGGACCCATACTTACTTCCAGCGGGATCTGTGTGTGCTAATTCCCTTGACCACGACAACCTTGGTACTATTGCTTGTTTGCTTGCATGTTAATGCCATTTTAGTTTAGACTGGATCCTCGACTGCTCATCTTCCCAAGCTTTCCTACAGTTTCAGTGAGCTGATTTCTTGTCCCATAAACTGAGTGCAGCTCCCCTTTGTCCTGTCTCATGGGTCACTCGTACCCTCAGTGATTGGTGTGGATAGCAGTGAAATCCCTTGCTCATTTGTGAACAAAGCTGTGGGTCTAAAACTGGAGTACCAGAAGTGAGTAAATACTTCAAATTGAAAAGGGAGGAATATTGATAAAGTGAAGAGGTGAAAAATAGAGACAAAATAAAGAAGAAATATGCTGTATATTTGACAGAGAGAGAGAAAAAAATAAAAGACAATAGGCATCTGTAACCTCAAAACAGTCAAACCTTTCTGACTGTCAGCTTGTTCAGGCCTCAGATTCTTGGCTCATGATCTGTAGCTTTAATCTCAAGTTTCCTCTGCAGCATTTTTTGGATGCTAGAAACTCCATTACAGATTGGTCGAAAGTCAGTGATAAAACTTTTAAATATCACCTTATTTTCTTACACTGCTTTCCCAGTTGCCAATTTTTATAAAATGGTTTATGACTGCAATAATCCCCTCAAAATCAGCTGTTATGGGAGATAATAGCTGGTTGGCAGAGCATTAACCACCCTTGACTTCACTTTAGGCCATTATGTAACAAAAGAATGAACTGGTGGTAAAGTTGCCAGGTGTATTAAATTATATGATGAATTATAGAGACACTCTAGTGGGGTTTAGTGTCCAAAAGAGACTAGTGGAGATTGCCAAACCCATTATCTGATAGGACTGCAGGCTGGAGAAAATCCCAGGGGTGAAAGGCCAGTGCTTTATCCATTATGTCATCCTCTAATCTGTGTCTGCACCATGCACAGTGAAGTACACTGTAAATGAGCTACCATTGTTCTGTGTTACATCCTGGAGCTGTGTAATAGTTAGTGGAGACATTGGCAGTATTTGGTTACTTAGAATTCAGTCTGATTTTGATCTTTTCTCATGGATTCCTGCAAAAAAATTAGTTGACATACAAGAAAGTTGAGTAGAGTAGTAGCAGAAGTTGTATGAGCCTGCTTTTTCCACAGGAGCTTCAGTTAGGTCCAGGAAAGTTGGTTATGTCATGACTTCTGTTCTAATCCCTTCCCCTTCTCTCCATTCAGACAAATTAATTTGTTTAGGCTGCTATTTTACATTTAAGGAAGAAAATCTATGTTCTACATTTCAGCAAATCCTCCAGGATTTTGAAGAATGTCAGTATTAGGTATAGTTAAGTTATGCTTAAGTAGTTCATTTAGGCTTGACTTGTTAATGGTTTGTAATGAGCGACCTGGAATCTTGCAAATCAAGAATGGAATCAAAAATTTCCTTTGCTTTTCAGATGATAGCATAGAATTTGTTCCTAACTCAAATAAATCTACTTCATTTTACTTTGAGATAGTAACATTGTAGTGATAGAAAACTGATGTCAGGTAACATTTGAAAGTTTAAAAAGTGAGTTATAATGTTCCTCTCCCTCCTATATCCCATGTAATTGAAGTTATTGTACCTTGGTTGGATCTACCAGTTGAATGATATTAAAAAACCAAATAAATAATTTGTTTTAAAACTCAGGAAAATATTTCTGAAATAGATCTTCAGTAATAATTTGTAGCACTTATACAATATTTGAAGGTGCCGTATAAAGATTTTATTCACACTCTCTATATATCTGAAATATTTATAGCACAACCAGTTGGGCTCAAAGTAATTTGTTACAGTTAGAGCTCATGCTGAAAATAGAAGTTACATTAACAGTAGCAAGTTGGTTTGGTCTAAATCTCAGGGTTTTGGGGTTTTTTTGTAGAGTAGTCTTTGGGATGTCATTTCTTAGACATGGTCTTAGCAAAAAAGTGTAATATTCTAATAATCTGTAAAAATTGTGTTTGCTGAATTGACTTGTTAAACTGCTAAGAATAATTCAGTACATTGAAGCTACACATTGTTGAAGCCCAGTTAGTACATTATTGTTTGGCTATTTGACATCATTAACATGTGCAGCACACTAAGCAGGAAAGAGAGTTTGAAAGGATTGGAGGTTTGCTAGACCTGTTTTGTGGAAGTTTTTGTTTTGCTTTTTAAATAGCATCTCTTAAATTGTTATTTAATACCACTTAACCTATTTGCTCTGCCACATCTTTGAATATTATTCATTGTTCAGCTATGCTGTTTGTGCCATCTGTGAAGGAACTAATCTTACTCAGTACTGTGTGGCCAATAATTGAGGATGTGTAAAATGGCTAAAATTAGTGTCCCATGTAAAATTCATGTCTTGTTTTATTTTTTTTTTTGTTTTTATTTTTTTTTTTTTTTTTTTACAGCTATGTCCAACATCAAACTCTTTTAGAGAAACAATGAGCCCTGTGCTAATAAGCCCTGAGCTGGACACTTTCTGATCACCTCCTCTGTCCTTGCACAGTGTAAAGCAGCATAATCCCATTTCTCCCTGCTAGCAATATTTCTTACGTATTGGGTTAATTTTCACAGTGGGAAATTATTCTTTGTAAATCCTCAGTTGAATTATAATTTTCTGTAAATCAGCAAAGTATGTCAGCACATTTTCAGGGCTAGAGTAAATATCCTCACTCGATGTCTCGTGTATAACATGTGGCTTGTTTGAGTTTTCCAAAAGTAACTCCCAGCAGCCCTAGACCTAGAGAGACCCAGAAATGCTGCTCATGGTTGAGTGTGGCACAGTGCTGCTGTCCCCTGCCTTGGGAGGCATTAACTGCAGCACCCATTTCCTTTCCTCCTGCACAAACTTGGGTGTAGAACTGTGCTAAGAGCTGTTGGAGATGTGGATGTTTGGGGAAACAGGGCTCAGCTTCTTGATGAGTGTTTCTCTTCTAGTCTTTGCTTAAAACATCTTGTTTTCCAGTGACATAGACGTTTCAATTATTTGGGGTTTGGTTTTGCTAACTGTCCCATCGGTTTTTAGGGTACAATGTATGGAGTTTCAATATCACTCTAATACAAAACATTTTTATAAAATTGTCTGGGTACGGTGTGCAGTTTCAGGAAGGAAAAAACATGAGGAAATGTATAAATGTAAACGTTCCCAAAAGAGGTATTTTGAATACTACAGGAGGAAAATTAACAATGAAGAACCTTTTACTGAGTAACTTAACATTTCAGGATTGAATTTCATGAGGTAATGTCTTCAATTTCATGGCTTCCTTGCTCTGAGTGCACTGTAAGTTGAGGCTTTCAGCACCTCACAGGGCAGAGGTCTCTAACAGGACAGAAGATAGTGAGGCAGTGCTGTCTTGTGTTGCATCACAGGACTTGCACCCCTTCCTCAGTAGAATTCTGTGTGCTCATTTAGATCATTGTCTTCATGGAATTTCCTGTTAATTTATCTATGCAAATAGATCCTCAAGTTGTTTTTTGTTTTTGTTTTTTTTTGGGGTTTTTTTTTTTTTTACTACTTCATAATGAAGAATGAACTGAAGTTAAAAGAAGCTATGAAAAGCTGTTTTAAAGATAAATTGAAGGTTCAAGAGTAGCTTTATATTTCTAGTTCTCTTTTCCCATCCCTGTTCACTGTCCTGTATGTTATGTTATTCAGATGCACTGAATGCACTTGGAATTAGTGTTTATTTTTGGATTTATGTGTATGTATCAGTTAAAGTTAGTACCTATAATACATCTCACATTGATACATTTTACAGGTTCAACATTCTTCCCTTTTCAGATTTGGAAAGGTTTCTTGGGCAAAAACCTGGGGCCTGTTCAGATTTTTTTGCTGGGGACCTTACTGATCATGATGAGTGAATGCAGTATGACTCTCAAAATCCTTTATGGCTGCACCCAGACTGTTCCTCACTGGAAAATGTGGGGTTGTGCCATTTGCTTAACACAGGGACCAACAGAAGCATCAATTCCCCCTTTTCCTACTGGTGTCTTCTGAGTTGAGGTGTGCAAAAGGTTCTGGAGAGAGGGGACTAAAAGGATTAGATTATGTGAAGAAGAGTGGTATTGAAGACTGATCTGGATGTGGTGACAAGCACAGTGTAATGTTGGGTGGGAAGCAGGAGGTGCCTATGAAAAGCTGTCTTGAGAGGTCTCACCTTGAGAGCCCTTGTAACAGTTAAATCAATTCTTTTTTGTGAGGCTGCTTAGGAGTGCAGACCATCACTTAGTCTCACACTGATCCATTGTTCCCAGTCAGTCCATTTGCTCCTCTATGCAGGGAATAGCTGAGGTGTTCCTGGACCACCACAGATTATGACTATAGGAACTTGAATTTTGTCCCTATATCCCACTTAAATTCCACAACTCTTGCTACAGGATTATTTTTATTTCTTGCTGAGCCACAAAGGAAAGACTATTTTGCTGAAGGTGTCCATGAAATAGTTTGCAGCTGCTAACAGAGGTCTGCACTGTCAGCTTCAAGCAGAAGTCCCATTTCCCCTCCCACACGGTATTTTAAGTTTCTGGAAATACTGTTTTACCAGCTGTTTGGCACGAAGATATGAATTCACAGTTTCATTGTGTAGAATCTTGCAGATTGACTTGCTTAACAGAAATGGGAGAAAGTCCCTATTCTCTTCCTTATGGTGCCATTTTAATGAAGTTTCAGAGGTGAGGACAGTTCAGGGAGTGCAGATTAGCCCACACATAATGGATGAAACCCTTAAGTGGGTATTTCAGATGAAGTAGTTAGCACTGAAAAGGCTGTCATTTCAGTCATCATTCTTAGCTTTCCTCACTAATGGTAGAGTGTATGCATCTCTGAGCTTTTATATAAACCTTCTGTCCGGAGCTTAAAGGTTCAAACTTCAGAATATTCCCTGGCTGTAAAATCAAGAAACTTACTAACAATACTCTCTTATTCTTCTAAATCTGAGGGGCTGCAACAAAGAGTAGAGAGCAGCCCCTTATGTAGTCCAAACCATGATCTGTGCCTAGGTAAGGCAACAAGAGTGAAAAACCAGAGACTGGAAAACCAGGGAGAAAGCAAGATAAAAATGCAAATAATGTATGCAGTTATATATCTGCTTTTAATTTAGGTGTTTTATTCAGTGTAAGATTTGTTTTCAGTTATGTCTGAACTATTGAGCTTGGAGGTTCGATGTCTTAATACTGGTTAATTCTGCTGTGTAGGTGGGAGTCGTTGCCAACACAACTTGTGACAATTGTTGATGTGTTGTGCTTCTCACTGGTTTGCTGTGGAGTGCTGGTTTAGACCAGAGTCCACAGTCTTGCACCCAGAAGCTAACCATCATGAAATGCACTGTTGAAATTAGTTGGTTGCATATTATGGATTTGATTCCACAGTTTGGAACCATTTGAGCTTTTGCAGCAGTCTTTTAGTGAGAAGAGGGACTGAATGGAGTCTCTTTCCAGGAAGTGACCCTTCCAGGTCAGGAATGAGACATAATAAGAAGGTGACATATGGGAGGTTTCCACAGCTGCTGTTTTAAATATAATTAAAATACATCAATCTCAAATGGTATTCTTTGCCATTCAACGCTTGCTTCAGAAAAATATGAAGTGAGAAAGTCACAAGCTCTATTAAAGTTTCCAGTTCCATTGTCCTTTCAGTTTCTTAGAGCTCTCACTCCATATTCTGTGAACGTTGGCTTAAAAATAGCAGTCTATGGCACCTACTGTGCAGAAACAGCAAGTATAACTGGTTAAAGGTTAAAGTTTTTGCTCTTGGAGTAAGCTTTGCTTTGTGTTCAGTGAATCTGACATCTACAATTTTCAGTTTTGTAGATAGGATATAGAAATTCAAGACTATCGCATCTGCCTGAGAATATTTTCATTCTCCAAGCCTAATAGTTGATGATAAGCCTTAATATAGTTGATATAATACTTTGCAGGTCAGACCCAGGAAATATTTTGATTCAGGTGTCTCTTTCAAGTATCTTGTAAAGCTTTCTAAATTATCCAGCGCTGAAGGGCTCTCTATAATGTTTTTTTGCCAGAGAGGTACTTACACCCTCTGAGGCTGATTCCTTCTCTGGTGGAAGTGGTCTCTTGATTCAGTCACAGCACTTGGATAGTCAAAGGTGTTTTGCTCATCTGGCTTATACTCAGCCAGAGCATCTGTAGACTATGTAAATGTTGTTACATCTTCTGGGATGTGCCCGTAACCCTTGTCTAAAACATTCTCTCCATATGGATTCAAAGGAATTTTTAGTGTCCTAACATTATGCTGTGTCATAAGATTGGTGCATCAGTGTGTGTCTGCTTAGTGCACAGATGTATTAAAGCTAATATTTTCTGTTTTGTTATTTTCTTCAAGGTCCAGTACAAACAACAGAATTAAGCAGACACGCCTTCCTCATCTATTATTAATTACAGAGTTTTCAATCATATGCCTCAGTACTATACATACTTAGCAGACTATACAATATTAGTGCTATATGTGGGGTTTTTGAGTAAAATAAGCATTTCATGCAATCATCTTGCAGAGCAGGACTGATTTGATACACTTTGCATTCATTTACCTCACATATACAAGAAGAAAATTCAGTGGTCACTGTAAACAGCTTTTCCTACTAACATGTATCTTGCCTGGGACCTGAGAGCATGGATGAATATTAAATCTGGTCCCTAAGGTCTAATCAATGCACAATGACAGTTCCAGTGGTTATTACCATGCTGTGTGTCCTGTCTTGCACCATACATAGCCCATCACTGCACAGGTCTCATCCATGGACAGCAGTTGAAGTAGTTTGAACTTATCTTGTCAAATTATGTAGTATTTCTGTAATACTGACTTAGTTATATTCTTATGTATCTGCAGTAAACAAATCTGTGGCCACAGTAACTTTGTTTCTGTTTATTGGTATTATACATCCAGAATTATCACATAAATACCTGTCTAGAAGAGTAAAACTAGTGTTAAAAGGGTGTGTAGAACCAAGCTTGTTTTGAAAAATAGGATTTAGAACGTAGAATTATTCATGCAAGTTTCAGTTCTAATAATTTATTACCTAAGCCACTGCTGTGGTCTCTGAAAGCAGGAAATAAAATGCCAAATCTTTGTTTTATAAGGATGGGCTGCCCAGGGAGGTGGTGGAGTCTCCATCCCTGGAGGTGTTTAAGCAAAGCCTGGATGTGGCACTCACTGCAATTCTGATTCACAAGTTGGTGTTGGGTCATGGGTTGGACTCAATGATCTCAAAGGTCTTTTCCAACCTAGTTAATTCTGTCATTCTGTGATACTTCTGCAGTGTGTGGTTAATGCTTTGCACTGCAAGCTCGCCGTTAATTAAGTTTATGCTGATGAGTTCAAAGACCTGATGAAATGAAACTTTTAGAAGTAGAGAAATAGTCGGAATTGTTTTCTGTCAGAACTGATCTTGAGGATTTTTCTCACTATTCTTAATGAAGTATTAAACAATATTTGCAATTCCTATTTATGTATATTTAAGGTCAATGTAGAAGGAAAAATTTAAAGTATCAGTGGCTTTAATTTTAACTGAAATGCCTGTGATCCTGTCATGGCTATTTTCTTACATATTTTCTACCATGAATAATAGTAATTCTGTTAATTTGTGAGCAATATAGAAAAGGTATTTTTAAATTATAGTGTAACTTGTATTTCATTGTGTAAAAGATTTTTTACTTCATGCTGACCATGGTAAACATCACTTGTTTAACATGTACCATGGAAAGTGTGTAGGGAAAAGTACACAATGCCTTGGGACAGGGAAGGAAACAGCACTTCATAAATTTGGATCACTTACCTTCTAGTTCTCTTTTATAGATTCCTCTATTTTTTTCAAGTAATTACAATTAGCAATATTTTTATCATGCTTAAAATATTTTCTAGCAAAACTGCTAGGTTCTAAGTAAACTAGATATAGAAAATATACTCAGCAAAAGGTCATTAAAATCCTTGCAACAGTATCCCAGAGACAGCCCATTCCTCATGATGATCCATGTTCCCAGTTTGTTGAAATTTTATTTTTTGTAGGTTATTTTGCTGCCTGTGCCTGTTATCATGCTTACTGCTCATGTGGTTAGATAAGGCTGGTCTCCTTTTATTAGGAACACAGTCTAGTTTGATTCTTTATAGATTAAAGCAGATCATTAAATATAAATCTCTCAGAATATTCAGTCTCATCATAGGCCATTTTCAAGCATCATTTGCAGGAAGATAAAACGTGACAGTGATTTATGCTGTATTTTGAGAGTATAAATCTCACTGCACTTTCATGTGCCTTTGCAGAACAAAGAATTTCTTTATTAATGCTTTCATAGCAATCGACAAAGTATAAAAGCACCATTCTTTTGTTTAATGTTGTGTTCTTTAGAGTCTTAGAATTAGCTTATGCAGACTGTTGGACTCAAACTTGCAACACTACACCATTACTGTGTAGACTTTTTATACCATATAAATCACAATTCAGTTCTGTGCATATTTCATGTTTGAGAGACTGGGAAAAGTTCTGTGATTGGAATCTGGTCTCTAGGCATGATGATAACACAAAGCACTATGTATGCCTAGAAACAGGATGTGGCCATTAAGAAAATGGATAAAAGGGCAGTGAGAAAATAGGGTGTCACAGCTGACAGTAAAGAGGGAGACTTTCAGAGTGTTTTGAAACTACTTCTGTGGGAAAAAAAAAATAAAACCTATGGGAACTTAGTATAAAGTTGGTTTGTTTTACAAATATTATCAGTTGTGGATGACGAAAAATGCTAATGGAAAAAATATAAGTTTGGGGTTTTTTAAATTTGAAAATTAATTAAATTATATTAAAGTGCTGCCTCTGAGTACCTGTCTCTGTGTTGACAATAATATTGTGTCATTTGAACCTTGAAAACTGAGGGGAATTTGCTTGCCTGCTCTTGCAGATTCTTTATCTACAGGAGTATTTGCTAGTTATGTGCCTCTTCCCCTACATGATAACAGTTTTCTGAATTCATAAGTGCGGAACAGATTTGTCTGAAACATACCATTTTGTACTCCAATGGTTTTAGTTTATTCTTAATTACATATCAAGCGTAACTGTAGTTAAAGGTCAGATATTAATCACATTCAGAAAGATCAACCATTCTATTACACAGAATAAAAGCCACATTTTGTCAGGGAGACATTACTGGCAAAAATATTTTTTTTAACCTACTGTACTGCTAACCAGTAATGCTTAGAATGGGTTTATCCTGTGAATTACAAATCTATATCTGAAGTTCCACTGGATATATTTTAAATGCACTCTTAATTGATTTATCTTTTGCATTTTACTTTCAGGTCCGTATTTTTACCTATCTGATTGGAAGAGAAGCTGCATTTGCTGATAACCTGAAGTGGATGGCCTGTGCTAACAAAGGTTGATTAACCTTCTTCTGTGAAATCTGTTTTCAAAACCCCTGAGCTGAACAACTGCACAACTGACCCTTCTACAGATATGGTGTCACTGGCAACTAATCACAGAGGATAGGTTGTTTTCTTTTTCCCAGAAAATGAAAATACTTAATTATCTTGTAACATACAATTTAAAGAGCAAAAAACCCCAATTTGAAATTTTCTTCCTTAAATATTTATGAAGCTCTTAAACTATGCGGTCTTAAATTTTTGTTCAGAGAACAAACTAATTTCAAAGCATTTGTTCTCTTCTATCTGTTAGTACTCAGAGTGAGTTTGGTTTCTAAGCACATTAGGTACAAGTCCTGTTGAGTTAGGCATGGTATGTAAAACACCAGACATCCTGTCCCTTGAGGAACTGACAGTGTAATTGAAAAAAACTGGTTTATATCCTTTAAGGAAAAGAACATTAAAGCATTTAAGATGCTGAGATGCTGCAGTAAAAGGATTGACTAGTATAAGTAGGAATGATTCAGGAAAAAACCAGCCCCAAACCCCAATTAATCTTCAGGTTTTCCTTTTTCTTTCCTCTTGGAAAAAAAAAAAAAAAGTTCTTTTTCTTCCATTGTGCCACATTACATTATGATGAATTGCATCAGGTGCTATCCATTTAGTCATTATTTCTTTAACTACTGTTATATCCAGCTGATGGAAATTACTCAGTTTGAAGTCTTGTCTTAATCAGCTAATATTACACCATAATTTAGTTTAAATAATAGTATAAGAATCCTTTGAAGCATCTTTTTTGAAGACAATTTAATCAACAAAATCTTTTAACTTTTTAGCCCAGCTCCACAAATTCATAAAGATCTAAGTACAGCATCTCAGAAATTAGGACCAGGCAATGGAGGCTGTCTTAGTAGATCATCTGGTCCACGTCTTCCTTATTCCCAGAGGGGAAAAGTGGTCACCTTTGTCATTCTTCAGGACTACTTTGTTCTTTTCAGACCCATGTTGAGTCTGTCTTACTCATATGAATCAACTAAATAGCTTAATGACTGTTACTTCTAGAAATTTATTTCCCTCTCACTTTAATGGTTACAATACCTGCTCTCTGATAGCTTATAATGTAAAAATCTTCTACATCTAATCATTAATTAAATATTCTTTTCAGCTTTGAAAATCACAATTGGAAACAGCGTGTCATGGTCAGACAATTCAGACTGTTTTTTCCATGCAGTTTTCACTTACACCTTATCTATTTTGTTTCAGTGAAATGAGGGATTACAGCAGGACAGATGAGGAGTGTAGTAAAACTGGTCTGAAATTGGCTGAATAGCAAGACTGCAGTTTACTCCTTGTGTGGGTGGGCCAAAATATGTCGTTGTCACTGAGGGTGAATGACCCTCAAATCAATTTTTCTTGCAGTGATTTTCCCCTTGGAAGCACAGCCTAGATGAAGGCTGTTTGCAGGGTTTCCAGCTGACTGGACTGTGGACTGCAGCCCTTTCCTTCAGAGCAGGTCACAGGGGAAATTCACACCACCTTGCAAAACTTCTTTAGCTTCTAAGTTCTGATTGTGAAACCTTGAAAAACCCCAAGCATGTTTTTCTGTTGCATTTTTCTGTATAAGTAGGGCATATCTAGAGGGAGCTTGCTTAATGAAGCAGAACACCAAACCATTTTAAATACATTAAAACATTCAAGATCCTCAAAATCCCTCTAGAGCGGTTTGTGAAATTTGAAGTGATTTACTCTTCTGTATCATAAGCAAGTGCATATTAAGGAAAACAAGATTTACTAAGATTCTGAAGTGAACAAAGGTGAAAATTTCCTGGTGCTTAGTGTGCACGTGCAGATGTTAGCAGTAACATCTAGAACTTAGAAATGACAGGCACTGCCTTTCCCTCGGCGTCACTTCCAGCATAAAGCTGTAGAAATAAAGCTGGGATTTGATGCATTACTTGCTAGCAAAACAGCTGGGATTACTTTTTTTATTTTACTTTTTAAGTAAAATTCACTATTGCAGTAGCAATTTTGCAGCCTCTGTTTTACTTATTTGTTTTTTAAAACATTTTTTTCCCGGGTCATCACTGTTGTTGGCATATTATAAAGTGGACATAGGATTGGATTCATCAGTACAAAGGAGCAGAGGCTGAGAAGGCAACGCGGAGAAAAATGCTTTGTGTATCAGAGAGCTGATAGTGGCTCCAGCTCAGGCAGAGGACAGATGAGCCCCGAGGCAGTTGTGCCCCAGCTGGAGCAGTTTATAAATTATTGTATCAGCAGAGGAGAGCCCCCATCACATCCATTGCCATTACTGGTGTGACCCCAGCCCCTCCTGCCCCGGGGACTCTGGGGTGACAGCCAGCCACCGAGCCTGGTCACCTGCTCCAGGGACCTGCTGGGGACAGGGGGAAACCTCCCTGCCACTTCTACGGCTGCTCTGAAACAATGAATGCACTGCTCAGTCCTTACCCGGAGGATTCTTTTAATTCTGCTGTTTTATTAGTTGCAAGAGTATTGCATCTCTTTCGCACAGCGCCCAGGAAACCAAAAATACTGCACTCCATGTAAAAATCAGGTGGAGGCATTTTGGAAAGTTACCAGTCTAATGGTGGGTATTTTAGAGAAAAACAAGCCGAACATGCAGGGACTGTGTGATGGGGAAAGGCAGCCCACATGCAGAGCGTGTCTGTCTTTTACCACATTATTATACATCTCTCATGCTTGTCATTACCAAATCTTACCCATTTCCTTCACGAGTTTTTCCCTGCTGGGGAGGCGAAAAAAAGCCAGTGCTGGCTGTGAGGTGGCTCAGAGGTGCCATAATTCACCCACCAGGGAGCTGAGCAGCAGGTGTTGGAAGGCAAAACCTGAAACTTGGGTTTGCTGCTATTGCTGACACGGCCGCAGCAGCTGCGCCCAGGGAGCTTTATCTGCTGCTGAAACCTGCCTGTAGGAACAGGAAGGGTTCCAGTTCTGTGGGGTACCTCTGATCTCTAGATGAGAGATCAGTAAAAAGTTAGCAGTGTAGGAGGGTTATTCTTCTGAGTTACATGGAGCTAGAAACACATGACTTGTCAAAGAAAAAAAAAAAACAAAAACAAAAAACCCTAAATTTAAACTAAAAAATAATTAAAAGCGTGTTAGCCAATGTTGTTCATAGCTATGATATAGTAACTTTTGGTAGGGTTTTTCGATTAGAAGATTGACAGATATTTTCACTTGTCTTTGAAACCTCTATTTCTTTACTAAGTTTATACAAAATTTATTCAGATTTACTGTCTCTTAGTGTTAGGAAATTAGGCTCAAACCTATTTTCTCTTTTGTACAGTTTAGACATATGATTTGCAATATTACAAGGAATTTATCCTTTGTCTGTAAGATGCTGCCCAGAGATTTCTTTTTAAGTTGTGATATGGCAACATTCTCAGAAATACTGCAAAAGGAAGCACCAAGAGTAATGCACATCTCTACAAAGAATACTTACAAATAAGTGCACAAATAGATCTTCCTGCTCACATTGGCTGCACCTGGTCCACAAGGTTCTCTTCCAAAAGAAGAAAATGTAGCAGTGCCAGTGTCTTGTAACATGCATAAACATCTATGGCACAATGCTGAAGTGTTTCAGATTGGGTTCTGTTTTCTGTTTATTTTTTTTCTTTTTGAGTAATCTAGCTAATTTTTTTTTACTTGAAATTGTGACATGAAAACATTCCAGGAGACAATCAGAAACGATGCTTATTTTGCAGCAATGCATTCTTTATCTCAGAGGTAATTTATAGTCTATGATTAAAGAATTTTCCAGGCATAGGCATGCAGGAGCTTCTTAAATGAGTCTTTAAGGTCTTGACTTTAGTGAAATGTGATAATAAAAGTTAATTGATTGTGATTCTAAAGTGTATGGGTAAGAAAATACTACTTGATTAAAAAAGTCTTTTCCATCACCTTAGATATGACACAAACTTTTTCAAGTAATTGATGTTCTGACTTTTCAGACATTATAATATCACATTATATATATGTATAAATTATATAAAACACATAACATGCTCGTGTATATTAAATATCTGAGTGCAGGTCTGATCATATTGGTTACTGGATGATACTCAGTGCTAACAGCTCTCTGCTTAAAATGTAATTCTGAAAAGAGCTATACCAAAATTCAGTCACTCTGGACTGCTTTGAGAAAATGTACGTCCTACCAGAAAATGAGTGATCCACATGGTTGTGAAATATTTTGGATCCCTGATTAAGACTTACAAACCACAGTGTGTACATGCACATGTGTTTATATACAACTTATGAGGTTCTCCATGTGAATAGTTGGCCAATAAACATATTTTGACTATGTATTGACATTTTCACCAAATGAAAAGGACCAAACACTGAAATGTTGTCCATTACTCACATGATAGAGAAACCCATTCTTTGAGGTCCCAAAATTGGAGCAGGCAGCATTTCAGAAAAAATAATATATACATTGTTTTTTCTCATGAGTCACTGATTCAAGAAAGCACACTATATTTTGGATATTTTTTTTTAACCATAAACATAGGATTTTGCTTTCTCAAGTTCAGGTTTCCTAATTAAACTTATGTCAGTCATTTTACTCTGTGGCTGGCAAAGCTCTTAGAACCTTAAGGCAAATAATAGTCCTGTTCAGAAGCAAGAGACAAACCTTAATACTATATGTAGTAGTCATTTAACACCCTCACACAATACTGGACTTAATAGTCAATATAAAATAAAATATCAAATAAATAAAATCCTTTAAGAAGAATATTGAATATTTTAATAGTATGAATACTATACTATGAGTAAGAATGCCACAGTAGGAATATTTGAGATCATACTGTAAGCAAATTAGTTTAAAAAAACACAAACATACTTCTTTTTATTACCAAGTTGAAGATATCCATTAGGCTACTACAATGACTTGTTTAATTTTATAGATCGCTGTTATAAAGTCTGTTTTTTCACTGTGCCTTAATTCACACACAGATAAAACTCATGCAGAAACATCCATTTTGTGTAGTTTGAATTATGGGCTAGTGTATTGATTCAGAAAGTTCTAGGTTCAGACAGAACATCTTTACTGTCCTGCCAAAATTGGCCCCAGCTACGAAAACACAGCTCAGAAGTTCTTTGCAGCTGCCATGCTTTCTTCTGAAGCTTAATAAAGCTCAATACTGCAGCTCCACAGAAGCTGTGATCTTGCCACATGATTAAAATTGTACTGAGGCCTCTTTCATGTTGGTCTTTTCTCATTAATGGCAAGTAAATGAAGGCAAGTGATGCATTTAAATAAGGCCTGTTGAAATTTTAGCCTTGAAATTTGTCAGTCCTTCATCACTCTTGCATGATGTGGGTCCAGATGCCAAGTTTGTGATGTATAAAGATACTTGACATGTAAGCACTGAAAAGGGAGTGGTGACAGCTCAAATAGCTGAGGCCTCTGCTCTTCTCACTGATGTCAGGTTGGAAGAGATGCTTTAAAGGATTAACAAGGCTGTGATCACCTAACCAAACAATTCTAGTTGTAGTCTACATTTTCTGTGAACTGCCATATTTATAAATTACATATTTCTTTTAAAATTTCAGTCGCATTGTGTAGGGAGGAGTGTTTCAGAGCATATGCAACAACCATTCTGTTACTGCAGATCCACTTCATCATGTTTCTTGAAAATGGACAAGGTGTGTGAGATTAAGTTGGGCAAAGATAATACCTGTTCTAAATTTTAAAGCAGGCAGCATTAAAAGAAAAAAGCCCAAACCATTAAACAAAAACAAAAACAAAACAAAACAACAACAACAAAAAAAACCCAAACAAAACAAACAAAAAAAAAAAACAAAACAAAAAAGTGGTCTTGAAAAAAAAGATAGTGCAGTGGTTCGTAGCAGTTTAGGAAACACAGTCCTTGAGGGTTGGCCAAAGGTTTCATAGACATCTGTTTTCACCAGTTACTCTTTGAGGCTGCTTCTAATGAAACATTCCTCTTTGGTGTATTTTTCTTTAGAAATGAGAAAAAAACCTGACAGACATAAACCATATCATACCTCTTCTTGAAAACTTCCTTTATTTGTTCTCTCTGGTGTATAACTTGGAATTGTGTTTCCACAGGGTTCTTCACTCAGATCTCTACCTTGGCTGATGTGCAAGAGAACGTTATGGAATATCTGCATGTTCTCAGCAGACCAAAGGTTATTGACCAGGAGCACGATGTAGTGTGGACTGAAGCATATATCGACAGCACTGTAAGTCTGCATGAAAAAGCAAGAGTAGTGTGCTAGAAATACTCACTATGAATCTGCTTTCTGCTGCTGGAATGTGCTAGCTCAGTGTAAGAATTGGGACTTGGTATCTTTATGCTACAAGCAAACAATTCAATATTACTGGGCTTTAGCAGATATTTATACATTATTATTATATATAAAATACCTAAACAAACATAAGTTACAGAATAATTTTGATGTTTATCAAGTCCAAACCTGCATTTCTTTTATTAATCAAAAATGGGCATTGAACGGGTATTGTTTATATTGAGTAAACATTTTTTTTCTATATGTTCTAAAACCTGTCGGTGAGTATGTGGGTATAAACACACAGGCTGACAAGAACCAATATTTTTAGTGTAGAAATGTGAGTCAACATCCAGAGGTCAACTGTGATATCTTGGGGAAGAATATTGAGAAGATTGTGCCTTTTAAACTGTATTGAATGGGTGATATGTTAAAATAATTGTTATAAATATCCAATTTTAACTTGACATCTGTGTGAAATATTGGTGTTAAAGCACAACTTTCTATTATGTAGTGACTTCTTGTGATGCTTAAGGTAGCATGTGTGGTAAATAATCACATGTGCAGGAAAGGTTGTTAATTTTCATGGATTAGTCTGAAACAGAGTTTTATCTATTTTCTTTTTATTATTGTATTTCCCTTGTTCCAATTAAAATATTCTGGTTAATATATTATCCATAGAACAAGAGTTTGTACAAATGTCTGCTATTCAGTACAGGAGATGGCCAGGTATTCAATATAATGGGTAGAAGACCACAAATTACTCAAGATGCAGGCTCTTTTTTTCTTTCTGTTTTAAATTTTTACTTGATGGGTAAGGTGGGAGAATCTCACCAGCTTCAGTCTGTTATTTGGTGGGTTTTGTTTGTTTTGAGTCTGTGTTGCTTCTAGATGGTTCAGTCTTAAATCTCTACAAAAAAACCCCCCTGGGAATAGAGCTTTTATTTCATTTTCACAATGGTTTAGACCTTTTCTAGTCTTCATTTGTGTCCATGGGTAATGTAAAATAAATACTTAAACTGCAGTTATAAAGGAGAAACAAAGAAGTTAATTGCTTTAGAGGGAATTAACTTATCACTGTTTCCTTTTTAAAAATAACATATAAATCCAGTCTCCCCTTTGTTCCCGTTCTTTTATTGAACCGTAAGATGAGATGAACAGAAAATATGTGTTATTAGTGTGCCTTCAGGGCATCCCACGAAATGGGGAGATGACCAGGAGAATCTTGTTCTCATTCACTTTTTTTTTTTTTAAAAACACTTGAAGTAATCAGTGTGTGTGAGTGTTGAAGGGAGTTTGGGTATTTGCTAGAGTAGCAGGAAGACTCTCAGGTAAGTGGTGTGCTGGTGCAACTCTCTTCCTTTACCTATAAATCGTTCTTTAAAAGTATTGCAAACAAATTCTTCCTCCTTTCTCAGTTCCAAGTCATCCCCCCTACCTAACAACACAGTACAAATTGCTGTCTCAGAATTGATTTGACACTTTACTCTTGTTTTTGCCTGTTGATCTGTGTTTCCTCAATCTTTGCAGGGAGACAAATACTCATAAAAATTAGTCTAACTTTCATTGATTCTCCTGTAGGTTATGGAAAAGCTAAGGGAAATTAACAACTTAATGTTGTGTGAAATACTAAGTGAATACAGCAGGGGTGAGTAAATGCAAGTGAATTTAACAACACTAGAGGGAGTGTAGAGAGGGAATCTTGAGAACACCGGAAAATCAAAGACAATGGAGCTGTTACGTTCTTGAACAATAGAACTGCTTACATCCCAAGAAAAAGTCTTTTGATGCAGTCAAAACACTTCCAGGTTCTTCCCTTTATCTTCTCTTGTTTCCCTACTCTCTTGACTAAACGAATGAATGTCACTGTGAACACACACACACACACACACACAGACACACACACACGTGCACTCATGTACCTACATGCACACGTATATTTTAAGTGTATGAAAGCTCCATTCAGGACCCTAATGGGTTGGATTCTATAAGAAAAGATTGAAGACTAAAATACCATGATCTACTTAGTTGCAAACTACCTTTTTCCTCCCTCCTCCATCATTCTTCCCACCAGAAAAAAAAAAAAAAACAAAACAAAAAACAAACGGGCAAAGGAGCAGGATAAATTAGGGTAGTCACATACAAAACTTGAAAATAGGAATGAAGGGAACCTTTTACCAAACTTGGCTTGCTTCTGCCTCAGCTAAAGTGCCTGAATGCTATTTTCAGAGACAGATTCCCTGGCCATCTCTAGTGCTTTGACATTGGAAATGCTGTTAAAATAATCCTTTCCATCCCATAACTTACTGATTTTCACAGACAGTTTGTGTGGCTGCTGCTTGGACCTTTCCCAGTTAAAAATATTAGTGTATTTCCAGATGGCTTAAATGTTCTTATCACCCAGCAGTGTCTGAGCAGCCAGGGTGAGGTTCCCAGGGTTGCATTTACATGGTTGCACTCTGTCACTGTGCCCTAACAGCATGGAATACACTTCCCTGTTCCCTTCTCAGCAAACAGCAGAGATAATTGCCAGCTGTGCTGTTTCTGAGCAAGTACAACAGTTCTGCCCATTTCACCTTGAAGCTTCCATGGGAGCACAGTTGCAGTTCAGAGCTGCAGCAGTGACAGTCAGACGAGTCTGCACTGGGGCCTCGTGGATCTGGGACAGTGCTTGAGCCATTGACAGTGCTGGTCAATGCAGCCACTTGTGCACACGTTTTAAAACCTCTAAAAACAGATGATGCACACATTTATAGGGAGGTGCAGTATCCCTTTGTGCTGATGATTAGTTGCAATGTCTATGGAAATCTTCATTGACGGTCTCAGAGAAAAGAACACATTTGAGCCAAGGCTTTTATGAGTTCCACGGCCCAAATTTTTCAGTTGCCATAATTAAGTACTCTCATTTTCTCTGAAACTGTTCGAATCTGGTTTTTTTTTACTGCTGGATCTAGAACAAATGAATTATCATGAAACTCATGAACTGTGTCAAATTCAGTATGATCTGTGTCAACTGTCAAAACATAATGAGTTTTGGAGAAAGTCAATGAATGAACCTCTAAACTGAATAGAATTCATGCACTCCAGTTGTCTTTCAGATGCAGCTCAAAACAACAATGGATGTTGTTCTTTTATGTTAGAAAATGAACATCTGATTTACTCCTGCTCAGCAGGAGGGTACTCATCAGTGTAGGCAATGTCATGCCATTTATATTTGTGCTTAGATCCCACATTCACACACCAAGACAAGAGTCTGGGTGTAGTGTGTCCCAACAAAACACACAAATTGAGACCCCTGAAATCAAAACTGTGGCATGCACAAGAAAATAAAGCCCATAAGGACCTAGTGGGGATATGGACACTTAAAATAAGAATGATTATTCCATGGAAACAGAGTACATGCAAATAAGGCTTCATCACAGAAAGCACCTGTGTACACATTATGTACACAAGAATGTACATAATGTACAAGAATGTATCTTTCAGCTTTTTGACAGAAACTGCTTCTTTTGATAAATTACATGTTTGTTTTCCTCCACTGCTATGCTGGAACTTACAGTATTAGGGCAATTTCCAATGATTGCATTAAGCAAAGACTATTACTACAGAGAGCTAATTGCTAGTTGTCAAAGTCACAGAAAAACTGTTGTTAGGAAATAGCAATACTTAGTTTAATGAATTAACACTTTTCATGTGTATTGCTCTACATGGTATTTACACTGTAAAATGCTATAAGTGATATATCAAAAGGATGTTTAAAACATCAAAACCAAAACCAAAAGTCCTGCACTTAAAGAGGAACATAAAATTTCCTGCTGGGGATGTGGAACATGGAATACCATCTGTATTGCATGGCACTGAGAAAACTGATTATGTTTGGACCTCTATTTCATAGCAGATGGGTTCATTAAATTTAATAGCCTCCAGAGCCTTTACAAACAGTGTTAAAAACATGTGGAACATGCTGAGACACTTCACTTCTCGCCCCACAATCATTATAACTCTGGCACAGACTATAAATATTACACTACTTTATTTCCATTGAATTAGATTATTATTATAATTATTTTTTCATAGGATACATTTGCATGAGAAATGCAGAATGCAAATTGTTCTTCTTCAAACTTTTAGATATGCAGTTGATGTCTTGAAATGCATTTTACAGTTCTTTGCATTTGGAGGCTTTTTTCCTAGAACTTATTTTTATCTTCCTGCGACATCAGCAAGCAGCTGTAATGGCACAGCAAAGCTGGGTCTTAAGCAGCTCTGCTCCCAGTGTGGTGCAAATAAGACAAGCATTAGGTTAAACCATTGAAGGGAAATCACAGGAGAGTTATATCTTGGCTTTTAGCAATATATTGCCAAAAGATTCTCTTTTCTAGTATTTTATTATTTTATATGTTGGGCTAACTTCAGTTTGACCTTGGTCTCTGTTCATCTTTTATCACTGGATGAAAGATAGATTAAATTTCTAATTTTGAAGCAGATTAGTTCCTATGGAAATATTGCTTTAAACAAAGTAAAGTCTCATCTCTTTTTGAAATATTCTCACTCTTTGATAGGTAAAGGATTATTTTACTATTTAGTTTTGTATTTTAAATAATATTCCCAACAAGAACAAGTAAGTTTTACCAGGTTTAAGTACTTTGACCCTGTCTAACCTTCTTCCACATCTTCATTTACTACATGTTCTGATATTTAAACTAAATTATGGTTGAAGAAATTGTCATCCTCGATCACAATTTTTTTCAAAAAATGTTTCCCAATAACCATATCAGCGTGTTCTTCTACAATGTAATTATGTTCTCTTTCTACTTCCTTTCCTGCAGAATGCTGTGACTATCCACACTGTCTTTTACTGTTTTTCTAAGGTCACTCTTGGTTTTGGGTTGTACTGGTTATTTTAATGTGCATTTTCTCCTTCTTTGTATCACTGACTTCAACTCTAGTTTTACCACTGACTGCTGCCGATATTATTATCATGACCTGCCAATTTTAATAAATCACCAAAGTCCTACTGCACTAGATGATGGATGATTACAGGATTAAATAACAATTCCTTCCTCATATAATTTACATTTAAAGTAATAGGTAAGAATCACCAGTTGCTTAAAAAGGATAGTGAATAAAAGGACACAGTACAATAGGGTAGGTCAATGGAATAATTGATTACTGGTCTTTCAGACAGTAGTGTCCACTTCTGCAGATTTCCCACTCAGGTGTCTAGGTCTCAAGAATCATGGAGTTCTTGTTTTTGTTGGGTTAAATTTGATTTAATGGAATTCTATTATGAAGAAATTTTTCCTAATGCCCAATCTAAACCTTCCCAGGTACAACTTGAGGCTGCTTCCTCTTGTCCTGTCACTTGTTACACCTTGGGAGAGGAGACTGATCCCTGTGTGGTTACAATCTCCTCCCAGGTGCTGTAGAGCCATAAGGGCCCCCTGAGTCTCCTTTTCTCCAGGCTAAACACCCCCAGCCATTCCCAAAGAGTCTTGTGCTTCCAGACCCTTCCCCAGCTCCCTATCCCTTCTCTGGACACACTGCAGCCCCCCAATATCTTTTGTGTAGCGAGGGGCCCAAAACTAAACCCAGGATTCGAGCTGTGGCCTCGACAGTGCAGGGGGACAATCACTGCCCTGCTCCTGCTGGCCACACCACTGCTGATCCAGCCAGGATGCCACTGCCCTTCTTGGGCACCCGGGCACACGCTGGCTCGTGTTCAGCTGCTGTCAACCAGCACCCCCGGATCTTCTCCTGCCAGGCAGCTTTCCAGCCACTCTGCCCCCAGCCTGGAGATGCAGGGGGTTGTGACCCAAAGGCAGGATCCACCTTTACCTTGTTGAACCTCACACCACTGGTCTTGGCTCATTGATCCGGCCTGTCCAGACCCCTCAGCAGAGCCCTCCTACCCTCCAGCAGAACAACACTCCCACCTAACTTGGAGCCATCTGTAAATGTACTGAGGGTGCCCTCAATCCCCTCACCCAGAGCATCGATAAAGACATTAAACAAGACTGGCCCCACTACTGATCCCAGGGGAACAGCACTGGTGACCAGCTGCCAGCTGGGTGTGATTCCATTCCACACCACTCTCTGGACCCAGTCATCAAGCCAGTTTTTTAACCCAGCAAACAGTGCACTTGTCCAAGCTGTGAGCAGCCCGCTTCTCCAGGAACATGCTGTGGGAAACAGTGCCAAAGGCTTTCCCTCACTGATCCTTGTTCTAGAGAGGTGTCATGTTTTGAAACTTGCAGTCAGCTAGGTCCTCCCTGGCTAGCCAGAATTGCTGATAAATAATTGAAACTGGCCTCTGAGATGAAACCTGATTGGATGTATTTGAGTAAGAATCCACAGAATTACAAATGTCATTAGGTTTCACCTGCTCTGTACAAATTACAAAGAATTGCTCTGCTGCTGAATTTGATGAACAGGCGTATTCATGCCAAGAGGGTATTGGTCCCATTTGCAGACACCTGCACACTAGAGATAGAGCAGCTTGGGACCATTTCCAGCTGGGATCTGCCAGTGACTTACAGTGCCTTTGACTAGGAGCACAGAAAATGCATTTCCACCTTGTTTCACAGGGATTTTTCTGTTTTTGCTGTGACAGAAATAAGATCAAAAGGTGACAAATCACTAACTAGAGAAAGAATTTGTTTCTCCATCCCTATGTGCCATGGTGAATCCATAATTTAGGAGGACAGGTCTATCCTGAGTGGAAATTACTGAAAGGCTTTAACAACTGATAACTGCCCATCTTCTATTTTACTGCCTCTACTCTGAGTGAAATTGAGTTAATTATTAGGAAATTATAGGTATTTTGTCAGATATATTACCTTTTTCTGGCATGTTTTTGTCTTTACTTTTCACATAACATGTTTTTTAAAGTAAATGATAATGCAGGGAAACAATGAATTTAGTATAATGTACTAAATCCCATCCTTTGATCTCATATTTATCATTCCTTGACTTTGTGGAAGGAAGAGGGCAGTGAAGATGAAATGTAATTTATCTGCACTGCTGGAGTAAAAACCTGCAATAATAAGAAAAGCTTATTAAATTATTGGTACTGTTTGTTCTTTGCTGCAGTGGCAGAATTCAGTGCAAAAAAAGGAGAAGAACAGAGTATAAAAGGAAATAATCTTCTCTTTTGTCTATTGTTCTGCAGATATGGAAGTCTTTTGTTATTAATAGCTCTTCTTTTTGTATTATCAGGAGTTTTAACATACAACACGGTCATATGCACAATAAGCATAAATGTTGTAGTTCATGTTTATCACAGTCATTATGACTAGTATTTTCTTTGAAGTTAGTAACTTGCAGAGAAATTTATCAGAAATATACTCTATTATACAAGGAATAACAGGATGTTTCTTACTGATGTTCTTGCTGCTTGACAGCAAAGTGTTTGGCCTTGGTCCACACCACTGTATTTTGTCACATCAGATCTTTCCAAGCAGACATTTCCGTGAAAGATTTGTTTGAACATGATCTATCCAGTTGGTAAATGATCTTCAGCACTATCAGAGCAGTCAGGAGAAAGTTTAGAACTCGTAAGTATTTTCTCTGGAATCCATAACAGCCATTTCACCTGCCCTGATACCAATTTTGGGGCTAGGAAAATGTATTCACTCTAAATATTAGTTTACATTTGCTACTTCTAGGAAAATCATTAGAATGTGCAAGGGCTCTCTAGTAAGAGTTGCCACAAGGATTCCACAGGGCTGTTGCATTTAAGCACTTCTTTTACAGAATAGGATTTTTTTTTTTTAAATTGCCTTTTATTTAGTGGAACATAAATACTACAACAGCATGCACATTAGAAAGTGCATACTAATACACAAAACTAGCACAAATTACAGAGCTTTCTCAAGTCTTTTTGTTCTCTTGCAGCCCATGAACTCTGAATAATGATAAAGGCCTCAGATTTCTATGTTGACAGGTTTATTCCATAAAGCTGTCCAAAAAAGTAAAAGTGAGCTACCTAAGTCAGCTATATGCTTGTATTCCATATGGGTTACATTTATTGATTATTATTCTTCCTTATTTTACTCTCTAGTAAATCAGTACTATCTCTCTTATGTACCTGGAGTTACACTAATGTAAACCAGAACACATATTCATTGTGTCAGTTAAAAAAAGAAAAAATAAAATCTTAGTTTAAGGTGCTTGGATTATACTTCTGTTGACTGAGGGAACATTCTAACATTCTGTATTAAAGCTTTAAAACCTCTGAAAATTGAGTTGCAGTGAACAACAAATTGTCTTTGTGGGAAAAATAAGCTAAACCTTCCTTGGCTCTTTCACCTTGTCCTTTTCATGTTATAGTTTAGTTTAAGGAAATGGAGATTATGAAATCTGATTTAGCAATAATTCATTAAATTTTTGCCATCTACTACAAGATGATGGTATTTATCCCATTTTAGGTTCTAGTATGTCTAAAACTACCTTAGTGTCTGTAAACAGCTCTAGCTCTGAGACAGGTGAAAGAATTTTGAGACCTTTTCTTGTGAATTCTTGTAGTGAAGGAGAGATAAGGTTTTCTTGACCTGCTGGATAATACAATAAAGGAGAAGAGAGGAGAAGGTGATGGGTAACTTTGCCTTAGGCCAAAATGTTTCCTTGATCTAGATTTCACATGCAGTGCATTAAAAAAAAAGAAAAACTGCATATTTGAATGTAACTTAGATCAT
Organism: Cinclus cinclus; assembly: GCF_963662255.1. Classification (NCBI taxonomy): domain Eukaryota; kingdom Metazoa; phylum Chordata; class Aves; order Passeriformes; family Cinclidae; genus Cinclus; species Cinclus cinclus. The sequence goes on along the minus strand of NC_085057.1, from coordinate 13,366,178 downwards.
CTAGAAATGCTCTCAGATGTGTGATCTTCCAACAAACCAGACCCTTAGTTATTGGTCGTCAGGTCACATGGACCTTTGGGAAGTTTTGAGTTTCAAGATGTGCAGAATAACAGCAAAATAAAACAGCAAGAGAATTGTAGCTCTTTCTACAGAGTGAGTGAATCTTTAGAGAACTTGATGAATTATTCCTGCAGTATGAAGAGTCCATTAAATGCTCCATGGCTGTTTCAATAAAGTGTAGCTGTAAAATCTCAATGTGAAACTAGGATGGTGAGATGCATTAGCTACGTGCTTATTAGAAGGGTGACAAGACAGAATCTGGTCCTCAAAGCAGAGCTGGTGAACAGGATGCAGCACAGATGATGCCATTTTGTCATTTATGATGGCAGCACTAAATTATAACTAATAAGTAACTAATAACTGTCTGTAATACCAACCTCCCCACAAGATGATAGAAGAATTTCTATAGAATAAAATAATCTATTTTTAGATTAGGAGCTTATCCAGGTGAGAGATTTCATGTTAAATGATGGAGTGTTTTCTAAGATTTTTTTAAATTCTTTGTTTTATCATACAGTTTTAAAACAATGCTTTCAAAAGTTAGAGACTTAAACCTACCTTCTGATCTTGTACATATCTGTTAGATAATAAAATCAGTTGCTTTGCTTAGGCATGTGAACCTGAAACCACATGTTCCTAATTTGGGAACCACATGCTGGTCACCTTGCTATTAGAGCACAGTATTATAGCATAATGTTAATTTATTTCCAAAACATGCATTGGGCATTTGATTCTCAAGTTTTTCTACAAAACCTGGACAAAAATTTTTATGAAGATTTGTTCCTGGTTTCCGGGATTATTCCTTTTCCCTGACAAAGCAGAGCAGCACTTTTAAACACCTACCAGAGCTCAGTGCCTGGGCTTCGTGTAGTATTTTTATGCACTGGTTTTGCACATTATTTCTTCCTCCTTTTTCTTTACGCTTCATCTGAACTTTTTCAGATGTGTCTTGAGATAGAGTAATCAGTGTTTTGCCCTTTCAGAGGCAAACTGATAGACCAGAATAAAAATTATTATCTTTGAAAGGGAATGAAGCTTTTTGAAAGGTTTGAAGCATCTCATTTAATTGTTGTGCATAAGCTGCTTTTCCTGCTGGTTTCTGGTGCCCTTGATCTGTTATCATATCTGTGGATTTCTTCTTCTCAGCAAATGAAATGATCCTAATATTTTTGTGCAGCTTTTGTTCCTTTGAAATCATCTCCTGTTGTTTATCAGCTCAAATGATCTTAGGAGCGTATGGTGTCTCTCTTGTTCTGCCCTCCAGCTCCTGCTCCACACAGAGCAGTTCCAGGCCATTGCTTACTGACATTGCCTTCAAGGTGTTTTGTGCCAGCTAAACACAAAATCTGTACAAAATTTCTGCTCATTCAGAAGCAATTAATGGGGGAGAAAAAATACCCAATAAAATGCAGTAATTATTCTGAATGAATTTGTTAGGCAGCTAAGCAGATTGTTCCCTCTAAAAATGTCCAATATTTTAATTCTAAAAAATAATTAGTTCCAGCACTTAGAGCCTTGTACCAGTTCCAGTGTTTGCATCAAACTTCTAGAATGAGGAAGTTAATTTCAGAATATTTCTGGAATGACTTGTCTTGAAGCAAGTAAGAGAAAAAGTCCCATTAATTACAACCTCCCCTCCTCCAAACCCAATTCCATTTTCCTTTGCTTTGATATTCCTAGAATGTTTTGCAGCACAGATTCATTTCTTACAAGATCAATTTAGTCCTCTAGATAGCAAAACCAGACAGATTTCTTTGAATGTGTACACAGTCTTATTGATAAGATTCTCAGTGATGATTTTTTTTCCCCCCTATGCCTGATTTTTCTGGTCATGTTCTTGTCTGCTGAATTTCAGATATTTGAAATCAATTGGTTATTTTTCTCTTTCCCCCACTGTGTTGTGTGCTAAACATTTCACAGCAGTTTGGCAGGTGCCTTGTTTTGCCCTGATATTACCTAAAGCTTGTTTTAACAATTACAAGTTCATTGATTTCATCACAAATTTTAAAAATATCATCAATTGCCACCATAAAAAGCTTAAATGGAGATAATGGAAAGCAAAATCATCTTGAATTAAATATGTAAATAAGTCCTGTCAATCTTCTGATGTCAGGGCAGTTTTTTTTAGAGAATACAAATACTTTTATTCTTAACCATGAGTTCTTGACACAAAATTATGTGTGAATTTTATAATGGGTCAGTTTTGTCTTCATACCCATAAATAGTGTCCCCTGCAAATAAGAAAATGTTTGTTTCTACAGGAAACTGCTTGACATAAGTAACTTCCTGTTTCTTCATTCGTAATACTTATATCCCTAATCATCTATTCTGTTTGTGCTAAATATTAAGTTATACACCTTTAAGATTAATTCCAAAATCAAAGGGGAAGAAAAATAAGCACACAATGTATTTTCAAAAACTACACTCACTCCACATTCCTACTCCTAGACTGTGTTGTCTGTAGCACAAACAAACAGCAACAGAGCTCTCCTTTACTTTTAGTTAGTTTTTTTAGCTAGCTGAGGCAGTAACATTCCCCAGACTGTTTTTTTCTTTTTCATAAAACTGTTCAAAAAATCTTTTCCCAAACCAATTAGAGAAAAGGCCACTTAAATCTATTTTCTAAAAAAAAACAAAACCAAAAACAAAAACAGAAACAAACCATTCAGAAATTTCCTTCCAAATTTTACCCTGATGAACACACATAACTTCCTGTCTGTTTCTTCATGGCACATTTTGTGATCCTAGTCCGAAATGCTGGGAACTTGAAATGATTCTATTTGCATGTCAAATGTCAGCAAAAGATTCATCTTTGTTAAATGCAAGATCCATGAGGTAAAACTGTCTGGTATGAATTATGCTTAATTCCAACTTTCAAATCTAAGTTATAAAAACCTGTTGTCATGGTAAAAACCCTTCACTCCTGTGAGTTTGTCAACTCCATTACAGCAAAGGAAAAATTATCTCAGGATTCTAAGAACCCCAAAAGGCTCAGACTGTTTGTGACAGCAGGGGAGAGGGACAGAGAGCAATGGAAAGGAAAAGGAGCCTGGGTACAGCTTCCACTGCTTCTGCTGAGGGGTGCTCTGGACACACAGAAGAAATGGAATTACTTTGTGATTAAAAAAAGATGGAGAAACAGCAATGGTTTGGGATAATTCAGCTATACATGTTCTTATAGCCATTCCTTTCCTAGGCTGTTGGATGATGGCAAAACAGACTCCAGAGCACCGCATCTCTTCTAAAAGTACAATCCATTTAATACAATCAGAGTAACATGCTAAAAATCACAAACACAATTAGTAAATCTGATTTTTTAGAAGACATTCTGGCTTGCTTTACATATTCATTAGATCAAACACACTTTCATCTATCTTCAGAAAGGAGTTATCTTTAGATGTTGGTCTTACATTGATATGTAGAGCAAGTAAAATTTAATGCAGTACAAGATCAAAACCCCACTAAACTCATTGCAGGATCCTCATTGACTCTAATAGTTATTGTGTGAGGCTCTTGCTTGGGTTGGCTTTGAGGCCAGTGTCAGTTTTACTTTGAGAGAAAGAGGATGTGTGATCCTAAGAGGATTTATGATCAAGAATTGATTTTTTGTTTCTAGGATTGTCAAAGAGCCTGCCCTTTTTCCCAGTGTGGAAGGGCCTTTATGGGAGTTGAACAAATGAATGAGTGTGTGCATATGCACCCATCTTCTGAGGCTGACTTTTCCTTCCTTCTCTTCCTCCCTTTCCTTTTTTGAAAGAGATAAAAAGACTATACAATAGATATACAAATGTTGATGTAAATTGTATCACTTAGTACCAGTGATGTGTATCATACAACCACTAGTTTTTTTTGGAGTCGTCTATATTTAGAAAATTATTCCAATTCCATGCATGAATGTTTGTATCAGTAATTTCTGTAGAGAAATATAAATCTAGTAATGTTCATACAGAATATATGTTTGCACATATAAGCAGAATTAACTATAGACAAATATTTCATGTCGAGGAGTCCTTAGTTTTTGGTGTAATAATGAAAATAGGACTCGCTCCCTTTACACACAAGCATGAGGCCAAAATTTTTGTCATGGTGTGTGGAATGCTTGTGAAGTGTCTGATTCATTAATTGTTTCTGCTGCTTTGATTTGTAGTTGTGTGGCTTATCTGTACAATTAGCATAATTCTTTAGGAGATATTTATTGAATAGTTTTAACCAAACTTTGCATTTAGTTTAAGTATAATTTTTCCTGTAAGTGTTTTGCATTCATTAAAAAGAAAACAGTTAGTTTATACAAATAAAAGTCACAGGCACAGACTGACAGAATATGTGAGTATGGATATCTTTTCTCTGGATTTCCACATGAAGTTCAGGGAGCACATGCAGACAGATATGACTTTAATAACTGCTTTGAAAGTTGAGAATATTTAGATCCTTTTTCATGCTGCTTCTCATTTTAAAAACAAGATTACTAGACTGCTTGAGGGATTCTTCAGTCATTTGCATTAATAAGCAGTCAAGGTATTTTAGAAAAGGTATCAAATCTTTAAAGAGTGGAGCCATTTTATTACAAAGTTCCTAAATATATGTAGTTTTTTATTTTGCTATTTCTTAATTCCAATCCAATGCCTTTACAGCTCCTGTGTGTTCTCTTTTTCCTATTTCACAGGAGCTAAATTATTTCCGTTCTGTCGTCTGTAGGAATTCTTTTTAAAGAGAGAACCAGAATTGTAGGTTTCATATATGTTTTATGGCTCTCTTCTCCATAGCAACATTTAAATTTCCTCTGATGGGTGTACTTTGCATGCAGAGCACAATCTCTCCTTGACTAAAATGCTGTAGTTACTGGAAAATACGTGGTAGCACAGTTAAACAATTATGTGAACAATGAAGGATTTGGTGTTAAATCCCTTGAAAAATCAACTGCATTTCCTTAGAGATGTTGGCCTGGTAAGCTGCAGGTTAATGCCACTCTTAATATTTATAGTGAGATCTTAATGTCAGGAACATCCCAGTAGGGGGCTGGATTTTATTTCTTCCTCCATGTGTGCATATAATTTTCTATGATGCCTGTAGTACTTAGGTGGGGGGAATAAGTGCACAGATTGCGAGAGAAAAATTATGAAAACCATAATATTTAAATGCTGTATCTTACAGCATCTGAGTAAGTAGATTTTAAAGCAATAAGTTTACATTTTTTGCCCAAAAACTGAGAATTGGAATATTCTTTCTATTCTTTTCCAAGTTTTTGCTTTTTATGGGAAAAGCTGAAGAAATCTGCTAGTAACATATGAAATGCTTTGCATTTTCTCCATGTTTGCCACAGCACTTCATATCTTTCCTGAAAATGTATTTTTGAAAACTAAAAGTTCTAAACTATACATCCCATTTAAAATAAAGAGTCAGTATGTGACGTGGATGGGATGAACATAAACCTTAAAAACACCATAAATTTAGCAGTGCATTAAGGTTAAATTTAGTGCAGCTCTGAAAGTATTTATAAAAATGTCTGTATTATCAAAACCATATCCAGACTTGCTGATTATTTACTGACATGTTTGAAGTTACTTTCTATTGATTTGGATTGTATCTGATTTTGGAACAATCGAGTCTGTGGGGCTGTTTTTCTGTGACTGGCGACTTCTAAAAGCTTGGCAGGAGAAGAAGACTGGAAATGAGGTCAGTGAATGTAAAATAAGAGTTTTTATTTTTTCAAAGTTTCAACATAAGTGAATTGCAATAGTATACTTTTTTATAACAATAACTCCATGAAATCATCAGAAAAATAGAAACAGGAAGTTAATGTCATAATGATATATGTTATTTTTGTTTCATTATTAATAGAAGCCATGGGTTTTGATATAGTAAGAAACTACTGAGTACAATTTACTCCTGCAGATTTTTTTGCTATTCTTCAAACAAACAGAAAGTTGAATTCTGATCCAACAGAACAATAAGTCTATAATTCTACTGTGTTTTCCTTTAAAACTTCAGACTTGGTTTCTTGGAAATCTAGGACATGCAGCTACATAATGTTTTGAATAAATTGTTGAAACAGTTCTAAAGTATTTCAGTGTTTTTCTTTTCAATGATCATTAAATCATTTACAAAATCAATCTTTATGAATTTCTTTTGATAAGGGTGCAAGGACATACACTTTTATGAGGTACTTATCAGAACTACTTATTCCTCCTGTTGTAAAGACAGTATTTCAGATCTCTGGGGTCTTGTTTGGTTCAATAATAATATTGGTCTCACAGGTATCTGATCCAAAAAATAGTGCAAATTCCTTGATGGTGGATCCCTTTGCCTGTCGTGGGTTTTTTTTACCACGTTAGGAGTGTCTAATTTTTCTTTTTCTGGTGATATCAAACACATTTCCATGAAGGGCTCAAAACAATACTGGATTATTTGTGAATGTGGAAAGCATGACAGTATGTGCAACACCAGTATTGAAAAACCCCCTGCAGTTATTTATTCTGTGTTAAATTGTGTGACAGGACCCCAAGTTGACCTGAATTTAGATGTGGAATTCTCAACATGTCTTACTGGCATCAAGCATATTGTGAACCTCAGGGGGCGCAAGTTTCTGAGAATATTTTTTCTTTACAATACAAAACAGAATAAGAAATGTATTTAGTAAAAAAATCATTCTCCTCTTGTTAAAAGGAGTTTGAAAACAAATCCAACTACTCTTTTACCTGTGCTCTTGCAATGCTCCATGCTTTAGTCTTCCTCATCAATCTAAGAATTTTTTTTTAGGTTGCAGCAAAATCTGCATAGTTCCATCAAGATTCCTAAGTCTGCTTTTTTTTTAAATCGGAAAATTCTCTTCAGTTTCCTCTGGTGCTTCCAGGTTTGCAGGCTCCTGTCCCTGCTGTACCTGGCAGCACAGCACAGGTCTCCTCCTGAGCAGCTTTGTGGAGCAAGCTCCAGTTTCATTGAGATGGCTCCTCCTGACCCACAGCTGGATGAACCAGGAGCCAGCAGATGGCCAGATGTCCTCCCTGCACCTGAGCCACAATGATTTTAACAAAACCCGCTTTACCCAGATGGCAAACCAGGAGCAAGTCAAACAGATCTGTGTTGTGTATTGTTTAGGGACAAGCACCCGAGGGAGAAAGAGACACTAATGGAAAACAAAAAGGAACAGGAGGTACTTTGGTGTGGCTAGAGCTGAATAAAAGCACCAAAAGGGCACAGTTCACCAGGGGTGAGGGTAGAACAGAAATACCTGCGGTGCTGGAGGGCCAAAGATCACAGAGTTTGCTGCAAAGCTGCCTCTTGGCAGGGTATGAAGCAAGCCACACCAGTCAGAGGCACCTGCTGACTTTTACACCCAGACAGGCAGCTCTCACACTGCTCAGTAAAGGGTCAGACCGCAGGACTATTACTGTTATTGTTAGGAAAATTATTTGTTTCCTATGGCCTCCCAGAAGGGGTAATGTCAGACAAAGCTCCACAGTTTATTTCAAAGGAATTTGTAGCAAATACTAAACTGGGTTGCTGATATATAGGACCTTGTAGCAGCCAAGTCTCAAATCAGCAATAGGATGAAAATTTATATGGTGGGAACAGACTACTACTACTATTATTATTATTATTATTATTATTATTATTAATTGTTTGGGGTTTTTTTTAATTGGAAAAAGACCTCGATTTTTAAGGATTTTTAAGCTTAGGTGAAATGTGTCAAGAATTCCATCCCCAGAAATAAACATGATGCCCTCATCTGCTGGCTTTATTATTCTTAATCAGGGTTGTGACTACTGATATTTCAGAGAATGGAAACACTCTTAATTATATTAAAAAAAATATATAAATTGGGTTGACTAACTGAATTCAGCAGCAGATAATAAAGAACTCTAATTTGTCAATGCTTATTAATGTACTCGTGAAACTAGTCTGAGTAAAAGCAATAGGGGTCACTTTGTATTCAAAAGTGTGAAGCAACTCGTTTGTGTGGTGGTTATTAATAGGAAATCCTCACTTCAGTCCATCTGACTGTAATTCCCTCACTTGGCAAAACTTGACCAAACTACATGTACCTGACTGTATTCCGCAAATTAAAAATAAAATAAAATCATATCGCAACTTTCTCCTCTTGTTTGAATGTCAAAAAGAAAAACTTTCCCCTTCTCGGAGTCAAAATAATTAACCAAATCAAAGAGTAACAAGTAGTTAAACTTTCAGAAAGGCTTTAAACTGCTCTAACTTGTTATACGGGACTTAGTTCATGCATTTACAATTCAGAGATATCTGCAATTTCTGCAGCAACCCTTTTATAGTGTTCAATATAGTAATTTATTTTTTTTAAAAAACGGCTTTTTTGGAACACATATAGGTCATACTTTAAGGTGATCACGATTTGTGTTTTGTTGTTGGAACTTTGCAGTTCCAAGATGAAAGAATCTTACTCCTAGCAATTCTTCCTGCAGTGAATTTTGATACATTTTATGTTGCAAAAAATGGATAAATTGTGGCTGCTTACTCCCAATATTTGTGAATTAGAGATCATGTGACAGTTCTCTTTCAGGACATTAACTGTGTGGATATTAGCTTTTAACAGAGGACTGGGTTCAAGTTTGGTGGTTTTTTCCTCTATTTGTTTTCGTTCAGAGGAAGGGCAAAAGGTCAGTCAGGAGCTCACTAGAGATCTTGAATGTCCTTTTGCGTTTGGCATTGACTCACCTGCCTGTTTCCATGTTCCTATGCTGCCTTTCAAGAAAAAACTTTAGTTGGGCAAACAATTTTCTGAGGAGTTGGACTTAGCCAAAGGCTGAAGTGCTAAGTGTGTGAATTTCTCCACAATTATGGAGTAAAAGGAGAAGGATTCAGAAAAAAGGAAAACTGTATTGCGCCTGTAACAGCTTGGTTTTCTGACTTCCTCCGCTGCAATGGGTTTTCTCTTTTTCTGAAGTGAAAACAGAACCCATCTTTCAACTCTTGATAAATAAGGTATTTTATATGTGATGGAGTCTGCTGCCTGCTCTCAATGCCTTGACACGTGAGCTGTTGTTTGCAGTAAATACTGTGCACACAACCAGGTACGGCCATTCTTGTCTAACAACATCTGTGTGGTACAAAAATGCATATATGCATAAACACATGCATTTGATTTGCATATATGCACATATAATCATACCTGTGTTTACAGCACAGAAATGTATTGTTCTATGCATATACTATTGTATATTATGCATGGATTGTAATCTGTTTGCATAAGCAGTTACTAACTTTCTGTTCCCATTTTGTTTTTCTTTCCTCTGTCATGGAGAATACAAACTTCTACTTTAATATGATAATCTCCTCTTAATGTCAGTTTCATTTAAAACTAAAACTGTCTTTATGTTGAATTATATTTGTGTACAGGAAGATGGAACTGCTTCACAGTTCAGGTGTGGTACCATATCTGAGGAGAAAACAATCCCTTTCTTGGTGTTGTAATATTTAACAAATTTCATGGTGCTTTTGTGATACCTTGTAGAGAAGCTGTCAAATCATAAAGTCAGTTAATAAGCCCTCAATAAAGGGAATCAATTGGCAATGTAAATCTAGTTCCTCTAGTTTCTTACCTTTGCACTTTGTTTTTACATTATGTTTATGCTTCTATTAATACAGCAGCTAAAGTAGCTGTTCAAATTAATTTAATGAATAATTGCTTGTTCTGTTTTGTTGTTTTCCAGCTCCCTCAGGCACAAAAGGTAAAATATTTTAATCAAATCCTGGTCATTCCAAGTAGTCACCAGTGCTTCATGTTTCCATGGTGGTGTGAGCGTGGTACAGGTGGTGATCAGTGAAACACTTCACTGTCATGGGGCTCTGAGCTGGGCCCCAGGAAGGTGCCTGGCTTTGAGCCCAGCTGAGGTACCTGCTGAGAGCAGCTCTTAAAATATGAGCTATTTTAACATGCCATCCAGTAGCCTACAACTTGGAAACAACAGGGAGGCTATTTTATCAACAATTTGAAATAATAATAGGGATTAAAAAAAAAAAACCAAACAAAACAACCCAGTCTATTACTCCATGTGAAACATTTCTGGATCTGTTGTAGAGACTGCAGAACCCATGGCGTAGCTGGTACCCTTTCACTGCTCCCCACTGTATCTACCAGCACACCCCTGAACACATTCAGCATTTGACTTCTCCAACAGGTTGCATACTTTTCATACAGTGTGCTCTTGCCTTTAAACCACTTCTGCATCAATGCAGTGTTACCAGAGTCAGCACCACACTCAGGACAGCAGAGTTAAGAATTGCTTGATGCCTGTTACATTGTCCTGATGTATTTCACAGATATAATCAAGGCTTCCAGAAACTAGAATATCTAGCTGGTGGTTTTTTTCTTGCTAGAAAATCTAGCTTTTGGTAAAAAAAGTATTAAAATTATAAAAAGGAATAGAATATGCTGGGCAATTGCAACATGCACTTGTCCAAGTCATTCTTACTGTTTTTGGTAAAGCACCTTCAATAATAAATGTCACAGCAATTAGTCAGTTTGACATCACTGTTATTAACAGTCATGAATGATGAAAAAAGTTCAGTTTTTAATGAAAGCTATAAATTAAGTGATCTTTCACTTAATAGCTTTTGAAGAATGGTGAAGGCATCCACAGAACTTAGAACTTCACTAGTGTATTTCAGCCACTTTTTGTTTAAAAAACAAGAAATATGACAATGGGAGGCTTTATTTTTATGCTACTACATGTATTTGAAATTTCCTTGCTCAGGGTGCTCAGAAAATTCTATTTCAAACCTGCAGGTAATATGCTGTTTTGTGACACTGGACTATGTCCATAGTTTGTTCATGCTTTGATAGTTGCAGAACATGGTACCAAAATATGTTGGTTTTGTGGTTTTGTTTTTTGTTGTGTTTTGGATTTTTTTTTTTCTTGAAATAAAAGGTTTCAAGAAATAATTTGTGTACAGCTTTCTGGAAAAGTAGAAGGACCAAAAGAGCGGCTAGACTAGCTAATTTTGGCTTTTTCATTTTCACCTGCTTGTCTAAATGTTTGCACCAAATGCTTCTCTTAACAGTTTGCAGAAAGAAGAGAGAATCAGACTGTGATATGCTGGTGCAGAAAGTACAACCAGGCTGTTTGTCAGCTTGTGCCATGTGATGCTGTATTACCTGTTCTGATGGCCAAAATTCTGAGCTATTAAATAATTTTCTGGTGCAAATTACTCAGATTTGTGAACACAATTTTCATAAATGGTCAAAAATACCAATTTTCAGTGGTTTTACTTCTAGATCAAACAAATGCAGAACTAAAGCTACATATTTTTATACACACTCATTGCTGACTACAGTCTAGTTGACTTTTGTGCAGAGAAAGAGGAGAGGGGTGGGAAGGAGGGAATGGGAAGGGGAGGGGTGCAGGTACAAGTAATCCTCCAGAGCTTTTGATAACTTCAGGCAAGCGATATTCCTTTTAGTAAATGTGGCCTGGCAGCTTATGAACAAACCAAGAAAATCTCTCTTGCTCTCTGCAAGGTGAAGGGAAGCAGCACTGGGCTGGTGCATGCCTTTATGAACGACTTAGTCACTGTTTTGCCATATGGTGTCTGAACTTGTACTGTATTTTTGTTGGAATCTATGTATCATCTTGCAAATGTTTTCTCTATAAACATTTCAAACAGTCATGTCTCTGTAAACATGTTCACTTTAATCTTTGAGTGATCTGAAAGAAAAATGTGGCATTTCAAGTTTACCTTTACTATTTCAGATCTATTATAAATAGTTCACCATCTTGATGAAATGTGTTTTCTCTTATATGTGGGACATTTTGACTTCAGAGTTTTTTTGTGTTTAGTCAGTGTTCTATGGTAATTAGCTATTGATTTTGAAGACCTGTAGGTTTTCAACTATCTACAGCAGTTAAATAACAGTTAAACCTGTTACTCTTATGCTCTTTGCTCTTGGTCAAGCTGGTGCAAATTCAGAATTGGAGAGCAGGTGAAATGAATAATGATGAGTTTAAGGTGGATATGTCTGTTGCACCATATTTGTCTTGCAAAGGTCTTTGTGATATACCCTATACTTAAAATAGAAAATGCCACAAAACCAAATCAAACTAACCATCCACCTAACCAGCCGAAAAAACACCAACCAGAAACTCACCAGAGTTTCAGGCAATAGAGGGCTTGATTTAGTATGGTTTTGTTACTTTCAGAACAAAATATGTATAGGAAGAGTTAATGTATCTGAAAGGAAGAACTGCTACCAGACAAATGAAACAAATTCATACAAATTTTACTTCTCCTCTATCTTTCTTTAAAGCATCCCACAGGGCTGTGAAAATAGCAGTAAGATAAAATAATAACTCAAATTTACCACTTTTCAGATTTGTTCATTTTGATTTTCAAAATGACCTTTATCTTTGAAACAGTTATGTTAAACAGCTTTTTGTACGCACTGAAGAGCAAAAGCCATTTTCCCCTAATAGTTCAAAAAGGTGTTTTGTTTCCTAGTAGGAAAGCTTTACTTGCTTTCTTGAGCAAACACAGCAGGATTCAAAAGCTTTTGCCCTACTCCTGCTGTGATGTTTTGTTCTACTTAGCTTGAGTGAAAAGGTAGAAGTGAATAAATTGGGCACACAAATCAGAAGCAGAGAGTTGTGTTTAGGAACATTTAAGAGTTTTTTTTGTGAGTCTCTCATGAATGGAGCTATATTTCCTCCATATAGAAATGTTTTAATGATATTTATTGCCCAAAAAGTTCCTGGCAGCTTTCTTCTCTCTTTCTGTGTTATCCTTAACTTCTGTAAGTAGTGCTGTGCCCTCCTCATATCTTGAGGCTATCATCTTTCAGCCTTTTGGGAGGATCATTTATCATCCCCTGCATCGTTCACCTTATATTTTAAAGAACTGAATTAACTGTCACTGGGAGTAGAAAATTTGGAAAGCTGTGGTTTCATTGAAGTACATGAGTAGTGATTTTGGCACTTTTGTGAAATTATAGTATTTAAGTGGAATCTAATGGAGTACAAAATAACCATAAAGTAAACGGTTTGGTTTAGCATTCCTTTGGATCTGTTTCCTCCTCATGGGATGCTGTTGTCTTTGTTTTGTAATTTATATTTGGTTTCTATTCAGAAAACCACTAAAATTTGCACTTGCATGTTAATTGCAGTCTTTAGGTTCCAAATTTCTCTCTTGCGTTCCTCAACAAGCAAACTGATTTTTAATAGCATTTTTGAATCAGCAGTTTACAACCTCCAAGTAACTGTTTTACAATATAAGGGTTATTTTTTTTTCATTTACTCTGTGTCCAACACAGAAATATTTCGTTAATGTAAGTCACTCACACAGGTTCCTATATTGTACCAGACCATAACTTGAGTCTATGCCAAAATAATAGCTATTCCTTATTCTTTCAGTCCCTATAAAACACAAATTCCAAATCTCTGTGGCTTCCAGCCTGCCTCATGACTCTGATGAGCACATAAAGACACAGAAGACAACACGTTGTGAAGCAAATCTATACAGAGCAGGCAAAAGACAAAATGGGGGTGGGCTGGGCACATGTGTCAGAAATTCTGGACAACCACTGTAATTCTTCTTGACTATACACTCCCAAGGAAGAGATTTCAGAGATGTTTCTCAAATTCCTCTTTCTGCAGTGGGAACACCTCAGAAAACGTTTATATTCTTTCCTGTATATGTGTGTCAGGTTTAATTCTGGAGCCTGCCTAACTCTGTGCCCTGAGAGATGGATCACTCAGCTAGTGCTGAGTGTAAGGCTAAACTCTAAGTGGCTTAACTCTAAGAGGATGATTTTTATTTGTTTTTTTGGAAGATCTGCTTGGAGTTGCTCTGAGGGGGGTAACTGGGTACAGCAAGGAATTAAAGGGAAAACTGTTGTAGTTAAATGTATTTCTAAAGGGAATTTTTCCTCCAGTTATAAAACTATTATCACTAGGCATTAGAGATCTGTACCTGTTTCAGAGAGCAAGTTCTGTTCTTTATTCTAAACAGCCAAGAGACATTTAGCCTGGGAATGCATTTTTTTTCCTCAGTCTTGAGATTTATTTTCTTTTAAAGGTTTGTTATTTTTTGCTAAGCATTTTAACAAACTCAGTGGCCATAGCCCTTGGGTAGTTGACCCCCAAAAACTGTTACCACCATGTCTTTCCAATAGAAGAACATTCTGGGGCAAATCACTGATGCTGTCTTCTTCATTCATCATTTCAGACTAGATAGTAACTACATTATGATGAGCAATTCCTCAGTAAAACATTGTAGTTGTAAGTCCCTGCTCATCCAGTTGTTTGCTGACTCCACTTATGGAAGTAGTCAACAACCTGTTCATCTGCCAAACAAATAAAAAAATCAAACAGCTTGGGTTAACAGTTGCAATTCTGTAGAAACGATCCCAGCAGCCAACTCTAGTTGGTACTTGTAGACAACAAAATTACAGGGCAATCACTCTTGCCTGCTTTCATAGTTTTGAGAGTTAATGAGCAGTTCTCTCACAAATTCCCAGGAGCTCCAGACTGTGGTTTTTTTTTTCTCCATGTAAAGAATTTCAAACACCCTAAAACTCTACTGACAGTCCCTTGGCTTCATCCTATCCATTGAATTGTTTTTAGTAATATCTTGAGAGTGAGCAGACTCGTAAATTAATACTGTCCTGATACTTGACAAAAACATGATGTCAGAGAAAACTACCCAGGGCCATCATATAGAATCTATTAAGTGCTCCAAAATGTCACCTTGTAATCAGCAGAATGCTTTCCCACTTCCTGGGCTCCTCTCCACACAAATCATGTCAGTGTGCTTGACTCTACTACTCTGGCCAAGGAGCGGAAATTCCTGCATTGGTTTGGCTGCATTTGAATTTCAAGTGTAACCTTTGAACCCACAATGTCCTGCCAAGTTTTTTTGTTTTTTCTTGTTTGTTTAATAACTTACTATTCCTTGATAGATGAAGGATTATATTAGGTTTAGAATTATCTCTTCTTGCTGACAAGGAAAACAAACAAAACAAAAGGAACTGTGATCGTAAGTTCATTCCACCTCACATCCCTAGTGATTCCTTATCAGATGTAAACCTTCTTGACTCTAAACCCCATCTGTGTTCCTGTCTGATGTCTGAAAACATTCCTTCTCACCAAGAGACAGTGTCATGCCTCAGGAAATATGCTTGTTTAAGAAACTTAAAATCCTCAAGAAGAAGATTGGGAGACGCAGGACATGTAATTTTCTAGATTTTGTTTGTCTGATTTGTTAATGTGGAATATGCTTCTTAAGGTATCTTCATCATAATGTAAGAATTGTTTTCTGAGAATGCGGAGAGCCAACTGCTATTGTTTCATTGTAAGAAAACCTTTGTAAACACAAAAAAAAGCAAAAAAAAAACAAACCTGCAAAAGTTCTAAAAAGAAAATAATTATTAGAATGATTAGAAAACAAGATAAAGGTGTGAGAGTAGTAGGAGAATGTCACAGTTGCAATTGGGCATGACTATCACCTACAGTATTGCTCAGCAAAATCATCCCTATTGCTGCATCCAAAGGGCTGAACACAGGTGCAGCAAAGCAGAATTTGTGTTCTAAATCTCCACTTGAGATCATAGCTGTCTGTGGCACACTTTCAAATGCTGGATAAACCTCTTCAGCTTTAGCATCTGTCCCTGGGGACAGAAAGGGTTGAACATTAACTCTCCAGCTCCTGCTTGAGTTGTCTTTCACACGTTGCTGGTGAAGATGGACGGGCACAGAGCAGTGCTGGTCTGGAGCACCCCAGTCAGTCTGTCAGGGCAGGGCTTCAGTCTGAACACGAGGAGACAGCCTGAGCACTCTCACTGTCCTGTGGCCAGTGAGAAACATCCTGCATGTTTCTCTTGAATGGAACCAAGGTCAGGAGATCTGCTTTCTCCCTAAACTGAAAAAAAATGCGCTGAAACCTGACGCGCAGAACCAACTAATGCTTCATGGCACCTCTTTGTCCGGCAAACTGAAAGCAGCTGGAGCAAAGGTGGCCCTGTAAGTAAGGGATCCTTACCGGCTGCCATCCTTTGTGCTGCTGCGTGAGCTCTGGGTCTGGACCAGAACAAAACACACAGCTCATGACCTCTTGCTCTTTGCGGGGAGGAAACAGCGCGAGGCAGCTTTGGCGGAGCTGGCAGTGGGAGGGATGTGGAGCAGAGCTCCAGCTGCTTTGCTACTGCTCTTGCTGCTTCCACAACCACCTCAGGCCCTGCTCTCTCCCAGGGCAGACTGCAGCAGGAGGGAGGATGAGGCATCTTTCCTGCACGGGAGGGGCTGGTTCAGCTCAGATGGGGCCGGGCCGGGCTGGCTGCAGGTCCAGCTCCATCAGTGTCATTTGGACAAATCTCATTTAAAATGGAAATAACGTAATTGAAAACTGCGATCGCATGCTTGCAATTGTCCATTAGTTCTCAGAGACAGTATTTCTTTTTCAAATATAGCTTGCTGATGATCAGGGATTGGTGTTGATGACAACTGTTGCCATGCCAGTGTTCAGTAAGCAAAATGAGACTGTAAGTACTCAGATTATTTCTGTCATGTGATAATGGTGTGACTGGTGTGAAGTTGCTTTCAGGAATCTAATAAGATTTTAGCCAACTCTGATTTTTTTTTTTTCTTTTCTCCTTCTTATTTTGTCTGCAGTTAGTATCCCTTTATTAGCATAAAAAGGTGGACAAATAATCCCAAATACCTGTACTCTAGAAACCATGGTGAAATGATGAAACTCTGTCTAAGAGAAAATCTCACGTGACACCAGGCTTTACAGCTTTCTTACTTCTGTATTACCTTTTTTGTATCAAATATTCTGTGTAATTTTCCTCTTTGCTCTGCTATAACTCAGAATTTAATTAGTTTTGTATCTATTATATAGGTATCCATTTATCTTTAGTAATTCAACAAATTGTTAAAGAAACTCAAGTGTACATTCCCCTTAATGTTTTGTCTTTCTCTTTTGTTTATCAAATGGTAGGAGAAATTGGGAAAGACAGGAGTAATACATTTTTAACAGTAGTTTTAATTTAAAACCTATTTGCATGTGAAAGATTTCAGCAGAGGGACTCACCAGCTATCAAAACCTTGCATGCCTTTTTTATGTGAATTGTAAATAAAGTAGAAAGGAGCAATATTATTGATTGAATTACTGCTTGATCAGCAGTGTTGTACCAGGATCTGCTTTCCCCACTTTTTAAATAGTATGTCAGTTACCTATTCAATTCTGCAGTGTAGCTACAAGGTGAAATAAGTGGTGAGAATGTTTATTATTATTATTGTGGTTCTGAGTGCATCTTTTATTGTTCTTTTCAGAGGTCTAAAGGGATTCTCCTGGGAGTAGTTGGCACAGATGTTCCAGTCAAAGAGCTTTTAAAAACTATTCCAAAATACAAGGTAATACAGAAATGGTGTGTATATATAATTTATATTCAGTGTAATACCTAAAATATAACATAATTCATTTAATATATTGTTACTGTTTACACTTACATAGCTCCATTATTTCACCCATTTTCCTCAGGAATTTTACCTCTGTAGTGTCTGAGATCAAGTGCTACTTTTTAAACTTAAGTTAAAATATGGCCTGATCTTCACAGTTTTGTGAATCAGCATGGTCTAGAGGGTAATATTGACTACTGTCTATATTTAAATCAATTTAATTATAAAATTAACTATTATCAAACTATGAAATATAGCCAGAATAGGAGTCAAGATAACAAAAAAAAGAAATCATCCTGAAATATTGCATAACTTTTAACGTGGCTTTAGGCTTTCTATTTGTGTGTAATTCTTCCTATCCCAATTCCATCTCTCCTGGAATTAAAGAAAGTGGCACATTGCAGCAAGTTAAACAAGCTCCTGTTTAACCAGACTTCTCTCCTACCCAGTAATTGCTAGATATTTTCCTCCACTTAGTCTTCCAAGGTCAGTGACAACTCTACAATAAAATTCCTTAAGATGAATTATCATAAAAAATTTCAAAAGTTGAACCGCTATATCTCTTGTGAAATGTGTTTAATTCAGTAAAAGTAGGCTTCGGGCAAACACAAAACTTAGTTGCTTTTCATTTAAATTTGATGCAGCACGTAAGTGCTACTTCTCCATGTCTGAAATGTTCTATTATAGTGCTCTTCTACTCCTAAATAAAAATTAAATTAATATTTTCCAGTTAATTCCTCGTGTATTTTTTTGCACAACTAACAAGCATGTAATGCTATATTGTAGACAGCCTTTGCTAAAGAGGCCAGCCACTGGGATAGCTGCATTTTTACAGCACCTGCACTGAGCATGAATTTGTATATCATACAAATTGTCTCTTAATTGTCTGCCATGTTCTCATTTAGTGATCTCTAAGAGGGTAGAGGAAGAAACTGACTTGTGAATGCTTTCCAATATTCTAACATAAAAATTCCTCCTATCACTTTTAATTCTAATTTGAATTCATTAGGATTTACCAAATTATTTTCTGGATCAATATACAGTAGCTGGAAAGTCGAAATTAAACAAGAATTTGATAAAAATGATGCATAAAAAAGAGTGGCAATAATACTGATAAAGGTGGAGTAAATTCCTGTGACCTGGATCCCACTAGGACAGGGGCTGTGCAGCCCAGCACAGAAAGGCTGTCCCAGGTACAAAAAGTTGCAGGCTATGGAAGAGGCAGCAGGTGACCACACTGATATCAGAACAGTGACAGAGACATTGCTGCTCAGAATAAAGAACAGGGAACTCTCTCAGTGCACAGATCACCAAAGTTTGGCTAACAGCAACTTACGTTCTACTTCTGTGCATGCAGAAGTACTGAATCAGTAGCAGGTAGAGGAGAAAGGAGCAAAATTTGCTCCTTTGCTAAATTTGGAGCATTGGACACAATCCTTGGAGTGTCTACGTGTAAGGAACTGTGGGGAGAGCAAGTTTCATTTGTAGTGAGGAGGAAGAACAGTGTTGAGGTACCTGCAGAAATAAAAACTTGGCTGCACATGGCTGGATAGGAAAAGCCAAGTAGCAGTGATGTTACTCCTAAATAATCTGTAAGATCTGGCCATAGTCTGAATATGAGACTCTACAAGGAGTGGGAGGCCCAAATAATGGGTAGTGGAACAGAGTGAGACTGACTCAGAAAAGAAGTTTTTTAAGAATTAGTTTTCTATGGAAGTAATCTATGATCCTCTTGCTGAATATTGGATTTTTATTTGAAGATATGTTTTATATTGCAGGATGTACTGCAAGAGAGGATTATTACAGGAGGCACCAGCCTCATGCAATGCAGTTGGGTTAGTGAGATCACTTGAGTTATAACGTCCAGTCCCACATGCCCTAAATAAACACTCTGCAATTGCAAGAGCAGGATCACCCCTGGGACCCATTCCTGCAGAGGCAACACGTGACAAAAATTCACACAGGGATATAAAATGATGGTTGAAAGTAGAAGTCTGCTGGCCTGGAATTCCCTCAGCTTGGATGAGGTGGATTTTATGCTGAGGAAGGTGAATAATAGCAATAAGCTGTTTTCAGCTGTTGTTACCTTGACTAAACATCCCCAGATGTCAGTGGCAGTTTCTCCTGAATAAGGTGGGGTTGGATTTGGTGATACTTGACTTCCACGTGATGTTTTACGACAGTTACGAAAAGGTTTGTTGTTTCAGAATTTGTGATTTGAAGACAGAACTCAAGGTTTAAAATGGCAGTGCTGCTGTAAGTGGCAGCATCTCTCAGATACTGCAGAGACTGTGCAGTTTCACACATTGCACAGAACATGATAAAATGCTACCCTTGGAGCCTACATAGGCCTCAAATAGGCAAAGGCTTTTCCCTGTGAGATATGCCACCCACATTTGTTTCCTTACCTGGCTTCCATGGCCTGGATGTCATTCTGCAGTTATCAACACAGACAATTACACTTGAGATCTGATATTTAGCCAACAGCTCATTCCCTTGTCACACCATAATAGTTAAAATATGTCCACTGTTATTATTTTGGATATCCCTCCTTTATGAAGAGATGCCAAGAACATATCACCTTCTATTGCTCTCACTGAAGTTTATTGCTATAGGAAAACCACTAATTTATGAAACAATCTTCTGTGTGGCAGATACAATTGACCATATAGAACCGTTCACACAACAGAGACACTATAAATTAACCTGGAATGTTTTACCTGTGACCTTGCCATAATATCATACTCTAGTTTATATTTCCAGAAAATCACAGAATCCGATTGGCTTGCTCTCCCTTTTGCCTCTTAGAAAGGATTCTGATTTTTCAGCCTTGCTCAAGTTGCTTTGTGTGAGACAAATTCCTAAGAACCCGCTTCAGCAAAGCATTTAAGAATGCACTCAGATAACAATATTTAGTAGTGAGAACTGTAAAGTAAATATCAAATATCAAAGCAAGATACTGCTGGATTTTCAAGTTCCTTTTTTTTTTCTTTTTTTGTTTTTAATACCTCAGTGTATTGAGATACTAAAATGAAATTACACAGGATATTATATTGTCTGAAGAATTGTAAAAAAATTGGTAAAGAAGGATAGGAAGATGCTCTCTGCATGGCAAAAATACAGAGTGAACCTGTAGAAAAAGTCTACATTAGCAGCAAGTTTATGCTAAGAAGGGATGTTTGAATGACCACATGAAGGATTTAAAGGTACATTTACTGCATTCAGTGGATGCAATCAGCTGTGTAACAAGCATATTGTTAAACAGACCAGTATTTTTATTTAAATAAGTACAATGCTAAATCTGGGCACTGTTAGACCTCATCAAGCGTCTCATTGCTCCCAAGGAATCTCCCACAGTTCCACTTGGTACAAAGATGTAAACTTAGAGGAAATTCTTGAGCAGAAATTGCTGCCTTCTGTGTCTCCAGCTGAACTGGAGTGAACAGAGAGCCTTTAAGATGGGAAGATGTAAATATCATTTATGGCAGGTCACTGTTGTTCACTGTAGCTGCGCTTTCCTTATCTCTGAGTTAAGTGAACAACAAGTGAAGAAAGCTGTGCACTCCTGGGAATAGGGGAATTTCTGATATTCCAGTAGCTCTTTGCCCTGGCCCGTGTTCCTTATGCCACGTGCTATGGAATCTCATGTATAGCTGTATTATATATGTATATATATAATAATTGACTCTGTCACACACAGGAACAAGTGCCCTGGATAGCAGAGTTGTTTGGGACACTGTAAAATCGTGCTCTGTGCTGAATTCATCACAACGACTCGTTTGCACAAAATGTCAAGGACCTTTGCCTATGTTATAGCAAAACACTGTGTGGATAAGGGCTGAGAATGCCAGGTGCCCTGGATAGCCAAATCATTGCCTGATATTTTGTTTAAGGGTTTGCTGGAGACCATGCTAATTAGTATTTCTTTCTCATTTACTTTTACAGTTAGGTATTCATGGATACGCTTTTGCAATTACAAACAATGGATATATTTTGACTCACCCAGAACTTAGACCTTTGGTAAGAATGCCATTTATTGATCTGTTTTATTTATCTGTATGTATTGCATTTGTTTTTTTCCTAGTGTGAATAGCCTTCATTAAAAAGTAAGTACAACGGAACAGATATTTTATATTGGTAAATTTACCTCTGGAAACAACACTTAGCATGAAAAAAACCCTAGGAAAATAAATATACAAGTTGTTTCTGCAAAAGATGCAGACCTCCATTACTGCAAAATAGCAAAGCCAAAAATTGCTATAATTATGTTCATTTTGCATTGAAATGGAATGTTGGAGTGCTCTAGTGCTGTGTAATAACCCCTATTTGTCATGCTAAAGTGTTAAAGTTAATTTAATATATGTGCAGGAATTTCAGTAAAGCATATTTTTAGCAAAATAGGAGCACTGGGGATTTTCTGTACTAAGAGAGAAATAGCAGCAAATTTTACCTTTAGTTTCCTTTATCATCTTGTTTACACTAATCACAGCAAGAAAAATAAAGTTTCTGTTTTACAAATGTTTATCAAGTTAACACCCCAGAGGGTTGGTACATTCCTGGTTGCATAATTGTTTAGGAACAGCACTGCCAAGTGTTCCATCACCACTGGCTCCTAGCAAAGCACTGGCATTAAAAAGCACAGGTTCCACTGCTGTGTCCACATGGCTGCCACATGTGTTTCTCATGCAGGAACTCCAAGCAATGTCCAATTTCAACAATATTTCAGTAGAAAACAGAAATACTAACTGGGTGGATAATTTAATTTGAAAATAAAATTATTGAGGAGCATGATTTATTAAGTCATTAGCATATCTGAAGTCTTCACCAAGCAAAAGAATTTGTCTTTCTAAGATTTGGGCTAGGAATTACACACTAAATTAACATTTACATTCACACTTAGTTTGGTTTTTAACTGGAGTAGATCTTGTGAAAAGTGCAACAGGGAAGCTTCAATGGGTAAATCTGACATCCCAGGTTTGCAAGCCACAGAAATATATTTGAAAGTTCTCTCTCTACATCACAAGAGTTTGATAACTCTTGCCTTTGCTGTAGTGTCCCATTTTCTTTGGGCAATTTACTTATTTCAAAATTATTAGTATGTATTCATTATATAATAGATATTTTATAAAACAAAAGGTAATGAGGTCCAGCTTTAAGGCTGACAGAGGGTCTTACCTTCTTCCTAATTTCTGTTGTCTTGCTTCAGTGAGGCAAAAGGTGGTTTGCTCTTACTATCCCTCACCAAATGTACATCTTGAAGGCACTTACTTCATTACCCTATACAATGGAATCCCTTTTTAAAATCAAAACGTTGGTCAGTAGCCCATAAGCTGTCAGCTAGGGGAATTCATTGTGATATATTCACGGTCTTTGCATTTCAGGTTTTTGGAAGAGTCATTTTTACCTCTGGGTTCTGTCAGTGGTGGGTAATGAGAGTCTCCTGTAGACTTCAATGGAGTTTTTGAGAATGAAGTGATTGCTGGCCTGGGCTCTTGGTTTAAAATTGCAGGCCAAATCCCAATACCATTGTAAGATTCCATGAAATTTGTGACATTAACTATGTGAAAATAGGCCTGTAGATCTGGAATTAGATAATTTGCTGAAGATGCTCTCTAAAATTATACCTGTCTTAGATTTACATTCAAGTCTCACTGATTACCGACTTGATCCACTCTGGTTTATCCCGTTGTTATATTTCCCGGCAGTGATGTGAAAGTAGAGGATTACTGAATTCCTGAGTTTCTAACCCCATATCTATTAGTTCTGGAGCTGATGCACTGCTTTTTAAGGAACTGGGTTCTGACAGAGCAGAGCAGAGAGGCAGGACAGCAAACAGCACAGCATGCTTCCTGCTGCACCAGGTTTTTATCTGACACTGAGCGGTGCACGTAGTCATGAAGCTGGGTGGGGTTTTGTGCCGATTATTCTGTTGGGCTTCTATTTAAAAATGCTTTTTCTGGGAGATTCTGTCTCCTTATTCTTCTGCTGGTTTTCTGAATAAACTTGGCTTTCGGTGAGGCCGACAGGGTTGGGCGCTCGTGGGAGGGATGGCAGGAAGGAGAGGAAGGATCCCTGGATCCTGGATGCTGGAGCAGACCGCGGCGCTGCTGGGAGCTTCCAGTCACTGTCCCACGCAGGGAGCAGGAAGAACCATTCGGTTCCACTCTTCACCAGACCTCAGCAGGGCGATGAGCGCTGGCAGAGAAGGCACCAAAGCCCGGGGGCGGGGAGCAGGGATCCCTCGGGAATACTCGGGGGGACGCGGGGCCGCTCCCGTGCGCCCGGGCTGCACTGCGGGCCGTGACCGGCAGGTGGCGCCGCAGCTCAGCCCGGGCCGGGGCTGATCCCGGCGGGAGCCCCGGGAACGGGGGGAACGGGAACGGGGGGAACAGGAACGGGAACGGGAACGGGAACGAAGGGAACGGGAACGAGGGGAACGGGAACGGGAACGGAGGGAACGGGAACGGGAACGGAGGGAACGGGAACGAGGGGAACGGGAACGGGAACGGCGGGAACGGGAACGGGGGGAACGGGAACGGGAACGGCGGGAACGGGAACGAGGGGAACGGGAACGGGGGGAACGGGAACGGGAACGGGGGGAACGGGAACGAGGGGAACGGGAACGAGGGGAACGGGAACGGGAACGGAGGGAACGGGAACGAGGGGAACGGGAACGGGAACGGGGGGAACGGGAACGGGGGGAACGGGAACGGGGGGAACGGGAACGGGGGGAACGGGAACGGGAACGGGGGGAACGGGAACGGGGGGAATGGGAACGGGAACGGGGGGAACGGGAACGGGAACGGGGGGAACGGGAACGGGGGGAACGGGAACGGGAACGGCGGGAGCGGGAACGGGGGGAACGGGAACGGGGGGAACGGGAACGGGGGGAATGGGAACGGGAACGGCGGGAACGGGAACGGGGGGAACGGGAACGGGAACGGGGGGAACGGGAACGGGGGGAACGGGAACGGGGGGAATGGGAACGGGAACGGCGGGAACGGGAACGGGGGGAACGGGAACGGGAACGGGGGGAACGGGAACGGCGGGAACGGGAACGGGGGGAACGGGAACGGGGGGAACGGGAACGGCCCCGGGTATCCATCTCCCATCTCCATCCTCCTGCGGGCTGCGGAGCTTCTGCTTGCAGTCCAATGGCCCCCCTGTTTTGCTGGTTTTTCCTATTTTTTTTTTTTTTTGTCACATAGCTGAAGAGTATCCATTACCCGTTTTCCTATATTATGCCCTTTAGAAGTCTCCCTTCCTACCAAGAATACCCCAGTATGATCCATAGGCTATAGCTTATGGGAAATAAACAGTTTTTTAAATGCTGCTTTAATTCATTTAATACATCAGAATGCTCCTATATGCTGAGTTTGACTGGAAGTCTGTATTTTTACAGAGTGGTATTTTATTTTCCATGAGAGAATATTTTCAGTTGTGTGATGTAATTTGGAATTTTATATTCCAAATTACTGAGAACCACAACCTACTGCTAATAAAAAAATAACAATAAATTGTCTGGGAGTTCAAAAGTGAATTTTCAGATTTTTCTTAGCTTGGTGTCTGAGGCTCCTTACCCGTGTTAAAATGTGCACATGGAGACACAGGCTTCATTTGTGATCATGGCAGATTTAATCTGCTTTTCAGGAGCCTCTTAACCTTTGTGGTGTGTGCCAGGTGTTACACTGTTAGATTTTAAAATGAAAATACATTGTGTTGATAATGTTCTAGTTTGCCAAAGAAACGACTTTACTGAATGTAAAGGAAGAATGAAAAACAAGGGACAAATACTTTTTACATGCCCTTAAAACCAACCACTATATTAATTGTGGCTGATTGGTCATTACTGCCACTGTCATCCTGCCCTCTGTTAAAGGTCGGTGCCAGAGGAAAACTGCTTTTCTAGGGAAGTGTAGTGGGGTTGCAGAGAAATTAAGGAAAGTCCCTGGAAGATGAGTGTCAGCCACAGTCCCAGTTCCCCACCATAGTGAACCTATCTGGTGTTAGGGGTTTGTGCTGTTGCCTCCCAGCCCTAATGTTTGTGTGGTTTTCAATAAATAATAGCAAGGTTGTTACCAGTTTTTGTGAAGTCCGTGGCTTTTTTGATTCATAGTTAGCAATGGGATTTGTATTTTTGTCTGGGGAGTGGAACAGGGCTTGTTTTTTTTTTTTTTTAGTAATTACTAGGGTAGAATACACAGAGTTCCTGAATAAGGAGACTGAGTTTCTTAACTAAAGAAAATATGTGTTTAAAGACAAATGCATATGGTCTTGAATAAAATAGCATCTTTTATTTACATTCTATCATTTTAAATATAAATCTGAGGTTAAAAATGTGTTCTGATTTATGGATTAATCTGATAACATCCGTGATTAATAAAGATTTTGTGATATTTCTGGGTTTAAAAAAAATCCTTTATCTCTGAGATGATTTAGACATTTATTCTTACTTTAAAAATAAGCTCTGGAAGGCTTGTAATGGGGTTTATGAATGGCTGTTTGTGAATGCTCTTACCACTGTAAATGAATTCAATTGATGCCTTGCTTTCTGTGTGAGCATGCATGCACATCTTTTACTTGACCAGTATTGACTGGGAAAGTTACACCTAGAAATCAAAGCCTTTGTATAATATTTCAATTTCCTCACCAAAATATATTGGTGTTCAGGTACCTGAGAAAGTTCCCAGGTCATCTTTAGAATGTGAACTGTCACCATGTGTTGCATTAAGCTAAAAGACCTGGAGTGTTTGAGGATTCTAGATCAGTATTAAATCTTTTGTAGCTGTAAATTTTGAGAAAATTTGTTTCTGCTAATATAGAAAAACAGAGAAATCTGAGTGTCAGGGGAAATGTTAATGCCCCACTTAAGCAGTGTTAGCCTTTCAGAAGCAGCAAATCTCATTTCCCTCTGGGGAGTCCTGCCTGGAACGTAAGATAACCTACACTTACCCTTGCTTTATTCATTGACTCCATAAAACTCTACAGCTGTAGCTGACAGCAGAATATTTAAATGATTTGAGCAGTGTAAATGCCTCACGTTCATTTAAATAACTGAAGAATTCTATCACTTGAATGCCAATGATTATTCCTGTTGGAGTTTACATTTCAAAAAAGACAGCCCATCTGAATCCCTGTGAGAGCATTAAATTGCTATCTAATTAGAAGTGCAAAATTACATATATTTAAAAGATAATTAAAGGTTTGAAGGCTGATGAATAACTGGTTGTACATATAAATGAATCACTGAAAATTTGTTAGCAATATGCGAAGCTTTCTTTTATTCTTTGCTTTCAGCTTTGAAGTTAGGTATAACTGAGCTCATGGGTTTAAGTCTGGTAGTATTAAGATAAAGGCAGATGTTTTTAATTATTTCTACTCGAACCCCAAATAATTATAAGCAGCTGCCAGTTTTACATAATCCCAAATGATAAATCCCGGGAATGCAAATAAAATCCCAAATAGAGGGGTTGTTTTCTTCAGTGGAGTAAATCACATCCCTGTTTCTGTGATAATTGACTGCAATCCACCTGAGAGCCTGAGCTCAGCCGATGAACTCCTTGGGCAGGCTCAAGGTGTGGGACTTAAATCTGGTCTTTTGACTTTTACTTCACTCTGTATATTTCCATACTGCTTTATCATTTTCAACGTTACTGTGCTGTTTAAAAAGCAAATGCATATTAGGAGGATGAGTAGACAGAGCTAGTTAATACATGTGGCATCTCCTGTGTACAGGACACTTCTAATAGTTCCTGCTTTTCTGCCTGGAAACTTAAATTATTCTCTTTTCCCGAGCAAATGACATTTGCTAGGTTCCTGGTTTTCAGCTTTTCTTTGCAGTATTTCTGCAATTTTTTTTTTTTTTTTTTTGGTGCAGCAATTTTTCACTACAATCTGGCATGGAAAATCAGTCCAAAATAACTGGTTTTTACTACCAACCATAACCTAGAAACTTCTGGATTAATGTCTTAAATAGTAGGCTGGTCATGAAAATCTATCTTTGGACAGGGAAGTTGTCTTTCCTATTTTTCCTAAGAGAATCATGGTGTTATCTTTTTCAATATTAAACTAAGGAGGTTTGTATAGAAACAAACTTTGGGGTTTTTTTGACAGAGCACCTATTAGTGTTCTACAGAGTCAAGGCTAAGTGCAGATCAATAAGAAATCATTTGAGGTTGCAGACTGAGTGGAAACCATGAAATTAAAGTATCACAAATGACAAAACAGGATCGTGTGATCATAGAAAAGAAGTATTCCAAATGAAATAGAGAGCTTAAAGGCCAAGCAGCAGTGATTTAGATTAAGATGTTGCTTCACATGTATCCCTGGGCAGAATGTTTTGGAGCTAAGTAGCACACGGAGAATGAAAGCTCAGTCACTGAGGGTGATGTTCTATTATCAGGTTATAAGCAGGTGAAGCAGGGAAGGGTGTTTTTTTTTCTCTCCTACTGTTGGTTTGTTTGTTTGGGGTTTTTGTTGTTTTATTTGTTTGTTTGTTTTTAAATCACACTTTCCCCTGGCACAGTCCCTGCAGTGGGAACAGTGGGACAGAGCAGCAGCGTGTGCTGGGAGGGCTGGTGAAGGTCTGGGATGTTGCACTGTCCGTGGGAAGTCAGGTCTGATGCAATCTCCACCCCAAAAGCTGCAGGCTCTGCATGACAGTCAAAGGTACCCCAGAGAGTGAATAAGTGACAGCTTTGGTGTGCAGAGTCTGAGAGAAGGGAGGGAGCTGAATAACTGCCCAGACCAGGGTATTGCAATTAAGACAGTGCTTATTTGTCTGTTTATTTAAAACTGCATGGAAAAATGTGTAATTTTAGTTAATTGTGCTTTTCCTCTGGTATTTGTTAATTCAAGATTTCCTCTCAGATTTTGTAGATAAGAATAGCTTTGCAGGATGACTTAGTGTAAGTTACAGTTATAGAAGCAATTATATTGTGCAGAATTTTATTATGTAGAATTCAAGTTCAGCAAAATATACTTGTGTATTTTCACTTGTCTCCTCTAAACAAATGAAAAAGGGGTCATTCTCCTAGACTGATGAGATAATTACACCTGATTGGATTAACACATTATCCAAATTTTGACGTGCTAATTAAAAAAGATGAAACTTCAGATGCTATGTCTTAAAATTGGAGGAGTTTTTTCAGTACCTAATTAATTTCTTTTATACACATTAGTAGTTTGGCAGTGGAGAGCTATTCCTTGAAATTATTCTACCTCTGTAGGTTTTGGTTGTTTTTTAGTAGGTGCTTTCTTACTATAGTATTTTTTCACAGATGATTCCACATTATGGCTTAGAAAGTTCATTAAAATGTGGTGATGCCTCCAAGACTGCTATCACAGCAACTTCCTCTCTCCTGCCTCCCCATTATCCAGATGGAGCACGTCTGAGAAATTCCAATCACCTTAGCCCCAAGATTGCAGCTGTTAAGATGTAGCTTGCCCTGTCCTTGATCAGAGTGCTACACTCTGACTCTAAAAACACGTGTCTGGTCATGTTCAATGCAGATGGTTTGGGACTGCTTGTGTTAAAAAAAAAAATACAAAAAAAAATCAAAGCAAAGAATTTAATAATGGCACATGTAAATGGCTGTGTACAGGGTGGTGAAAAATGTGGTTCAGTCTTTAAGCAACACACATCTCACGTTGTTTGAATCATGCAATGCTGTAAGAGTCTGGCCCAGTCTCAAACGAAAGATACTGAGTAAGATAAAGTTCATTCTAATGGAAAAACCAAATTCTGTGTTTTTTTCATAAACAATAAGTTAGAACCATCCTGTAGTTTTGAGCAGACCAAAAGTTTCTTCTTTTGCAGTCCAGTTATTTAGCACTTTTCAGAATCTTTTTTTTTTCCCCTCCTGGGGTTAACTGCTGTATAATATCACCTCATATTTTATACTAGCCAAAGATTAGCAGCTTGCATTTCAAATCTTGCTCTTTTTCTCCTGTACTTAAATCACAGTAATTTGGTAGAATTCCTAGTTTCTATCTTTCCCAGTGGGTCCCTTAATGATTTTTTTCAGTGCTTTATAGTAATCTTGGAGATGGGTTTGGCTTCAGGCTTCAATCAGCATTTTATACTTTACCCAAGAGCCTCAGAGATAAAAGGTTATATATGGTTTGCTACCTGAGAAGAAGATATAGATGAATACTATTTTTAAAACCTGGAGAATTGCTTCAGTGTCCATGAATAGCTTTTACTAAGAAATTAGTTAAGCAATAAAACCAGAAAGAAGTTAGAAAAGGCTGGATATTTCAACATTACTTTTATGAAGTATTTTATATCTGATCTGCTGGCATTGGTGTTTGATGCCATGCTTACATAAGCATAATGTAAATTTACTGCTGGAAATAAGGTGATGTCTTCATGGAGATTATGTACAAATAATTTTTTGTACCCATCCTTCCTGCTAGTCGGTTTTGTCTTCTCTGCTGTCCTTTTCTGAACTATAACATAAATCTATTCTTTACTTATTGAATTCCTGTGTAGGCAATTAAAGAATAGCCCCTAAAGTGTGATTGCTGAATAAGGGGTTAGGCATCTCAGTACCTTATAGTTCCTGTCCTAAATGCATTTAAGTACATTTGCAGCTCCTTTGAATATTTATAGAGCCGAACTCTTGCTTGACCATTGGGATTTTGGCTTTGTGCCTTCTTTTTAAGACATGAATGCTTCCGATTCTTTTATGCAGATGTATTCTTTTGGATGCATTCTTTTGGATGTTTTATCCAGATCTTCATTTATTTGCTTTTGGTTTTTGGTTTTTGCTCTCTGAGTGCAAGGTGTGGAATCTATCTGATTAAGATAAATAAAAGCCCCATAATCAGTATGATGCTGAAGGTTTGGGTTTGAAGCCTACTTCTGGTGTCAGACACGCAAGATCAACTCTTCTTGGCCTAAGTAAGGATCTGCACATGTCTGAGAATGCAGTATAGCCCAGAAGCTCTTCAACATCTGTGAGGGAGGATGTAATTAAACCCTGGAATCAGTACAGGAGCTGTTTGCTCAGCTCAAATGATCCCAGCTAATGTCTTTGTAACACTGTTCAGCTCTCAGTATTTCAGAGCTTGACTGTAACCATTTCTATACTAGAATGACTAAATCAGATCAAAGATTTATTTGGTTAATTGGTGCAGCCACAGAGAATAGATGTAGTTACTCCCTGTAAAGATTAAAGATAATATTGATATAGCTGCAGCCATAATGAAAGGCTTGCAAAACACAGCTACAGAAGTCAAGCCCTAGTAATGAATGGGATGTTATCCTCTAATATGTTATTCTTGTGAGATTTAATTATATTGGCTGCAAATTTTATGCTTCAGTATTTGGGTATAGTTATTTCTCTGGCTATCCAGGCAGTCACAGAGGAGGAATTAGTTGTAGAACTGAGCTGCCTGAATTCAGAGTCTGGAGTATGAGCATGTGCTGAAAGCAGAATTCTTTACATCTCTCTACCCATCTGTTGAGTAGTAGCAGACAAGAAGTAGACAACCTTGTTACAAGAATAGTGGGTTTTAGCAGAAGGCAAGAAAAATTGGTATATCCAATTTTTTTATGAGCAAAAATTAAGGAAGCTCAGTGAAGCCTGTGCTGGAAGAAATGTTAAAGAAATGTTACATCTCAACATCTCTTTGTGTTTATGATGCTGTACTCAATAGTTTTAAAAGTTTTCTGTTCAGGCAGATTTTTATTGTTCCTATTTTAAAGTACTGTGGTCTATAAAAGCAACCGTGGGATTGATATGAGAATTTCTAATTCAGAGAGAAAAAGTCAGGATGGGAATAACCTTCTTAATGCTCAGAGAGCAAGGCTTTCCCTTGGTCTTTGTGTAATCTGCAGAACGTGATTGAAAGTGCCTGCACCACTGGCTGTGGTGATGAATTGCTTGTCTCCAACACTGACAGGTTTGGTTTATGGTGTAGTTGGTCCTGGCCTGAGGGAGGAGAACCAACCATATATATATTGCCTTACAGGTACAGTTTCTATCCTTTTGTGGTGCTGCTGAGGACTCACAAAAGCAATTTGGGAATATTTCACAGCATCACAATGACTCCTGTCATACCTCATAAAAAGACTTGTGGTTTCTCTTAATAAAAGACCGGATTTCACATGATGTCAGTCCTCTCCCAAATTTACTCTTTTTCCAAATGTAGGCTCCTAATTTTACTGAACCAGCCAGACTCTATTCACAGGCCTTCCAAAGTACTTCTTTCTTCCATTGAGCCAGGTTTGTGTGGTTGCACTAATAGGCTGATTTTGAATGTTCAGCAGAGGGCACAATTTCCCACGTTATAAACACCTCAGTGTCAAGTTAATTTGTTGCAAGAATGTTTATTTTAAATGTGCAATTAATTCCGAGCGTAAAAGTGAGGAGTGATAAAACCCCCTGCATTATCATTATTACTGTTACTCTTCCCTGTGAAGTTGGAGATAAAATGAAGTATCAGCAAATGTTAGCACCATACTTCCCAAAGACTTGCATCTTATCTTGTTTGGAGTGGGTAAACATTTTGTTGGTAAGATTATAGTAAATATAACTTCCTGTACAGCTGAAAGAGCCAGTTGGAGATATTTAACATAAAGTTCAAGATCCAAGGTCTCATGTATTTTCTGTATGGGGAGTAGAACGTACAACTACTGAGTTTGACCTCCCTGTGTGTCCATCAAGTAAAGCTCTGCATCATGACAAGAGATCATGCAAATGATCATAAATTTTAGGTTTGTAGTTCACAGGGAGCATTTATTCAGCAGTATGGTGCACTTTGTGTGAATTGCCCTACCTACTGCTAAATGTATTGCATACTATCGACATGCATTTAGAAGTACTTTTAAATCTGCTGGGATGGAAAAATCATTGTAGAAATAAAACAGGATGTGCTAAATATCCCTCTTTTTTTATACCAGTATGAAGAGGGGAAGAAACGAAGGAAGCCCAACTACAGTAGTGTGGATCTCTCTGAGGTGGAGTGGGAAGACAGAGATGATGTGGTGAGTGGTGTGTTTTAAAACCCTGTCAGAAGACCTTGTTGCATCCCACTGCTGTACCTGGAAGCTGTTTAAGTGGTCATTAAAGAGACCACCTGACTGCTCTCAGGAAGGGAAGGACAGTAGACCCTTTTATTTAATTCAGAATTTTATAACTGTTTTGCATTTGCTTCTTCCTTACATATGCGTATAGCACAAACTCTGGATCTTTGTATTTTTGGTAAAATTCATCACCCTTGCAGTCTCCATGCATCCCATTGTGTATTTGTGCTGGGTAGCAAATATAGCACCAGAAACAGGAATAGAATGTCTCGTCAGGGCTGGCCCAGACAACTGATGAAGCTTAGAAATGAGTTGAACTTCTTTCCATGAGATCCTTCTTTCCTTAATGGAAGTAATTGGAGGTTTTTACTTTATGTACAAAACCAAAAAACATAACATGAATAAACAAAATTGGATTCTCTGACCTATGTGCAGAGCAGAGTTTCACTCCAAACTCTGATTTCAGACACATGGGAGCTGCAGAAGCGTGGGTTCTGTGTCTATCCCACAATACTTTCATTGACCTCATTTTTCAGTGCTCCACCTACTCTGCAGTTCGCTCTTTATCTTATTCTTTCTTACCTTTCAGGCTTAGCCTTTTCTGCAGTACTGTATCAAAAGCTTTCCTTATGTCCGTGGCTTAACCTTTGCCTGTTCTTTCTGTCACTTCCTCAATAAATCTGATTTGTTAGGCATGATTTGTTTTGTGTGAATCTGTGCTGACTGTCCCTAATTAAATCGTAACTTTCCAGGTGTTCACCTTTCTGTCCCGTAATTCAGTTTTTCTCGTAAGGTCCCTCCTGCCAAAGTCACGACTGCATGTCTGTATTTTTCATAGATGTCTCCTGGATCCCTTCTCAAATACCAGCCCTGTGTTAGCTTCTCTCAGGTCCCTCAGACCTCTACTTTTGCAGAGAGATTTGAATACATCCACTGAAGGTTCCCATATTTACTTTGTCATGTCCTTCCAAAATCTGGGATGGATCACGTACAGCAGCCTCTGGAGTCTTGTCAGTCTTCAGATGTCCTAATTTCTTGATCTCTGTTCTGACATAAGTCTGTATTTTCTTTCTCCCTTACAAAACATATATCTTGCATTCCTCACTCTCTCCACCCCTTGGTGAATAGTGAAACAGTTCATCTATGTTCTAAGCAAAGTCTGTTTTGCCAGGTGATGGATTGTCCTCAGCCTCTCCTCAGAGGCCATTCCACTTCCTAAGTTGAAGTTTTGTGTTGGAGTGCACACACAAACTTTTTCAACGTTTTTATAGCTTTGTGTCATTTTCTATGCACACACTATTTAAGGTTTCCTCATAAGATTTTCATATATTGTAGCAGCCTTCTGCAGTCTTGGCAATCTCATTGGCCTCATGTTTTATACCCTGCTTTTTCTCTTAACTTTGATCACATATTACTCAACTAGTTTCTCTGATAATAACCTTTTAAAATTTCCTATGTCCTTTCACGTGTTATTGCTGTAGTTATACACAGATTTAAAATATTCATGATTTTTTTTCTTTAGACCTTCATGATTTTTCTTCTTGTTATTTCTCCTTGGTTTGTTTTCTTCCTTTTTCTTTGTATTTCTTCCATTTCTTCCTCTGCTTAATTTTCATATTTTTAATCCCTTTTTAAAAAAAATCATATCTTAGTAGCAGTTCAGTGGTTCAGATAATGGAACAGGGAGCTATTTCTGAGACACTGAAAATCAAGTTTTATTTATAATTGAGATTGTCTCTGAGTACACATGAAAGTCTAGATTTAGCTTCCTCCAAGTACTGCCTTTGATTGAGACCCCTAATCTCCGTCACTTTTTCTGAATATTTCTACAAAAATTGTTTTGTCTTATCTGAAGACAAAAATTTTTATTTCACATTTTGATTTTAAAAATATATACATACATTTCATCTGAATCTTCTTTTTTCACCAATAAAATATGCTCCTTAAAAATAATTTTTTAATTGTAACACAGAAAAAAAGCTACATGTGGCTCTGCTTCACCCAGGGCCTTGGATTTGATGTTCTTGATTTTTTCTATGCTTGGGTAGTAAAGCATTGTTTATTCAACTGCAGAGGGAAAGAATTAATGTATTCATATAGCTGCTTTTAATAACATAGACTACTACTGGGATATTTTTCTCCTATGAAACACTTACGTAGAAGCTGATTAAGACATTTTCTTACTTTTTGCCACATTAATTTCATGGTCACATAGTTTTCCAAGAATATAGAATGATCTCATACTGCAGCAGTGAAACTGTGCTGTTAAGAATTGATTGAAAGATATTTTGTTGAAGGAGCAATAATGCTTATTACTCTGAAAGGTGAAGACATGGGTTTTCTCCAGTGATCCAATAAGGAAAAGGTGGCCAAACTGAGGTTAGATTTTTTTTTTCACCATGAAATATTGTTGTCATAAATATATCAGCTCATTTTCCAGGTTAACAATACCTGCTATCTTGCTGTTAAGGCATTTTATTAGAAACAGAAATTTTAGCATGAGCTTGTTAAGTTAACAGTGTCTTCCAGCAAGGTTTGCAAATGCACAGTACCAAAGAGGAGAAGTTTCAAGTTGGATAGAAATCTTTTTCTCATTAACTCACTTAAAATTCTTCTGTTACAATTTCTAGCTGAATGAAATATTTTTATTTTCCAAATAAGAAAAAGACCATGAATGAATTTTTTGGGGCTTGAAGCCAACTGAGGCAGTGCTTATTTTATGCATTTGAGGAGGGAGATGAAACTGCAGAAGAGCTGAGAAACTGGATTACAAAGCCAAGAAATGCAATCACAGCAAGCAGGAGGAAAAAAAAAAAAAAAAAAAAAAAAGAGAAGAGTAAAACTCTAAATCCCACATGCAGACTTGATCTTAAACACTACTGAGAGTTTGGAGATCCTTTTAGTAAATCTATGACTTCCCTGAGGCTTGTGGGAGGAATGGGTCTTAGACAACTGCAGGCACCAATAGGAGGAAAATGAAAACCATGTTAAAGATAAATGGAACTGTTCTGTAAATGTTAGAAAGTATATGGTTAATTAAGACCAGCTCTCCAAGTCCAAAACCACAAAACTTAAAATAGGAAACTATTGCCTATTATGTATTGTTTAAAAAAATCTACAGTAAAATATATGCGTTATTTTATATATGCCTCCAGCTAAAAATTATTCTTTTACACTCACTGACAGAAGAGTAAGACTCTTAATTGAAATCTAGATGCCTTAGAATTGAATTGAAAGAGCTGCAAAGTTTGCAGTTTTTGATAGGTCAGCCATGCTTAACTTGTTTGTGAGAATAAAACTAGATATTTCACTGGCAAGTTTGGTGATTCTCTTTTCCCTCCATACTAACTCAGCCTGCAGAACACATTGATATGTCTGTCTTCACAATTTCTCATTAAAACTCAACCGAATTGCTAAATCTGGCTTGAGGTACTGTAGAACAGGAGCGATTTATTCAGCAGAAACATGGTGTCCAAAATTGTGTTTAGATAGATATGCAATAGAAGAGACATAAAAATGCCCATTTTGTCAATATTTTCCTGCATTTTATATGCTGAATTGATTTTTAATAGTGGACTTTTCAAATTGTAATGAAAATTGCAGCTGCAGAAGATCTATAGGTGCTTTTTCCCACAAAAAGCAAAATAACTCACATCTTCCATTATGGATGGTGTAACTATTAAACAGCAGCTTTTTTTATTTCTTCCCTAAAGTGAGCTCATAAATAGGCAAATTCAAAACCTGAAGGCTGAGGTTTTCTCAAAAAACCTGTCTTGTCTTTCCTGTTTTAGCCCAGAGACCGTGCCTTCAAACCAGCTGTGCCAGGGTTGACCAGTTCTCATCCTTGGGGACACTGATGCTCCTTTTGGCTTACAGGCTTGGGGGATGCGTGTTGGGATTTTTCCCCTCTTCTTTGCACCATCATGGCACGTTCACCTATGAGAGAGGTTGTGTGTCCTTTGGGAGGAAGGCAGGGAGCACCAAGTTTTCAGGGATGATGGGCCAGGGACTTTGCAGCCCCCAGGTCTGAGAGCCTGTAGCTCATGTAGGAAAAAAAAAAGTTAGAGGAAAAGAGTGCATGTAGTGGTGATCTAAAAAGTAACAGATTTAACTTGCAGAGCAGCAGCTAAATCACTGTGTGCAAACCCTTTTCCATTTGTGTTCTGTTTTCCCTAGCTTCTCTGAATTTTTTGCCTATAAAGCAATGAAACACATTTTTGAAGGGGATTTAAAATGTATTTTGGAAGACTTGGAGAGGTCCAGGCCAACTGTTAAAGCTGTGACTGGCCTAGGGCTTCCACTACAGAGCTAAAATTCAATACCTTGAAAGGGGTGCCTGGACACCAATGGACAACCAGAGGGAATTGCAGAGCACTGTAGCTGTGTGTTCCCACTGGATCATGTAGCTGATCAAATGGGCTGCCATTCTGGTTTTCGTGGACTGGTGTTAATTTTTGATGCAGTCAGGATGAACTTTCTGATGCTCATTAAGGATGAAACCCAATGTAGATTCTTTAGCAGAATAAATAGTGTAAGATAAGTGGGGTTTTCTCTTTCTTCGCTTTCTTGTTATCTGTGTCATTGTTGATGTATTTAAACACTGGGCCCTGTTCTAACCAGCTAAATCCAGTCAGGAATCTAGTCCTTGCCTTGCCATGCAGTAAATGCAGAATAGTATTCTATTATTATTAACAGTGACACTATTATTTGTTCATACCAAATAAAATCCAGATTACTACACAAAAAGGTATTTTACTATGAAGGATGCTGAGAGCTCCTTTCTTATGTACCTTAACTTGAAATTGTGTGGCAGGAGCCTTGGCCTATACAGTCACTAATAAAATCTGTAAATGGGTTCTTCAGTGTGTAGTAGAATTACTGGAAATGAAGAAATGAAGAAAATTGAGTGCTGCTTGGGTGAGATGAGTGTACTTGAGAGCTCAGAGTTGATAGGATTACAGAAAAAGCTAATAAAGGAATTGACACATCTTCTTCATTTCAGCTTCGAAATGCAATGGTGAACCGGAAAACAGGAAAATTCTCCATGGAAGTGAAGAAGACAGTGGACAAAGGGGTACAATATCTAAAATAATATCCCTACTAAATATAAAGCATGCAGATAATTTAAAAATTATTTTTAAGGTTGCTATAAATAGGGTTTCCTGCAGTATATTATTTTTTCACTCACTGAATGTAAACTTTGTTTCTAATTATTTCAGTAACTAACCACTTGATCTTTTTTACATTCCTTATAACAAACTAACTTCCTCTCTCCCCTTCTGACTTTCTTGTTCTGAATCTAGAAGCGGGTCCTGGTGATGACAAATGACTACTATTATACAGACATCAAGGGTACTCCATTCAGGTAGAGCTGGCCATAATAAATGGACGTTTCATCCAACTCACTGGATTTCTGCTTATATAGAGCTTGTGAACTCATTAAAAGCTCATCAGCAAATGCTGACAATGAAATATCCCTGGACAATGCTGAAAATAGCAAGGAAAAAGAGGCTACCAGCATTCCTTTCAGGTTTTCCAGGGATGGAAAGTTTGTGCAAGCTCACACAGGCAAACTCACAGTGTTTGTCATGGCTTACGTTTCATTGAAAAACTATTCAGCTGAGGTTTACATTGAACAAAAGGCTTTCGCAAGTACTTGGAGAGCTATAAATACTATAATCCATTTAAGTAACTACATCTTGAGCCCCATTTTATTATTTTTTTTTCCACAACAAGAATGTAATGTAAAATGAGATAGTATTTCACTTCCAATTTGAGGTTTGGATGTTTTCTTTCTCTGAACTACCTTCAGTGTATTTCTATAACTAAAACCAAGTAAGCTGGTAATTTTGGCAAGTATTTTAGGAGAAAGGAAAAGGAGAAGAAAAACAGGTAGTCACTTTAAAAATGCTGATATTTGAACTAGAAATAATCCACTAACAAAAGAGCCCTAACTATGCTTTGCAATTATGGCAAAGGAGTTTGGCAGTTGTTATACTCAACTGAAATTTTCTTCAATGAAAGAGTTTCACATAACTTGAGATACATTACCATACAGAGAAACTATAGGCACATTTCTCTGACCTCTAATGCATGTTAAAATTTACTCAGGGGTGGTAATACTCAGTGGGTTTCTATTTTTGTTTTTATTTTGTGGAGTTTTTTTTCTGGTTGCTGTTAGTTTTGCTTTTGTTTGTTTGTTTTTCTTTGGCACTGGCACTCTTGCACTATTAGGTAAACAGAAATGGGGCTATGTACATGCATGTAGAGTGAGTTAACAGTGCTAAGGACAAAATATAGTTAGGAAAAATGTCCTTTTTAAACATGGTATGTATCTAGTTTTGGGGTTTTTTGTAGATTTGGGATAAATGCACTCTGTAGTGTCAAAGTTGTTTAGTGTTCAGCCCTTTCCCGGTCTGAGCTGTTGATTACAGCTTGTGTGCTCTTGGATTTGGTGCCTCTCCACGTACTTCAAGTACTAGCCCATACATTTGCAGTCTTGCTGATTACTGCAGATTCCTAGCTCAAGATAATCCCCTTCAATGAATGAATGAATGCCAGAAGGTATTCTCTGTTTGTGTTCAATAGCAAGAGGCATGGGATCCTCCAGGCACTTCATTAAACTTGGATGTTTCAAATGGTAGACTGAAAACCAGACCAAAACACAGTGTATGTTGAGAATTTCTGAAGCTAAAGTCAATACAGAAGAGCTATACTAGCTAAAAATATGAAACACAGAAAAATTAGTCCAGGAGGAGTCATGATGCTGTTGTCGCATTTGAAGTTCTTTTCCTCTCGGTAGCTCTATCAATTCCCACACTTCTGTAGTTTCTCAACAGCTTAGTCTGAATTACAAAAAATTGTCTCCTTCATTGTAAGGCCATGGTCATGTTCAAGG
Organism: Cinclus cinclus; assembly: GCF_963662255.1. Taxonomy (NCBI): domain Eukaryota; kingdom Metazoa; phylum Chordata; class Aves; order Passeriformes; family Cinclidae; genus Cinclus; species Cinclus cinclus. The sequence continues at coordinate 13,326,772 of NC_085057.1, read as the reverse complement.
CTCAGCTGAAGAAATCTCATGCTGGGTGAACAGCAGTGAGCTTTGAGGGGCTCATTTATTACTTTGTCACAGAATAGTGGTTTACTGCACCTCTAAGCACACATAAATACAGCCAATTGTTGCAGGCACATCAGAACTGAGACATCACTGAAGCAACTAATTGAACAATAAATATAATTGGTGAGGGTTTGGAAACAAACAGTTTTAAGTTAACCATAGACATGAGCTGGAAATGTTAAAATGAAAATAGCTCTGAATGTCTGCTATTGTTAGTCTCATGGATTTCAAGGTCTGCTTTATTTCTCTGCACAGTTTAGGTGTGGCTCTCTCTAGAGGACATGGAAAATACTTCTTCAGAGGGAATGTAACTGTAGAAGAAGGTAAGGTACCTATCTTCTCATGTGCCTTACACAGTAGTTTTATTGTTAATTTGGTTGGTCCTTGTTTACAGATTCCATAAGGGAATTAGACTTTTTTCTGTAAAGATCTTTTACTTCACAGGGTTTTAAGCATAGTCAGACTGTTAGTCTTCTTTAGACAGGATCATCTTCCATCCTCCACTCTCAGTGTTCCAGAGGACAGCTCACAGCCCAGTGTTAATTATTTCTGCTGTTTTCTGAATGAAGTAACCACTAAGAGTACTGTAATGGCTATTGGTTTTGTTCACAGACTATACACTGTGAAACCTGTCAGAGCTATAACTGGTTTGTGCATTTAGCTACAAGGATTTACATGTTTATAATAGTACTAGAGGTACCCAGGGAAAGAACTATTCTTTGATTTTGCTTTTTGATAAGTCCCCAACTAAATGAGTGGAGGAGTCTACTGTGTGTGGTGATGAAGTTGTTTGGCAAGACTTCTGAAGATGAAAGAAAAGAGTAAAGGCATTTCATAAGGTTAAAGGGAAGGTTGAAAATTTTAGAAGCTGCTGAGCAAAAAGTGTTTCAATAGAGGAATGCTTTCAGAATTTATGCTGAAATCTCTATTTCTGATTGTCCTTCTTGTTTTGTCGGTGATGTTAAACAAGATAGCTAATTTCTTCAGGTCTTTGTTCTTTGGCTGTATTTTGGGACATGACTATGGTCTTGTATGCAGGAGAAGTACAAAAAAGGGGTTCCTTGAGGTTTGAGTAGCTGCACAGCAACTACAAGGAAGGCACAACAGGAGACTTGGAGCTACTCACTCCCCAGACTGTTCCCAAAATCCCTCTGAGCAATGTTCTTTAATCCAGCCACACATCTCAGTCAGTCTGAGTCCCAGATGCACCCGCAGAAGTGCTAAGAGAACCATAACTAACATTTCCCACTCTTACCTTCACTGAGACTCTCACTTCACCTCACTGTCCTCCCCAGGGACCACAGTTTTAGTTCCAGTTTTGGCTTCCCTGCCTTCCTTAGTCAGGTTTCTCTGTCCTTGTTCATTATGTACCCTGGGGGGTTAAACCCAGATGCTGCCTTCTGAGCCCTATTTGCTATTGATAAGTGTTTTAAGAGTTTTTAAAATTTCCAAAGTACATTTTTTATTATGCTATATAACTAATGATATAGATCTTATTTGCAAGCATTTGTGTGACCTATTAGTACAAAAAACCTTTTCTGTACAATCCTATAAATTGCTGTTTGTGTTTGTGGACTGTGTGCTTAGGTTTTGAGAGAATTGTTCTTAATTTTTTTTTTCTTTATAAGAGAGGAGTAAAACTCACATGAAATGAGAAGTGTGTATTTTAGCATAAAGAACTTTATGGCCGAAGAGAACGAGGGAGTATGAGCAGGAGCCTGTTACCATTTTGCATTTGTCTTTGCTCAAATTGTCTTCTAAACTTTAAATGCATTATGTAACTCATATAAGTTAAACGTATCAGCACAAAAATTTTTTCTTCCCTTTTCAGTTTTAGATCTAGCTAGTTTTGCCAGTTTGTTAAACCCTAAAGTGCATTTGAACATAGTTTACTGTGATTTATTTCATTATGGTAATAATGCACTTTCCAAGGAGGGTTTATATTATGGAGTGTATGCAAATAACCATCTGTTACCCAGACTTCTCCCTAAATAACCCATTATTATTCCTGTTGTAGGTTTACATGATTTAGAACACCCTGATGTATCTTTAGCAGACGAATGGTAAGCCTTAAATAAAGCATGAAATTAGTGTCTGTTACCCTCCTTGGTTTCATATTGTTTGTGCTTGCAGAGGCCAGTTCTTTATGTTCGAAGACAAAGAAAGATTGTGCTTGTACTTATAACCTTTTACTGTTTTGACAACGTGTTCACAGGTCCTACTGCAACACTGACTTGCACCCTGAGCACCGGCAGATGACTCAGTTAGAAGCAATTAAACGCTACCTCACAGGAAAAGAGCCCCTGCTTCAATGCAAGTATTTGGTTAAATATGGATTTGCAGGCTTTGTCCCAGCTAAAAACTGCCATTCTTAACCTTCTATGAAATGCAAAACTTAGTTCAACCAGTGATGATTAGAGATAGGATGGCTTAGCTGATGTTGCTTTGCAATTTCCTATGGTTTTGAGCTTTTCCTGGGTTATCAAGAAAGATATGATTAGAGCTAATTATGTATTAATAGTGATATTAATTATTATACAATTTTTCAACTTTTACAGTAAACTCTGTGCCTATACTAAACATTCAAATTTCTGTTCAGATGGTGTAGCTGTACTATGCAAAATTATCACTCCATCTGGTTTTGTAAAATAAACAGGACTGATGGGAATCAATCCTTGGATCAGGCCTCTAAAGAATATACCAGATATTTCATGAGTATTTTGGGGAAGATACAAATGTAATTAGCATTTCTGAACTGCAAAGGAGAATAAAAATATTCAGATAGGTGCATATTCTGTATATTTGCAGAAATGCAGATCTTTTGTGACTGTTTCTAGACCACCTTGCTGTAACCTTATGGCAGATGCAGACATAAGTGTTAGATCTTATATGCATGAATGAGTTACATGGAGTATCATTGGGTTTTGACCTAAAATTTTTACTAATGCAATGAAATTGTATGTGAAAAACTGCATTGTGGTAGAATACAGTGTAATACTGTGTAGCAAATGCTTCGTAGTGCAAAAAGTTTGAAAGAGTATTAGAGATAAAATAAAGTAAAATGTAAGATAACCCTATTGTTTAGTAATTCTAAAAATTTCTTTATATGCACATACATTTACTGATATTATTGTACTGTGGTAGGTGATAAAGAATTGATCCAGGAAGTTTTGTTTGATGCAGTTGTGAGTGCACCAATTGAAGCTTATTGGACCAGTCTAGCACTGAATAAATCAGAGTAAGTTATCTTTGTGTCCATCATTCTCCATCAGTCATGGCTACATTTTTATTAGTTATGTTAATGAGCTGATGGAATGTCTAACAAATCCTGATATGCATGGAAATATTATACTAACTATTTGATCCTAAATACCACCAAGTTTGAGTTCAATCTGAAGTTTTTATTTGCAGAGTATGTCATGATGATTAGCTGAAAGGTTACCCAATTTCCACAATAAAACTGGTGAAATTATACCCTAATTGCAACTCACAGTGCATTTTTGAACAAAGAGATTTCAGAAATTTAATGTAAAATTTACCAAAATTATTGATGCAATTGGTACTTTGTCTCAGAAAAAAAAAAAAATCATTTATAGAAAAACTTGCACTAGAAAATCATTTCTTTGATCCTTGATTTGTTTATTTTCCAGAACTACTTGGGATCTAGGTTCCTGTTAGGGAGAGTCAGAAGATTAGCCAGTCCTTTTCAGAGTTTATATCTTCTCGTTTATTCATTTATGCTGTGATGTACTAAGGGGTTAAGTAACAAGCTCTTATCCATATTTGAGTAAACGGGTGTTAGGCTTAGCAGTTTGATTGAAATTCAGTGGTTGAAATGTAATTCTGGAGATTATCCTGATTAGATTTTCCTAAATTTCAACCATTTTCTAAAAGTTGAATGAAAGAATACATTGCTGCACAGAATGTACTCCTACTGAATGAATAAAAGCAACATGGTAAGATCTGGTTCATCAAAGAGTTATCCAGCCTTCTCCAAGAAGATAAGAAATTGTTGCATAGAGTGTATAGTGGCCATCCAGAGGTGTAAGGTGCCATCCTACACAATGAAGTAACAGAACCAAAACACAAGGACAGCTGTGGAATGATGCCAGTGGGAGACTTTTGAAGCCCTTTCAGATTCTGACTTTGCTTCATTCTATCTCATTAATGAAACAGTAAAATAGCTCTGGTTGCTGGTTTTGTGGTAATGGGGCTGAAATTCTTGCAGCCATACAAGAATTAGTTTTAAAATAGCTTGGTACTGATAACAGTACAGCAGAAGAGCTCAGTCTGAGCTGCCATGCTTTTTTCCCAAGTTCTAGAGGCTAAAGCCTGTCCTGATGGCAGCTAAGTTTGACTCTCAGCTACCTGTTTAAAATGTCTTTGCTTACCTGAGCAATAGTCTCACCTATGACTTGAAGCATAAATATAGCCCAGAAATGTTGAATGGACTGGGAGCATGATCTGGTATTCCTGCCTATCTCAGAATCACTGTGTGTCAGTGGTTATTAAATAGTTTATATGTAGCTATGCCCCACCTTTTTATTCTGTTATTCTATCCTTATAATCCCTTCCTACAAATCCTACAAAATTTATTATGTTTGGCTTTTTAGGGATTCTTGGTCTAAATAGCATTTCTGCATCGCATACTGTTCAAAACCCAGATGACTATAGCTTAAAAAACAGCCTTTAAAAGTAAACCAATAAATAAGGGAACTATACTTACAGTAATCTTTCTCAAAACCACGTACACTTGTGCTTTCTGTGTCAGTGATGCAGCTTTATCAGTTTACTGTCTGAAGTGTTGTCTGAGCTGGTGTTCTGCACTGTTCCAGGAACTCTGACAAGGGAGTGGAAGTGGCTTTCCTTGGGACACGGACTGGACTGTCTCGTATCAACCTGTTTGTGGGCCCAGAGCAGCTGACCAACCAGTAAGTCACAAACTCTGCCTGGCAGCCAGATAAGAAAAGAGAGGGGAAAAAAAAATAGTTGATCTAGATGAAGCCCATCTACTGCTCTTCACCCAGAACAAATTAGAAAGATATCCTAAGATCCCTTAAATTGTTTCTTTCACTGGAACATTTGGAATAATAAACTATTCTACGCCTGTAGCCTATAAATTTGCTTTCACTGCACGCACATAACCAGCATCACATCTCTCTTCTTCAAAGCACAATTATGAACATGCTACACCTTTTACTACACCACATGAAAACAAGTACCTTTAGGCTTTTTCAGGGATTTTGCATCATTGTTGTGGAAAATATTTTTTGTCTTGAAATAAAGCCAAGTGACAGAATTGGACTGGGTGAAAGAGAAGTCAGGAGACCTCAGCATACAAGAGTTTCCCATTTTCCTTGGAGAACATGTAATCTAGTAGAGGTATTATGCATATAAAAGAAAATCTGTGTTTGATATTTATGATAACCTAAGTTGATTGATTATAAAGTTCTGTGGGTTTATCTGAGGACAAATGTTGTATGAGTAGGTGACATCAACAGCACTACAATTTGTAACTGTTAGACAGAAAACCAGAACAACAGAGTGGACATTATACTTGTTCTTGGCATTAATTTTCTTCTGTCAATATTCCCTGAAATTATTGAGGAATAAAGCATTTAGTTGTCCAGTACCACCCCCTACATGGTATTTTGAACACAGGGTGTAAAACTACCTTTTTTTTCACTGCCTAAGAGTGAATGCCAGTGGCAACAGACTACCAAATCTCCAGTGCCTTTTCCACCTTGTGCAACTCACAGTTTTTATATTGTGCTGAAAGAAAAAGGCTTTTTAGACTAAACATTTTTTATTTGTACAAATTAGTAAAAACAATTTTAGTGGTTTTTAGAGGTACTGTTTTTTAGTGCTTTTAACGTCTTTCACAACAAAAGTTATTGTGTGTCACAAATAATTATTAGTAACTGAATTTAACTCTTTTGTTGAATAAGTGTTATATAGAAAAAAACTGTCCCAAACAATTTTCTTTTGAAAAAGATTGTATTTTTTTTTTTGTCTTTCAAAGCTCAAAACTATTGCGTGCCATGCAACAAACAACAATTGTTTTCTTTCTGTTTTTTCTCCAGAGACTTCCTGACAGCTGAAGATAAGGAGAACATTTTTAACGCTGACCATTTTCCACTCTGGTACAGAAGAGCTGCTGAACAAATACCTGGGAGCTTTGTCTACTCAATCCCCTTCAGCACAGGTCTGTAACTTTGTCATTCCCTAAATCCTGAACCATGCATGATCCTGAAAATATCCCAAGTGTGTCAGTACAGAGTGGGCTTTTGCAGCTAATCTCAAATATTGATCTGAAGTAGGCATTGAAATTTGCAGCTACTTCATGGTCCTTTGACCAAGTGTGGCTTTCATGGGGCTGCAAGCAAAACCCCAAGCAAGATGTGGTGTGACACTTTTCATTTAATATTTTCACAGGCAGAACTACATTTTAACAAGTATTTTAAGCAGGGCAAGTCCAACAGAGTGAATGTCCACGTTATGGAGAAGCCTTACCAGTTGTCACCTTCACTGTCCCTTTAGCAGGGGAGGCAAAACCTGATAACTCATTTCAGTGTTTAAGATTGTTTTTGGCATGCTGGGGAATTTAAAATGGCAGTGCCAGTGTGTTCTGTGCAAATGTGATGTTCCCTGTTTTAGTTTCTGAACACTATATCCACATGGACTGCTATCTAAAACCAGGGGGATAAAAACCTAAATTTTCTCATTTTGCAATAGATTGTTTCAATTTTTCCCCCCCTTTAATACATCCCACAGAAACTGCCAACAAGAGCAATGTGGTGACAGCCAGTACAGCTATTCAGCTTCTGGATGACAGGAAATCTCCAGTGGTTGCAGGTACAATTGTTGTAGTTTATTAATTTTGTTAATTTTTTAAATTTGGCTTATGAGTCCCTCACTTTCTCTTTTGAGTTAGCAGGTGTAGATATCCAGTCTTTTAAGAAGAGAGAGAGAGAGAAGGATTCAGTTGCACCTGTAAGGTATAATTGGATGACAAAGTGTGGAGAACATTTAATGCTTCCCCTCCCCAAGAACTTGATCCTTTATTAATTGACTCACAAACATCCCTGTGAGGTGTTGAGTTTTACTTTATGGAAATAACCATTATCTGTAAAGCATTTTTGGTTGACACAATTCTATATCATCATATATATATATAATAGATTGTATTATGGTAAGGAAAAAGAAATGTAAGAAAGGACTATCTGACGTGCAAATGTTCCACCCAGGCTTCAGGTCTGAAAATTCTGTGCTATAACAGGATTGCTTTATAACAGGATGCAGTGTGATGATATTGTCTAGATTATCAGAGATGTGATTTGTTCAGAGCATAGGAATTGAATAACAAAGCTCTACTGTCAGCCAAGAGTATAACAGTACCTTAAGACTAAAAGGTGAAATGTGACATCTACAGAATATAGATAAAACACACTGATTTAAAAATGAGAGTAAGTCATTTTGAAATTGTTGGATGTTCCTCACTCATTTTCAGATGCTTATCTGACCAGTTTTTCCCTAGCTCCCAATGGTTACTGACTTTAAAGAAGGAAAAAATTTTGATAAATCTTATGATTTATTTTGCCAGAAACCAAGCTCTCTTATCTCAGGAAAAATTAGATACCTAGTGCAAAAGCAAGAACCACCTTATTTTTTCTTATATTCAAAATACTATTAAAAATTCAGTGAATACAATACTGAAAGAATAAGAATGTGCCAGAAAAATGGGAAATCTCAATTATGTTTCCTCAAACACAGAGTATTTCCACTAATAAGAAAAGATTTTAGAAGGTCGGGAGGAAAGCAGCTTTCTGACTCTGATCCACAAGATACATTCTTCAGAAATTATTGAACCTCTTCTATAACATTTAATGAAATCTTAGTTTTTACTTACTATTCCTGTTAAAGCATAAACCAGCATTTATAAACTAATGTGATGCAGATAGCTGCAAAGTGCTGAAGATGTAATTGAGAGTTTTCACTGTACAAGGAAGAAGGTTGGCATGCTGTTTCTAGAATGCTCTGTTGTTTGGAGTTAGCAAAAGTTTCATCGTGAAGTGTTCCACCATCTCTAAAATGTGTAGGGTTAATAGACATCCCGATGTTTATTCTTTTCTCATGAGTATTTGCAATTTGGTTTTGACTTTGAGAAGGTATTACATGTAATTACTGCTAATACACTGTCAACAAGCTTTGGATTTGTTTGTTTTTAAATAATCGTAAAACAGAAAAGCAGGTGTTGCTTCCATTCTCCCAACAATTCTGGTTATCATTGAACATTTTAAATTGCTTGGGTCCCATACTTTCTATCTAAAATAACCATAGGGTATTGAAAGCTTTTTAATGCCAAAGCATGCAGAAGGTTTCCATGGTATCTGTAAAAGTCATGGAAGATAGATAAGAGTAGTGTACCTAACACTCTGAAGCACAGCAGTGGTTTTCTATGTCTGGTTCTATAAACTTTAAAAACTGTGTACTAGGTATCTTGTTTACAACATGAAGAATTTTTTAGAGTTTGCTTTGAACAATTTTTCCTTTCCCCTCTTGTTTGGTTGCATGTTTTCAGGTGATTTTCTTTTCGGGGGGAACCCACTTTGGGTCTATACAAACTTTTTCTGTGAAAGTATCACTCACTTAGCTACAGCCTCTCAGAGACAAATACGTACATGCACTATTCTTGTTCTCCTTAAGATCATGAATGTTACTTGTCAGTCCTACTTTCCCTCAGAAAACTTTCAAGAAAGTACCCAGCATCTAGTTCAATTTTTAGGTTTTATTATAAGGCTGACAATATTCTATGTTAAGCAAAACGGATTTGGAGGCAGAAACTGTAACAGTGATAAATGGGAGAAGTTTGAAGTTTTAATTAGCCAGGCTTGGGAGACTAAAGTAAGATTATGGGTAATGTTTTCAAATACCTCCATTGGAGTTCAAATTTGGCCAAAACATCTCATTTTAATTTGTGTGAAGTAAGTATTCCTTATCCCCATTTGGTCTGAGTAGATTACAGTAAGCAGCAGGACGGGATACACATTTCATGTTAAATCACTCCATTCCCTAGAGGGATTTGACTGAAAATTAAGCTGTGCCAGAATGTTGTTTATTACAGATCACTACAAGAGTTTAAATCTGGCCGAAAGAAATGAGAACATTGTTACAAAATGGAGACCTGAATTATTGTTGCCCATGAGAGGGGAAAAAGGAACAAAACCAACTCTTAGTGCAAAATCCATAGACTGGGTTTTGGTTTTTTATTTTATTTTGGGATTTTGTTGCTGTTGTTCATTTGTAGTGGGATTTTTTTTGGTTGTTGTTGTTGGGGTTTTGTATTTTTTTGTTTAGAGACCCATCACTTATAACCGATTTCATATAAAAGTCTAAGGCTTATTGCAAATAGCGAAAATTCAAGTGTATAAAACAGGCAATAAAATCCTGAAATCAGTGAGTCTGCAGACTGTTAATACAGAGGAATTGAGTGTTGCTGCTGTTTCACCATCTGCACCTACTAATACCAGTTCCCTGTCAGAATGTCTTTGTTTCTTGGCAAAAAGCCCATGTAATTCTTTTTCTAAAACCTCTCCCACTTCTTGCAATTGAGCTTGTGATTATTTTATTTTGTTGGGTTTTTTTTTCAAATTAATGCAAATTTCTATAGAAGGTGTGTAGATAAATCTTTAATGTAAGTGTTGTAGCATCATATTTATTGCTGTGTATCCAGGGATCAGTTTAGTTGCAGGAGGGAAGTGACATACTGCAGGCAGGGCTTTCTTTAGATTTGAGCACATTTATGTTCAAAATTACTTAAGCTGTGTGTTTTCTGTGACCATGTCTTTTATATCAAGATAGAAGAGTAAAAGATGGTGGTTTTTTTTTTTCTTCTTCTTCTTAACAAGAACTAAAAATAGGGGAATAACCCCAGACCCCAGTCTTGAAATTTAGTGAGATTCCTGGAGTATTAGTATTCCTCTGGGTGACAGAAATGAAGTTAATATAGAATATCTGAATTTAGATAGTGATTTAGCTATTAAAATTGAGGCAAGTTAAGATGGAATTGTGTTTTATGGTGCTCATGTGAAGGGCAGTACATTTCTGCTAAATGTTGGTAGAATTCAACATTCCAGTCTTGTATTATTTGAGACTGTGTGACGAGTTGGATGTTGACTTCCAAGTAGCAAACATTGGGCATCTGGATGAGTGCAGCACAGGATTTATATGTGCTATGTATGTGTTTATTCCATGTTTTTGGCGAGAGATTATGGTTTTATCATTATGATTTTGTTAAAAAAATTATTAAAGGTACTGCTCATCGAGAAAGTTCTGAACAAGGTACGGGGATGGAAGTAAGTAAATAAGAGTCATAAGAGCAAAGCGGGGTCCAACAAATGAAAAATTGCTCTCTCTTGAGGTTTTGAGAGTGTTGACAAAATATGTGAACCCTCAAAAATGCACTGTAGAGGCATTTTAGTTCAAAAGCTGCAGTACAATACAGGACTTTAAGGGCCTGTCTTGTTGAAAGAGGCCATCCCTGTTCACAGAAAACATGAAAATTAGCCCCTTGGTATGTTTAATTAAAGGCAACAGAACTGACGTAATCTTCTTAGGGAAAAGAAAAATATTACAGAATGCTGAAGAAAATGTCTGATGAAAAATTGTCAAGTCCTCTTCAATTTTCTTCATTGAAGAAGCAAAACCTGGATTTCAGGCCTTGTTGGAAAACTCCATAGCAGGCTTAGTAAAAAGCTCTGGACACTGAATCAAAGGAATGAAGGATGAAATCATGCAGAGGCAAAGTCTTTAGTATCACAGTCACTGAAAATTTAGAATTTGAAGGAGATTAGGAGAAATAGTCCATTTTTTGTTTAAGACAAGGTTGCTTAGAAAATCACAATTTTCCGTAATTTTTTTTTTTTGCCTCTTTTTGTGTGGACCAGTAAAATACATGAATTGTAGAGGCTAGAATTGATCTCTTAAGATAATCTAGTCCAGTCCTGGTGAACTAGATATCTTGAGAGAATCTGAGCTGGAGCTGATAACTCTGTCCAGTCCGATCTTAAATCTTCCCAAGTGGAGAGGCCGTGTTCTCTCTGGGTGTGTTATATTAGATGTAAATAAATAGAAAAAACAGATAGAGTTACTGTTGCCACCAATTGTTGAAAATGTAGAATTGCAAAAAAGTTTTGTTTCTATGGTACCTAAGTACGAGGACGGCATATCTAAAGAACTATTTTCTGCCATATTTTAAAATATGGTCAGTTTTGTACTGGAATTCCTATTTTTCAAAGTTGAAATTGGAAAGTAGAAAACACTAAATGAGCCTTCCTTGCACATGCCCTTTTGTGGCCTGTCAATTCAAATCAAGTAGTAGCTGAATTTGTTTTAAAAAGATAGAAAGCTTTACCAGTATGTCAGATCTGTAGTTTCTGAAAATGAGCAAGTTCTCAATGCTTTAAGTCAGCTTAACTAAAATACTATAGTAAGAGAAGCTCACTGTAGCTAAATTACTGAGAAATGAAAGTATTCCAGTTCTGTGAGGATGAAGGCATGTTTACAGTGATTTTCTGTCAAAGAAGGGTGATTTCCTGGGATGTGCATTCAAGCGTTGCCATAGCTCTGACTCTACCCTTTATGAACAGCATTGAAAGAGAAATTGCACTAGTTTATATTTATGCATACATATGTGTATATATCTATATCTATACAACTGTGAACCAAATAATATTTAATATTTAATAAGCAATCCTTTGTACCAGGTATAGGAGGTGTCACTGGACCTGATGCAAAGGAAGTCCTCTTCTGTTCACTGACAGTGGGATTTGAAATGTTCTTATCAAAAATACCCGTTATACAAAAAAGAATAATATGTCTTATTCTCCCAAAGAAATTGTTCCAAGTAATGCCATGATCTAGTGTTTAACTTTTCCAGTATTTAACTTTTCAAACTTGATCCTTTATTTTTATAACCAGCTCATACACAAATTCAAGGATTTTTTTCTTCAAACCCTGGTTAGAGAGAGATTTTCTCGCAAGTGACCTCATCCATTGCTTTCTTTGTTCTCTCTTCTATATGACTTTAAAACCCAACTTTAGTATAACAGTAAATTCAGTTATTCCATGTTAAATATTCCTAGTCAAAATGCTAAAAAGACTCAGTTATTTTTAATGAATCAGCTTGAAGATTTAGCTTCTTCTAGGTTTGTATCCATAATGTAAGCTAAGAAATAGTAAAGACTTAATTTAATCACTGATTTATTAAAAATGGCACACAGTTTTGAATGCTTCTGTTCTGGCCAGAGCAAAGTGTCCCTGATGATTCTGCTGTTTAAGATAGTCAAACTGTGCCTTGAAATTAGGAAAGATCCAAAATCTCATATTACCTTTAAAGTACAAATCAGTCATACTGGGGCTGGTCACACTTCAGGTATTCATTCTTCCTGTTTAGATCAGACTCTATAGGACAGCAATTTTAAACGAAAATTTGTGACTATACCAGTTTTCCAGTAACTGAGATTTCTGCTGATCTAAGTATGGAAAATTCTTTTAAAAATTCATGGAGGAAAATGAGCACCTTATTTCTGAAAATATGTACCTTTATGACACAAAAGTTTTGGTTTTCACCCCCTTTTCCACATTTGTTTGTTTGTTTGTTTGTTTGTTTCTTGGGGATTTTTTGTGTGTTGATGTTCGTATATACATAACCTCAGCACTTCATCTGGGGCTTTTTTAAAGTGAATTTAAACCTGGTTTGCATGCACATCTCTCTTTTAACAAAGTGATTCTCAAGTACTTAATCAAAAGTAATTTGAACTATTGATATTTCTAGAAGTGACAGACACTGTAAAAGTGTCATAAATACTGAAATCTGCTGATGTTACAGTAGTACATAGAGCAAATACGTCTGCTTTGTTCTTCTTGGACTTTTTTTCCCTATTTTTTCTCACATGTATTACTTCTATATTATTAAGAACATTCAGGCAAATGTCAGTGCCATATACAGTCCTTAAAATTTATGATGCCATCTATAAAATTGCATTTTAATATGAAGGCCTAGGGGAAAATGAATATGTCATCATAATGACACAGCAACCAAATTTTTGAGGCATTCTAAAATAGATGTTTTCCTTGTCAGGCAAGAGAGTGATTTACCTAATCTTTACTCCCCAATATAAGCCACAGAATATTATATTCAGCAGTAGCATTTAGCAAATCCCTCAGAATGTTTTTCATGCTTTGGTAGAAAACCACGACTTCATGTTTTTCCAGAGTTTCTTACTCATTTTGAATATTGTTTTTGTATTCATAAATCTAATATTGGTGTACAGACTAATGTTTCCAGCTTTTGGAAAACTGAGATTTATATTTGTACAGCCTAACATTAAGCAACTCAACATGTTGGAAGCCATTGCTTGGGAAGGATGGTTTGGAGGAAAAGAGTGGAGAGCGGTGAACTTCCTCCGTTGGATGCTTTGGAGCATGTGGTGAAATCTGTTCCTGTCCATTGGCTGAGCAGGGAAACTGAATTTAGTGACATATTCACAATTCACATTCATTTACATTTGTTCCCAGTTCATTTCACCACACAGAATCAGTGTGTGGAATAGTTAGTAGCCTTTTTGCTTTTTTGAGGTAGTTCTCTGCTGGTGTTAACTTGAGAATTTAACCTCTATTTATCTAATTCTTGGGCTTTCCTCACCAGTTTCTCTTAGAGAATCTAGGACTTTGGCAGATGTATCCCAACATGTTCAATATTAATATGTATAGTAACTGGCACGGAGCATCTGCTCTTTGCTTCTGCACTTCTGCTTTGCTTTTGGGATTTGTTGGTCGGTCGGTTGGGTTTTAGTTTTACATTATTTGTGGAAGAGGAAGATCCTTGTGATCTAATTGCAGTCAGATTCTAGGGGCATTTTGCTAAGGAATTCTGCTGAGAGCAGAATAAATCCCTGGTTGCAGATCAAGCACAACAGGGCAGCAGACAAGCTGTCAGGTCCTTTGGATAACATCAAATAATGCTGTGCAAGTTTGAAGCTACAATCATAAATATGAATACATTGCTATCATTTTAAGTACTGAGGACCATTAAATTTATTTTCCCTTCAGTTGACTACATTCCCAAACATTAGAGTGTTTTCTCTTGTTTTTTATCTGGAAATGAGGATGACAGCCTTGGCAAAAAAAATTGAGCATGTAGTGTACATAGCCTTAAAACATGGAGAGATCCTTCTGCAATCAGTGCGAGAGAGCAGCCCCAGCTTCCATTGGAGAGAGGTGTCAAGTTTGTAATGAGCTGGTTTGTTTATTAGGCTTCTGATTCCTGCACCTTCTTCCCTGTTGTGGTTCACTGTGGCTGGTGCTGCTGCCTGTTTTCCCCCTGATCTGGGGCACATGCAGTCACATTTCAGGTAATATAAACTCAGGATATACCAATACTCTGAAGATTGTGGTTATTGTGCCACTTTTGACCAAATTAAAAGGTCCAAGTTGTAAAAGTAGTCATCCCTTTTGGACACTTGACTAAAACCTGTCTGTCCTTGTCTCATGGGCAGCAAAGGTAGAATGTTGTGATGGTTGTTATTTGCCTGTTAATTGTTAATGAGAAATAAGCTATGTAGTAGCTATATAGTGTCACTAAATGTGCTACTTCGATATTCAAGAAGAGGAATCCAGATTTTGTTTGGACGATGTGTTACTAGAGAATAATGAAGCTGAATTTTGCCTGACTTTTTTGCAAGCTCTCAATGGAGAGACAAATATGGCAAGCAATTATGTGTCAGTTTAAACTTTGTGTCTTTCAATATAGATACTATTGGTCATTTTCTGTAAAGAACATGGATGTATTATAGTGTTTAAATTTTTGTTTAAAATGAAATTTTAGAAAGTTTTTCTGTAAATAAAGCAATGTAGTGAGAAAGACAGGAATGCAACAATATGTGTGCTTTCCCTGTCTTTGCAAATGCCTTGCAGAGTAGCATGTCCTGATATTTTGTGGACTTTGAGGGGGAAGAGTGTTTTTCACAGAGATTAGAAAAAAATACTACGCTTACTATAATACTCTCATGGGATTGCTGGAAGGACAACAAAGCTTTCTCAGGATCTTTTATCTGAAAAATAAATCTGTGCAGAGAAATAATTTCAGTGGCAGATGTCCATTGCTAAGCTTTGTAAATTAAGGGCAGTTCTGTGGGGATTCCCTATATTCAGTCTTCCAGTTGTCGTAATCAATAATTTTTATAGACAACAAATTGTGACTTTTATCAGTGGTTGAAAATTCTCCTGAATTTTCCTGAAAGTTTCCTCTACAAAAAATAAATACTTTACCTTTATTAAATCATTGAATCAATAGTTTTCTCTGTTCTTTTTCTGCTATTACCTTTTCATTAGAAATGACTGGATTTTTTAATTGCAAGCACTTTTACCATGGTAACCACGATACACAGACTTGTAAACATTAAATGAAAAATTTACATGTGATTTTTGGGTTTTTTTGTTTGTTTTCTTTTTTTTTCTGGTTGTTTTGCTGTGTTTTTTTCCCTTGGCAAACAGCATGTTAGAAAGCAGAGAATCAGATGTTGCATGGATTGGCTCACTCTGTTCCCACAGTAGAGGGAACGAATGGAAATATTTAATACATTGTTTTTTGGCAGAACTCCATATCAATTTACAGCCTTGTGTGTGCATGAAAATCCCCAAAGCATCTTGAGTGTGACTTTAAATGTTGTTGTGCCCTTCATTGACTTCCTCACTTTTTTCTTTTTTCCTATTTTTTTTTTTTAAACAAGGAAAACCTGAAAGGTTTTTGGTGCCTAGGACTGGCTTTTTAAGGACTGGGAAAATATTCTGGGTTATTCCTTACTAGGAAATATCAAGTCAATTCTTGTTTTTCTTTTACTTGAAAATATCAGAAGTGTGAAGTGATTTCTGATGGAAGCTGTGCTGCAGTGTCTGAGCCTGTTAGAAACATTGAGGGTGAAATCTCTCTGGGGGTCGGAAGTTTATTAGCTTTTATCTCAGCATCTACACTTTGAGTACAACTGAGCTCATTTTAGGCTGTTGCTGTGGAAAAATAGTGATTTGGCATGGCCCCAAACTCATTTTGGGCCATGGGCAATAAGATCCAATCCTGTCCTATTTCTGTCTTCTGTATCTGAAAAATTGTGTTTTTCTCTGCAAAATGTTATGGCAGTAATTGGATAAAAGAGTGAAAAAATATAGATTTACATATTTAAATGACTTAGTTCTGAAAGTAAATTAGATTATTCATTAAGCTTTACCAAATATTTACAAGAAAAAAAAGTAAACATCAAAAGATCAGATTAAAGAGCCTGAACACAAAGATTCTACATATTAGGATATTGTAAAAAATATAAATATTTTAAAAATGTTGCGCTGATGATGTCTCAGCTGAAGCAATGTTCCCTGTCTAGGGTACCACATTTTAAACAAAATGTAAAATAACTGAAAAGGCTCCAGGGAATGCAGAAGGGAAAAAAAAATTGGAGAATGTGGTCTTGCAGGAAAAATTTGAAACAGCTTAGTTTATTTAGTTCAGGACAGAGAAGAATGAACAGAGCCTAATAATGATATGAAGTACTTAGCAGTTAAAAAAAGTAGAAGAAAAAAAAAAGAACAGACAGTAATTGCTTGTTTTCAATATCTGCTAGATTTAGATTAAGACTGAGATGCTTAATTTTCTCTGGACATGAAAGTAATGGCAGGTGCAGGAATGAGCTTTAATATTTAGTTTGCAATTATTACAAAGTAGATAAGAGCAAGGGTTACGTGACTCCTGCCACAGAGCCCATCACTCAGTTGAGGCTGTTACTGGACAGCTACTGAGCCTGATCTCAGAATCTGTTGGAAGGAGAGTGCAGATCTCCAAATGCCACAACACAGCTTTCCCCTTGCCCTTATTGCAGATGTGTTCCATGGCCTTTTTCCTCAATACTATAAACATTGCTCATTTCTGCATTGGCTACCTGGACAGCTTTTTATCCCTGTCACTGAGGACAGTGAGGGGACACATGAGATGTCTGTCACAAATAGCCTAAAATGTATTTTAGTTGGTCTTGGAAAAGGTGAATGGAGTTCCTGATCTCTGCTGGTTGCCTTAAAATAATTTCTAAGAACCGTTAAAATAAGTACCTCTGCACACTCAAAATATTCTTTATTTTAAAAAATTCTAAATTTTTGATACTCAAATGGTTTTGGCTCTGATTGCCTCTGATGGTGAAACAGCTCTGCAGAGACTAAGGATGGACCCTTGAGTGAACTGAATGTTCCCTCTGAGAGGGA
Source organism: Cinclus cinclus (assembly GCF_963662255.1). Classification (NCBI taxonomy): domain Eukaryota; kingdom Metazoa; phylum Chordata; class Aves; order Passeriformes; family Cinclidae; genus Cinclus; species Cinclus cinclus. Next base: position 13,309,411 of record NC_085057.1, on the reverse strand, counting down.
GGATGTGTAAACATGCAGCTACATTATCCTCCTGCTGAATGGCAGCACTGTGATGGCAGCTGCATCTGCAGTCGTGGCATTTGCAAAATGGAGCAGTTGTGTGAGGATTCAGGAATAAATGGCTTCAGAAACCTCTGCAGCAAGCTTGTAAGCCAGCAGGATATCAGGCAGCTTCTTCAGGTATGCTCTGTGTACTCCTTTTGGGGCTTGCATCCAAAGCGCTGTAGCATTTCTTCCTTCAGCATTTTCTCAGCTCTCTTCTTTCTTCCCTACTAAGTAATTTAAAAGTTATATGCAATAGTTAACAAGGTGCTTCCTATTTTCTAAGTTAGGAAATGGATGTAATGTTTAATTGCTGCTTCCTGGGGCAGACTGGAAAGTTGAAAACACATTTTTTTATCAGTGGCAGTGCATAGTTTGAAAACTGCTTCTGAATTGTATACATCTTGAATTAAACAGTAATTTTTACTCTCTAAGATTTAACAAATTAAACTGATTTAGATGGCTATTTTCTGTTTCTCTTTGCAGAACATCACTCCTGTCAGCCACTGATTGTAGGTTTACACACCATAGGTCATGTGTTGGTCTAATACTGCATCAAGAGTTAGTGTAGGATGGTGAAATACTTTAAACTCGCTACATCAAGATTTTGTGATCTCAAGCACTCAACCCTAAGTAGTGGCTTTGGAATATACATACACAGAATAAATGAACTTCTGTTGCTCTATGTAAAGTCGTAGTGGATATTCCAAACAATAGATATACTTACATTTTTAAAATGTATGAAAAAGAGAAAAAAAAAAAAAAAAGAAAAGAACCCCAGTAATTTCTATTAAAACAACACTGTTGAGGTTCCAGGCGATAAATAAAGCAGCGAGGGCTTTATTTTCAAGAAGCCAAAGACAGAAGCAACTCAAGGCAAGGAGCTCTCGAACAGCTCCTTTTTCTCGGGAGTCGCGTGCTGCCTGGCCGGGGCCGAGTGTTCTTTGTGGTATTTGGCTGTAATTGCAGCATAAGCACAGCCATAAACAGCGGCTGCCAGCATCATGAGGCACACGATCCCGCACACGACCCCGGTGATGACGACGGTGGCGATGGCGTGGCGCAGGCTCACGGGCCTGGGCCTGGCCTTGGGCTCGCAGCCGGCGCGGCCGCCGTCCCCGAGCTCGCCGTGGTGGCCGTGCTTCTGCGAGCCGCGGTGCTCCGAGCTCTGGTGGTGGTGGTGGGGGTGGTGGTGGCTGCTGGCCAGGTGCACGTGAGCTGTCCTCAGAGAACATGCCCCAAAGAGCTCGTAGGGAACTTTGAGGAGATCCTTCCCCTTCCGAATCCCCGGCGCTGAGCAGATAATGCCGTCGCTTATTCCTCCTGGGAGAAAAGAAAACAAAACAGTGGTCTCAATATTTGACCGTTTCTGAATCACCTTAATGTAAAATTAACGTAAGCCTCAAGTAAATTTATCATCGGTCTCAACTTCATACTTTTAAAGATTTATAAAATGTTTTAAAGGTTTTTGTTCACTTAGGTCAGTGGTGAGATTATTGCACTTCAAAACTCACATAAGAGGGCATTTCCCAGAAGCAATTCATCAGGAATTAGTTTATCTGTGTCTTTAATGATGTAAGTGTGAAAAAACCTATAGTGGTAGAAAAAATAAGAAGTGTCATAGATAAACAAAGAGGTATTGTTAACTGCAAATTCAGTTTGTTCAGCTTCTAACCACTGCTAATTTTTATGGCAAGAAATGGTAACAATGTATTTAGACTATATTTCCCACTTGATTGAAATATCCCATGAAATTGCCATTGTCCTGACAGTGTGTATTAACTGTAACAGGGCAAGGAGAAAGTTCATTATGTTGTATGTACCCATGAGTGATTTTTTTAACCAAGGCTTGTGATAAGAAGATATACACAGGTATAAAGGAGTTGAGTTTAATCAATCTATTACTCTGCTCAAATGCTAAATATCATGATTGCTGAGAGCCAGCTTCCCAAAGGAGGTTTTCAGTACAAAGGGGAAAGAAGTAGGAATCCGCAGTCTTCGTAAATCATGTGGGTGTTCCTCAGCATGTAAAGGAAAATAGACCAAACATAGCCCTCAGGTACCTAGTCAGAGCACAGGGCTTTAGGGGTGTGGTGTGTCAAGGAATCCACAAGGCCAAAATCAATGCTGACATATTTTTTTTCAAAATACCGAACCAAATTGACTGAATCCTCCTCTCCTCTCCTCTCCTCTCCTCTCCTCTCCTCTCCTCTCCTCTCCTCTCCTCTCCTCTCCTCTCCTCTCCTCTCCTCTCCTCTCCTCTCCTCTCCTCTCCTCTCCTCTCCTCTCCTCTCCTCTCCTCTCCTCTCCTCTCCTCTCCTCTCCTCTCCTCTCCTCTCCTCTCCTCTCCTCTCCTCTCCTCTCCTCTCCTCTCCTCTCCTCTCCTCTCCTCTCCTCTCCTCTCCTTCAGCTAAAGCCAGGCACAGCAATTTTCATCCTGAAAAGACTTTGAGAAAGTAATGGATACAGATGGAGCCAAACTGAAATCTGGAGACTGCTCCACAAATAATGTTCATATTGCAGGACAGATTTGAGCATGGCAGGTCTCTTGGTCTTTAATGGTGAAACCCAAAGCATGGTTTTTCTTCAATGTGTTAGATTGAATATGGATATAGATAAAACCTCCAAATGCTTCAACTCTTATCCTTTCATGATTTTAAGTAACTAAATATGTGTGCTTGGAATAGAACCCTGGAGTTCCTCCTGAACTGAAGCATTCTCTTTAATTTCCTGGGAGTATGCATGAAATGTCAGTTGCCTGAGATGGATTCAGCTAAAAATACTCAAATATTTCGGACTTAGATTGCTTTGTTATGACATGCAGGAAATATCTGCAGAACCGCTGTGAACTTTCATCACATGTGTCATATAAGCAGTGGGAAACATTAATATGTAATGTAACTAACTTTTCTTCATGTGATTCAGACAAGTAATTTTAGGGAAATACAACCACAGAAGAGAACATAATACTTGGGCTTCCTTTAAAGCTTATTGATAAAGTCAATCTGTTGAGTTCCACGTCGCTTCATTTAATTCATCTGTACAGTGTTCAGAAAGATGGAAGGACATCTCTGAACTTGTAGACAACATTGGTTTTTGAAATAAAGGATAATATTTATGCTGCTGTCAGAGTAATTAAGATAATCTGATATGTTTGTCTTGGATCATTGCATTCTTCTGCACAGAGAAGTCAACCCCTGCTGAATTTCCAGCCTAATAGACTATGATAAAGAAATATTTTACCTATTCAAGGTATTAAGATTTTATTGATTAAAGGAGATTAGCCTTTTGTCTTTTCTAAAAGGTGGCTCATAGCAGTGAATTTACCTCACCCAAAGACCACTCCGGTAGTAATTGTGTCCCTGCATGGCTGGTATGGTTGTCCAGCTGGCCTGCAGAGTTCTGATCCCTGCAAAAGGCAGTCCATCAGTCTCAGGCCACATGGGCCATCTCCACATCTCCTGTGCTGCAGCAGGCTCCATTCTACTTTGGTACAGAGACAAATAATCAGTAGTTTGATCACATGCAAGCCTCAAAGCCTGATTTGGAAAAAAGAAAATTGTCCCGCTGTTCTGAATTCTCAGTCTGAACATACCTCCTGGGAAAAATAAATTAATTCTTTTTTCATATTTAATTCCTTTAGAATTAAATAATGTTATCTTTTTCACAGCATAACTCATGAATATATTTAAAAGCAGGTGTGACCAAAATACTAACACTACTATTTATATACTTAATTTTCCCCTGTATGATGCCATGACACATTTCTGTCAGGAAATTGCCAATGAATTGAGTTTGTCTTCTGGTTAACAAATTAGGAAGTGGTGCTAGATATTCATAAAATATTAAAGAACTACTAAGTTATAATTGATAGGAAAAGTAGAATCCAGAGTTCTCTAAAGTTTGCTCAGTAGTGATATCTGTCTTGATGTTTGCCATCATGCAACAGGTAAAAAGCTTTGAAACAGTAGGCTAGTTTCCAGCAAAAATATATTGGTAGAATTAAAACAAGTGTATGTGCACAGGTATACTTGTTTGACATTTAGAAATGCCTATATCTGAATTCACATCCTACAGAGCACACCTGTGCCTGCTGTATGGTTGTGTGTGCATCCTTGCTCTTTCCCTGGGCACTAATATGAAGTCCCTCTCTGATTCTAGTTTGCCCCCTGTGTTTATAAAAGCACTTACATTCTGAGCTATGCATAAGAATGTAGTTTAGTGTGTTTATTTGAGGAAGTGACCTATGGTGCAGGGTAAACTTTTAAGCCATAGAAGTGAAGATCAGCTAGATGTTGGTTAAGTGTTCTCATGTACACTGTATGTAATGAGAAAAATTCCTTACCTCTGTATAGAAAACTCTCCAGCCACAGTTTCAGGCCAAAGATATTACAGTTGCATTGCCAGGGATTATCTTTGAAGAGAACCACTTTCAGGTTTGGAAGTGACTCCAGCAGAATTCTTTCCATTTTCTGAAGTTTGTTATGCTTCACAGAGAGCAATGTTATATTCCCTGTGCTGTTTCCAAATGTCTCAGGCAATCGAATAATGCTGTTGGATGACAAGTCTAGTTCTTTTAGGTGTGGGAGGAAACTGAAAGTCGTGTTTTCTATATAATGAATCATATTTCTGGTTAGGTTTAAAATTTGTAGATATCTTAGTTTTTGGAAAGCACCAGGTGCCACACTTGAGAGAGAGTTGTTCGACAAGTCTAAGATTTTGAGTAACGGTGTTGCAGTGAACGCATTTTGGTTGATTCTCCAGATACGGTTATTCTGCAACTGTAGGATCTGAATTTCAGCAGGTAAATGGGCAGGAATTTCAGTAAATCCTCTGTTCTTGCAGTCTGCAGTCTTTGAGGCTGTGTAGCAGAGGCATTTGTCAGGGCAGCCGTGCACTGTGTGTGCCAACAAGATGGCACTCCAAACCAAAAGCCAGTTACCTGTATCACAAGTGAAAGTAGATTTAAAATTAGTTTAAAATGTTTGTCTTTAGGCAATACGCAGGTCATAAACACAGCCAGAAGCTATACAGCTCCACAACAAACAATAATAGAGATGCCACAGAGTGCGTTTCTTTTACAACGTGTAAGTAAAATACAGATAGTGTTGAAGTACTTCTGTAGTAGAGAATGAAGATAATGCTACCATGATCTTAAAATGAAGTACTTCCCATGTTTTTTTTCTTAAGTACAAATGGTTTTCAAGAGGATTTGCCATCAGCAGAGCAGTGATGTTTGAAGGGAATGTGACAGTTTCTAAAATTTTTAAATTGAAATGTCTCTCTTTCTGTGGTAATAACAACTTTAATACATCTTGTGTCAGAAGAATTACAAGCAGAACTTGTATTTTTCATTGTTTTACTCATATTACTGCCTGGAAGAATTGAGTCAATTTACCATTAAAAGAATCACTAACTTCAAAGACATAAATATAAAAACTACTAGCAGTACTTTTTCAGCAATCCAGATTCTGCTTCTCCTTTAAAATATCTGTTTATTCTTTTTGTTTTAATTCCCTTCTCTGAATACCAGCTGTACTTCCCATAGACAAAAGTTTCCATACAGTCACCAGAAATTTATCAATAAGCTTCTGAAAATATAAATTAGTTGACAGGAGTACTCTGTAATATTTGGTATTTATAATTATCTGCTGCTCCGTGATGTTCAGGTGGTTTTAACTGAAAAAAAACATAAATAGTTTTTACCCTTCCTGTTGTGCTAATGATCTTAAATTTGAAAGCAAGGTACTTAAAGCTATGCTTGTATTCATAGAATGAAACATTAAAAAACTCAGTATTGAATAATTAGATCTTTGACTAAGGAAAGTCAAAATGATGAATCCTTTTCTAACATCACTTTAGAGATGCTTTAAATAATTTTTACTGTTTACTGTTTCAAAATGCAAAACGTTTTAGCTAGTTGCTACTTGAAACCTTTTGAAAATATAGTAATTGATTCTTATTGACTTACAGAGATGAAATGTGAAATATTAACAGGGAATACCATATTGATGGAATAATGTATGATTATAGTAAGAAATATGATAAATATATAGATGAAAGTTGTGTTTTGAGACTACAGCTTGAGGCACAAATTACTCACTAATTTTCACTCTGAAATGAAATATTTATATTAAAATTATACATAATCTTCTGCAATATTGAATTCTGTATTATAAAATTCACTTGAAAGAATCCAGCATTCCTGCATGCAAGATAAGCAATACTTTCAGTTCATTACACTGTTCTGCAACAGTTGGCTTCAGAAACACAGCTTCCAACGTAGAGGTAAAATAAACTCTTACTTGGCAAGGAAATGCTTCGCAAACAGAAAAATTGCATTATTAATCTAAATGCTTTAATATCTCACCTTTCATTCTGCTCTGCTTGTTCTTCCCCTGGCAGAAGATTCAGTCCAGATTTCTGATGTAGAACAGTAACAGACACTGTTCTGATTCCCACTTCAAGTCTGTAATGTGCTCATCCAGTTTCCTTTCTTGAGGTTGTTTTACGTGGTATCTGTGACCTGTGTAGAAGGGCATCAGTTTCTACTCAGATACTCTATTAGCCTTTGTTTTTTTTCTTTAATCACAATCTTCTCCCCTCTCCCCCCTTTATGACTCTCAAAGAATTATTCTGCTTCTTAATCAGACAACAAGCCATGCAGTGTCTGTCCAACTCTGACTGGACAGCTGTAATGTACAAATAATGACCTGATTACCTCGCCTCTTCAATTGGTTTAATCTCCATCAAAAGCAAAGCAGAAAAAATAAGGAGACCTTTTTTATATCCAGTACATTTTCTGAATTCTGGTGGATTATTAGCCGGGCTGTGTCAATTTTTTGTAAGATCTCATCATGGGTTTTGATTCTCCTGGGCTGGGGCTGGAGGCAGTGGAGTGTATAATATCACTAGAAATAGTCCTGTGGGTTGATGACATGGTTTTGACAGTGCCCTTGTTTGCTCTTATAAGCTTATTCATCTGACATCCATTAGTTGTGCTGACAGGATTTTATTGCTTGGGAATACAGGAACAGCGGCTCCTTCCATAAAAATGGCACACATCCTGGCATGGTCACCATGAATATTGAACAAGTTAATTTATTTTCAAAGATATTGGAAAGACAAAGCAGATGATACTAAAATTGTACTTAATGTGTGGTGCCTTGACTTGTTTCTTTGTTTTTTCTTCAGTAGAACTCATACTGTGCCATCTACACCAATAGAAGTGTTAATGACTTGTGACTGTGAAGGAACTCAAAGGTGTTGAAAGGGATGAGAGATCTGATATATAATTGAGTCTTTCCAGGCCATATGATCGCTCCATCTATGAGCTGTCCTATGGAGAGGGAAGTTGTGCAATCAAAACATTTCAGACTCATAATACAGCTTTCTTGGGTACAAATTCTGCTTTTAGGTGCTTTTGAAAAGATCACATAAAGCTCACTTTCCAGGTCAAAATTTATGTGATGTTTATGTGATGTTTCTCCTTCTACAAGGAGAAAAATCAGATTGTAGGATCCAAACTACTGTTGAAAGCAGGGTCTTTACCAGAAGTTTTCCTGTCAGGTTGAGACTTTGATATTTACAGTAACAGATTCTATCACTTTCCTATCACAACCTTCTACAATGTGTTACTGCCCTCAGAATCAATAATTTTTTTCTTGCATCCAGTTAAGAGTTTTCCTTAGAGCAGCTTGTCCTGTCTCTATGAATCCCTGTGAAGAGAGTAACCCCATCTTTTCCATAGGTACCTTTTGTTCTCCAAAAGTCTGTGCTGAGCTCTGTCTCCCTGGCTCACAGGGCAGGGCTGTGCCTGACAGTATCGTGTGCTTTGCTCTGATGGATCTGACACCAGTCAAGATACCCAAAGGAACAGTGGATACATGGGAACAGTGAAGGAGAACGTGGGAAAATTGTCATTTTGTAAAGTAAACATGATTGCTCATCTTGAGGGTCCCAGGATTACTTCTGTGAGTGGCAGACCTTCCCATCCTTGACATTCTTGATGGATGACACATTGTCCTGATACGGGGTGAAGCCTGGGATTTGGAGTGGAGGAACACCACAAATGTAGATTAGCTGCTACCACAGTCATCCTGGTTAACCCCAACTTTGCAAAAGAGGGGAGAGCAGCTTAAATATCAACTGTACTATCATTTAGATTAATGTCAGGTTAATATCAAATATATTTTATAACTTTTCTAGCATGATACATTTATTTGCTATTTCTACAACCTATCTTAAAAAATACCTGTGAATCACTTTAGTGAAGATGCAATTAAATGTAAAAAGGCCTGTTATAAAATAACATCTTCCTTAGAAGATGGGGCCACGTTAGCTATGGATACTCTTAAAAAGAATAAAGTTAGGTCAGGTACTTTTTTTCTTGAGATGGCATCCCACTCTCCTTGCATTAACTCATCCTGTGTATCAGTGGCAGCTCTTTTCATGACTTTTGACTATTTAGCAGGATGTAATTGCTATTATATTATTGGGGGCTTTTTGTGTGATAAGATGCTTTTAAATTCTCTTTGGTATCTATAATTTTATTTGGCTTATGAATTCGAAGGGTTTATTTATTTAAGTTATTTTTCCATCTTAACTAATATTTGCTGGCCAGATGGGCATACAAGCTCCCACTGCAGTTCATTTCATGTAACAGTGGGCTTAAAGAATGTTTCTTAACTGCCTCTCCTATTTTAGGTAAGTCTTTGCTTCTATAATTTTATTATTTTTAGTATGTACTATATTACAGAGATGTTCACAGGACAAGGTCACAGAAAGTTAAGCACTGTGGGAGGTTCAGTTCCAGCAATAAAGCAGAGGTTGTTTTATTTACTCGGAATCATGGTAGAAGAAGTTATTACTTTTTAAAAAATCTTAATGCTGGGTTCAGACTTGGAAACATATGATTAAATCTGTCAATTCGCTTTTCATGTAGATGTGGCTATTTTTTCCTTATATTGAGAACTCTGAATGGACATGTTTTGTAAACAGAAGTTTCCCCAACCTATAATCCATCTCCTATTCCCATTTATTAGGAATAATAGTTTGGTTGTGACAGAGAAGTCTGATGTGGTGAAAATTATAGTCATGTCACAGGTAGAGATTTGCCAGAAACAGGATAACCATGAAACCTACTCTGCTTCTGGCCTTTTGAACCACCAGCAGGATTCTTTTCAGTTGTCTGATGTGGTGCAGCAACTGTTATTGCAGCCTCTTAAATTAGCCTGTGCCTTGTTGTAGCAAGGTATGTTTCCCATTGCAAATAGCAGGAAAGCCCCATGAACTAATATCTGATCCTTGTTGGCTGAGGGGGGCAGCTTTGTCTTTGCTTTGCCAGCAAACTCTTTGTTGCAGCAATTGCTGCCATCTGCTTTAAAGGAGTTCTATGTGTAAGAATTATCTTTTTACAGAAGAGCATTATGTTAATTAAACTCTAGCAGAAAGGAAACAATTTAAATATTTCAAATATTTAAAAGCTACAGGATTTTGGCTCCACATCATTGTATATCGAGTCCAGGCAGACATGATTATATTAAAAAATGTTCCCAAGACCACAGCAGACAATTCCTGTACATACTCTTTATTAGATTTATTTTCCTTATGCTTTTGAGTGGGAAGGAATTAAAACTGAGATATTTTCAGGGAAATAGCATGTGCTTTCTCTTTACTAATGTGTGTCTCCAGACTGGTAAAACAGATAAGCTCTTGCTTCAGACCCTAAATGAAACTTTGGGTAATTGCAAACCCCTCTTCATTTTGGTTCAGGACAAAGAAAAAAAATGTATTTGTTGGTGAAACAGCCTTTATTGTTAAAATTCTTGTCCTTTAACTAGCACTTAAAAAAATACAGTAGTCAATGATGGAGAAAGGTGGTGCCCTTTCCCAGGAGTCAGAACTGACTGTGCAAAGGTGACAGGGCAAAAGAGACCTGGGAGTCCCTCATGCTTTTCTTTCTACAAGGGCATTCCTGGTACTCAGAGCTCAGGACTCCATTTTTTCCTGGCAGGGTACTGTGGTTTCCAAAGTTGACAAAACTTAGAGGAAGGCCCTGGATCCTGTTTCTGCTTGTTTTTCACAACAGAAGTATAAGACAATGGATCAAACTAAATTTGGCTTGAGGAAGATTTATACCTTAAAAATCTGGACATATTTTCCAGAGAGGTGGGCTTATGGATTTTTCAGACATCCTTTGCTTAGACAGGATAAGAGAGGAGGAATATCAGCTAGAATGTAAAAATATCAGGTACTGGTTATGACACAGCATAAGGAGACACCATGATTTCTTTGTGTCTGAGTTGCTAAGAGTTATTTGATGGGGTCTCTTTCAGATGGGAAGAAATGTTGTGCTGTTCTAGAAACAAGAAACCAGGCAGGGAGTTGTGATTTTGTACAGGGGAAGAGCCCAGTTTTTCCTTTCCAGTGGCTTGTTTTGCCTTACTTAGATACATCTGGTACTTGTTTATGCAGTGAGTAATTAATCTATGAAATGCATTGTTGGAAGTTATCCTTGGGCCAGAAGATTAGTAGGATTCATATATAATACGGAGCCACAGTTACCTCATGGGGCAAAAAAAAAAAAAAAAAAAAAAAATTAGAAGGGATCTAAACTTTCACTCTTAAGGGCTTTAATCAACCACTAATGACAAAACTTATGGAGAAAGACCTTTCCCTGTGGGCAGTTTTTTTCCATAATTATTATTTATGGGAATTTTTACACCTTCCTCTGACACCTCTAAGAGAGGCCAGAGTATGAGATGTAATAGTGGACGAGATGAACTGGAACATGCTGTGTTCCAGGTGGAGAAAGGGCTGGCTGGGCAGGCTGGCAGTGCCAGGAAGCTGCTGGATGGGGAGGTGAGAGCTGCTGTCCCAGGCACCACGGGATGGCCAGGCTGTGCACCTTCTCTGTCTGGGTCACAGCTCCTGTTTTTCCCCACTATGCTGTTCTGATATGGACTGGAAAGTTCTTTCAATATTCATATCCAGATCTTTTTCACCAGGTCTGTTCATAATCTATAAACAAGTGATTGGGTCAGTCCTTTACCTGCAGTCCTCTCCTCTCCTCTCCTCTCCTCTCCTCTCCTCTCCTCTCCTCTCCTCTCCTCTCCTCTCCTCTCCTCTCCTCTCCTCTCCTCTCCTCTCCTCTCCTCTCCTCTCCTCTCCTCTCCTCTCCTCTCCTCTCCTCTCCTCTCCTCTGTAATCTGTTGTGGTATTATAATTCTAATATAATACTCTTAGAAGTCAGTGTACTCTTTTCCCATATCTAAATGAGAAGAAGTATATGAAGGTGAGAAGGGCTTAGTTGGAAAATACTGAAACACCAGCCTTACAGTGTGCTTTGGTAGGTAGCAAAATTACCAGGGTGGATGCAAGGGCGTCAGGACGAGGAGAAAGCACAGGGAATAAAGATGCTGGGCCTCTTTACCTTAATTGTAAGTTAGATGAAGTTGCAGCAAGGGGCAGATTAAGTGTCAACAGAGTATTTACTCCATCACAAATAGCAGCAGGGGGTGCAGATTCAATTTTCAATCATTTCCTGACTAATGTCAACCACCTGTTATACATGCTGAGCATCCATAGATAGAATGTATCTCCAGGACGAGTAAATTAATGAACTCACTGTGCCATTATTGCAAATAGAAAAAAATACTGCTTGACATCAAGCTAAGAGAAATGAAAGAAATAAAACCTGCCAGAAAAAAACGCATGCCAAAATAAGTACAGGTGTAGACATTTTTTCATCTTGACATTTTAGTTGCTTTTTCTCCTCTCTAAACATGTTAAAATTGAGATCTCTTGCTATTTTTCTAGATAGCATATTCTCCATCAAAGTTTTTCTAAGCTTTTACTTAGTGATTTTGTTTCCTTTTTATATTTAATGAGCATTTCTGTTCGTGATCACAGCTCACCCTGGACTCAAACTTAAGACCAGGATATAAATCTCCTGTGCATTCTGAGTGGTTGATTTACTAGGGCAGCTCTTGTAAGAATTGGAAGGATTTTTTTTTGAACAACATCTGTAAAAGGGTTTTGAACTGTTCACAGTGTATGAAGAAATATTTTAAAGTGCAGTAAATGTTGCTTATAGTGCTGTCACCAATTGTGCTACAAAGTAGAACTCGTACTTCATTGATTCCTTTTGTGCTTTTAAGGCAGATTGTAGTAGTTCAGTAAAAGTCTCTGTTAAACGTTGGGAGCTCCTGTGTTTATGGGTTCAAAAGGACTCTTTCTCTTTGCCCTAGTAGTCACTTGAATACAGAAATTGGCAGAAGCGGGGATGACATTTGCTGCAGTAGAAAGCCAAATAGTTAAACCGCTGTAATTCTTGCAACACTTTAGAAATATCCACAGGAGGCTTTTATGGCTTCAACCCCCCCCCCCCCCCATTAATTTAGCAAGGTACTAAATAACCTGACATTAAAATGATGCAGCTTAAAAACGTTAAGTGCATAATTTTGGTGGATTTAATCATCAGTAGAAATGTAAGCATTATACATTGGATCAGGACTGACATGTTCAGTAGCTTTGGATTCAAGCTGGGATGGAGCATCTCCATTGGATGATGTTTTGTTGCAAGGGAAAAGGTAGCTGTAACTCCTGAAAGGATCTCAAATGTCTTGCAGCAGGTGAAGTGTGAGGGACCAGCTCCTTTAAAATGTCCCTGTTCCCAGTCTGTGCCCTGTGCAGTGCTGCTGTGTAGCAGCTGTAACCAGCAGAGCTCTGGATGGATGAGCAGGACCCAGAATGTCCCTGTTTGTTGCTTATGGGACCATCTCACAAGCAGAGTAGGGATATTGTAAATTTTCCCATATGGCTCCAGTGAACAGGAATGAGCCAAATACCTTTACCTGCTACCACTGTTCTTCATTTCAAGAGCAGATAAGTTTTACAAGGCACTGCATAGTTTGCTGCTTTTCCAGTTTCCTTGCTCTGTCTGGATTTCTGTCATCCCTACTGCTTGAACTGCTGCAGCTGCAGGCACCAGCAGTCCTCTGACAGCCCCCTGGAGATCCCATAGCACACTGTTATCCTTTTCTCACCCTCTGGTTTTTAATCTGTCAGCAGGTTTTAAACACCAAGGATGTTTTTAAAATATCTATTTTTTTTTTCCTCCACAGAATGTTTTAAATGAAGTAACAGGGTAACTCAGGTATATGGATAGGCTACTCATCCCTCAAGTTTAGTTAGTTCTGCTGTTTTCAGGCGGGATAAATCCCTGGGAAACTTAGCTAGTATACAAGATAATGATGCATCTGTTTAGAATTTTTAAAATAGGCCACTGAAAGGACTTTTGTTTAAAAAATAAAAGGAAAATACTCTTTCAGAGGGCACTTCATTAATGAGAATTACAATACTGGAAAATCTGTTACAGATTAATGAAGAACAGTAACAGTGTATCCAAATGGAACTGGTTGGATAATTAAATTCATTTAATAGGTACTGAAATTTAAACCTCTTGATCCCTCTGACGTAAACATAACCCTTAAAAGTCATGGAACTTGATTCTAAAAGTGTAATGTGGGAGAGAAACTCTGGGACGATGATTACAGATTTCAGATACCCTGGGAGGAAATGTATTCAGGAGTTAAACAACAGGCATTCAAATAAAAAATAAGCTTGAAAAAAAAACCAAAAAACAAAAGTGTAGCTATGAAATATAAAAGGAAGCTTTAATAAAACCCTGTTTATGTAGATGTGCAGCTTATATGAGCAGTATTGAGGCAGCATGACTGGGATAACCAAGTGACAAGTAAGGGATATTAAAGACTGAAATCATTAAGGAACATCATGTTTCACTATTCTTACACTCTTTTTACCTATTCTGTATTATCATGTCTGTTTTGGCTATATGTCCTTCTGTATGACTGCTTTGTTTTCCTGTTTCCATGCTGAGAATCCCCAAAGATCTCATTCTATGTTTTCTCCTCTCATTAGTAGAATATTTTTTCAATATTGATTACAATTCATAAAGTATATCCTATGTACAATTGTCTTTTCTTGATTTGGAGAAAAGGAAATTTTTTTACTAAGTTTTAACACATCTTTTAGGAGGGTCATACCAAATAGCTGACAGTTTGTCTGCTAAGTAGGGAGGAAAATGTTTTAGGATTGGTGCAAATTATGAAATCCTGACAGTCATAACACTGAGCTAAGCCTTGTTTTCATTTGTACTACCTAAAGTTATTTGTTAAGCTTTTAACCATGTCCCTGTTTCACTGTCCCTTAAGGTGCTGAAGGATGAACTTTCTCTCAAGCCCATGCATTAGTTGAGAGGATAACAAATTTAAGACAGCAGCTGGAATGCCTGTGAGAAAATACATTTTTTAAAAGTACAGCATAAAAGTAGATTATTAGCCCTGAAGTTGAGGCAACATTTAAATGTTGATCTCATCTTTTTGTCTTCCATGTTTATATCTACCTTCTGTGTCAGCACTGGGTGATGCTGAAGTATAGAAGTAATACATATTATCATTTAATACAATGCCTTTTAGTCCAGAAGCATTTCTATTTTACTATTCTTTAATTTATGGTGGGATCTCAGAAGTACCCAACCTAGCTGAGCTTTCTCTGCCCATAAAGCTATAGCTGTCTCAAGCAAAAAGGGTGTGTTTTCATCTTTATTTGCTTTTATTTCCTTCTGCAGTCTGTTATTGTGGAATATAATGGCAGGGGTGAGCTTGGTTACTCATATTTATGCTGCGACTTTTTATCCTTTTCCCTTTTTAAAATGATAGTGTCCATTTCCTCTGTGTTTCAGCAGAGTTAGAATAGATGAGTTCAAAGAACAGCACTACTGACTTCTCCCTTCTCAAAGTACTCTGTGGGAGAAGTGGGCTGACTGCTTTTAGAAGGTAAAGTTATGCATCATGTGCCTACTTTAGTGAAATAATAATTTCCATAGCTTGAGTTTTTTTGGTGTCATTAAGATCCTAAATGGTTTTCATTAGTTACTGCTACAAGCTTCTTTTCCATAAACCTGTTAGAAAGAAAGAGCAGAGCACTCTGTAATTTGTAGTTTGTGGTGAGTTGGAGATGTGTTCAAGCATAGGCACTTGAGTGAACATTTGTATTTCAAGTAATTGTAGTACAGGCTTTTCCTGTACTAACTAAAAACTCTACTTTTCTATATGCCATCAGCTGGTCATACTTTCCCATATTGCTGCTTTCTTATTTTTGGAGTAAAGGGACAACTGTTTTAGAGCTTCTGCAGATTAAATGTAAAAAAAAAAAATTTTGAGAAAGAAGTTACCTAATGTTTGGTTTTTCTGTAATACTTTGTCTAAATGGAACTTGGGTGAAATTAATCATGTAGAACATCTCAGTTGCATCATAGTGCAGATTTAAACCAAAAAGTAAAATGCCCTGTTTACCTACAGTCCTCTTCTGTACTGTCATGGCACTCCTGCCAAGGTATCTCTTTAAATACCCCTAATTAGGACTGTGGACCTCTTTCTTTTCCATGTTAGGGAAATGTATCAACCTTCCATCAACACAGGATTTGAACCATGAGTGTGAATACAGCACATCCTTTCTGGTGTTCTGTGTAAGAATATTATGAAATGGTGAACACTGCAAAATACACCACTCAAAGATTCAAAATGTTTTACACCTTTTTTGGACAGATGATGGCACATGTCAGACTTGGGTTTCTAGAGTTGTTGTTAGCTAAATTTATGGGGGAAAAGAATCGCTCTGAAGAAGAGAATGCTTGATTTTAATTCCTATTTATAGGGTATCTTTAGACCAGGAGCAGCCCTAAGCCTTCAGTGCTTCAGACCTACTTTGTCTTCATTGGCAGATGTTCTCTGATGAAAGTGCCACAGAAGTCCAGATTCCATGCAATAATTTCCTTATATATGAGTATTATAAACCATGAACAATGATGTAATTTTATAAAACATATTATTTTATACACAGAACACCAGTTAACCCATTTTAAACAATGGCAATGCTGATGTTGCCTGTTTTTCAGAGATGGGCTGAAAAATGGAGGGTTTCCCATGGTAGAAGCTTGCTGTAAATGTTTCTTCTGGTAATGTAATTAGGAAGTATTGGCTCCAGTTAATGTAACTTAAATAAAACATGTTGTCCTCAGCAAACTTGTTAAACAGGCATAGCCTTGTCTAAAAGGAAAACAGGGACATGTAGTGTTTCCATAGAAACTCAGTTAAAGTTCTGATTTGTGAATATGAGCATAATCAGCATTACAATCTAAACTCATTTAATTAAATGAGTCTTAGTTGTGAAGGCAACACATTATAAAAGTATCTGTACACATGTGGAAGTCAGAGCCTTCCATCCCTGTAGATGCTGTCTGCACTTTAGAACATAGTGAAGCAGGGAAAATAGTGTGAGACCTTTCTCTTTTTGCCTTCTGTGGCCATTTGTGCCATTTTAATACAAAAATCTATATAAGAATATAAGCTAAATCTGTTTAAATATACTTTATTGGAGTTTGCTATTATTTACAGCACTGCTAATCTGTGGTTTTGATTTCCTTTTGTTTCAAATAAAAGTAAGGAGGGCTTTTCCCTTAGTTTAGGGCATATCAGCCCTGTACTGTGAGAGAATGGAGAAGATAATGCTTACTGAGAAGAGTTATTAATTCTGGAAATTATGCTTTTTTGTAAAACAGCAGAAAAATGAAGAATGAATTCAATTTGCCTTAATTAGAAACTTATATATATTTTATAAATGTGTTGTAGCAGAACTTTCATGAGATCCTTTGTGATTTGTAAATGTCCACATTTTAGAAAGTGGTATTTCAAACTTATTCTGATGCCTAGGAATATGACAGAGACTTCAGAATTACAGCAACATTTACTGATGGCAGTGTGAAATAAGTGCTTCTGGAAAGCCCATCAGGATGGGCCTGCCTTTGGTGTGTGCCTCAACAGCTATAAAAACCTGGTCTTGGCAAGGTTCACATTCCTTGTAAGTCAATAATAGGTTTGCCTCTATGCAACAGCACAATCTCTGGAAAGTCCTGCCAAGAGTCCTTTCTTTGAGGGGAGTTTTGAGGGGTTTTGTGTTCTCCATTCTGGAAGGGGTTTCATGTTCTTATCCTGTGCTGGGCATCCCAACTCTCACAGACTTCAGTGAGCACTTAGCAGTGCTCAACACCTTCCAGGCAAAAGCCCCAGCTGAATTTGCACCTATCAGGCAACTTCTGAGAAAGAGAAGCTATTTTGTATGATAAATCCTTAGTTTAATGTATAATCAGACAGCTCCCTTTCAGAAGCCTTCCTGATTTATTTCAAAGCTATTACATTAAAGAGGATTACATTTGGTGCCCATTACATTGATTTCCCTCAAAACTTCCCAATTTATACTTCTAAAATATGCCTTAATACTGTATTGACAGCTAAATCCTACTAATCATTGGTATATAAATTATAATAGACTACTTGTTGAAGCATCTGGATAGCAGTTTATGTGAAGTAAGTAATGGTCCATTTGTACTTTTATTGTGAAAGTCATGTCAGCACTTACACTACTCCCAGAAGTTAATAACTCACCCAGAGAAGTTCACTTATGGTCATAACTTGACACACAGATCTCGGGCAATGCAAACTTTAAAAGCGTGTCAGTGCCTTTTCATTTTATCAGACTCAACATGTTTTAAAAACCTTTTTTCTTTGTTTTTTTTTTTTTCTTGAGGTATCAATTAAAAACTGTTCTTAATTTTATATTTGGTCATGAGTTTATCAATATATTGTAATTTTGCATTTTTTTGCTTTAAAGAGGTGATTTCATCTTTTTCTAATGAAGAAAATAAGCTGTTGGTTAATTTTCAGCAATACAAAAAAACCTCTTAATACACAAATAGTGGCCAGCTCAGCCACAAGTAACCCTTTCTGCTGACACCTAGACAGGCTTCTGCAACAAAATGTTGATTTCTTATCAACAATGAAAATGTTGATTTCTTCTTTTTCCTGAAATCAGGTAAATAGAAAGCTGTCATTCTGCCCCTGATTGCTTGGCCTCTTGGATGACATTTAGCCGTTTTCCAGTTCATGGGCATGAACTTCTGCACATTAAATAAAGCAAAAGATAAATTATTTTCCCCAACAAAAGCGGAAATTTATTTCCGCAACACAGATCATTGCTGAGAAGTACAGTTAACATTTCTTAGTTGTGGCAGTAAAAATGTTCTTATGAAATAAATTTGAGTAAATGTGAAAATGTTCAGATTAGAGCCAGTGTTAATCTATAGTTTTAGAAACTGATTTTAAAGTCAGGTATTTGTAATATATGGAACACATCTTGAAATATGGTGTTTCTTTTTATTTAAGACATAAAAAGTAGAAGAATATGAAAGAGAAGAAAATTTCTTTTTTCAGTATACTGGAAAATCTCAGTGTTATTAGTCAAAGATAACTTTCTATTCCTGACATGGTTTAAACCTCCAGTTCAGGAGATTTCAAGAATGCTACCTTATACTCAAATGCTAACTCCTATTTTGCTGACAGTGTTCTTTTCTACACAGATATTTAATGAAAATACGTCTTTGATCCAAAAATGAAAGAAGCAGGCAAACAAACCTGCTTTTGCAGATAATACTTTTTATGGAAAAGTTTAACATCTGTATCTTTTGCTGTTACTGTTTTTTAAAATTGTTCAGTAAAAGGCACAAACATAAATCAGGTTGCAAGTCCACCAGTGTTATTTTCTTTTTACTTGCAACTGCAGAATACCATGGTACTACTCAAATTCAAACACATAAAAATACGTGCACTGAGTCTTTTGTCTTTTTTTTTGTCATTTTCTAAAACTATAGATTATTACCACATTGTTAAACAGTAAAAACATGGTTAAAGTAGTGATCTTAGGAAAAATAAAAACATGAGAGTTATTCTGGAACATTACAGTAAACATTTGATGCATGAATCATCCAGTAGATATGGTGTTGAAAGGCTGGAGATTTTTGTTCATTATGAGGTCCTTCTGATGTATTATTTGACTTCAAGTAACATGACTCATATTTTCAGTAATTCAAAGTAATTTGCTAATCACAGAATAGCACAAACAGTTTGTAGAGATTATCACTATTATTGTTATTATAACCCAGTAAATAAGAGATCCAAGACTTATTTCCAAATGATGTCAAATAAAATGTCAGTGTTTGCTCATTCAGTGTCACAGGCCTGGTTTGACTCATGAGATTTCATAAGCTCATAAGACCTTGCAGGGACACAAATCCCCCCGTGGCAGCAGCAGAGAGGGAGTGGTTGATGCTCAGTGTGTTCTGTAGGCAGCACATGTTGGATTTGGTCAGGTCTCTCCCCCTGGAAGGATTGCTACCAGCAGAACCTACATATCTTGGGCCCCAGGTCTTTAGTGAGGGGCCCTGAACTGCCAGGAGACAAACTGGACAGAGAACTCGTGAGTTCACTTTGTAGTGGGTGCCATAATATTTATCTTGAATGTCTTGTCCAGAGTATTCTGTGTCTGGCAGTGGGAAACTTGTACCCATTCTGCTGTGGCAGGATTTCAGTCTGGTTTGGAAAAATTGTCCTAGAAGCTTTGCCTGTGGCTGAGATCAGCCTTCTTACAATGCTGAGAAATTTAGAAAAAGTTGCTTTTTTTTTTTTTTTTTTTTTATCTAACCTGCTTGGGTAGTAGCCAGAATCAAGTCTGCAAATGAAATAAAATCAAGGCTTGAATATGTTGTGTTTTAGTCACTAGTAGAAGCAGAAAGTCTTATATATCCTAAGAGAATCCAGTCACAGGATATTCAGATAAATATCCTAATTTCTGGCTGTTTGTCTGGACTTTGAGCCTCTTAGGGTTCCTTAATTGCCAGTTTGAAACCACTGCCTTTTGGCTGAGGTGGAAAGGTGGTCCGGCTGTGCTGCTCTAATCTAGGGCCTCAGCTGTGAGAAGTAAAGCTTTTTCTGAGAACTTGACAAGTCCTGGATCTTCCCTTAAGATGTATAAAAGTGCTTATAAATACATACTGTTCCTCTTTTTCATTTCAGCCATGGGTTGTACTCAAATAGCAAGAAAACCCTATAAAACTAAAAAATGGTTAGGGAGTTATAAAAATACTCTCACTGCTTCATTATTTTAGCATTACTGTGGTCAGATTTCAATCTTCACATGCTTCCTATACCGCTGGAATTCAGAATTATTTGTCAGAGCAGTGGCTGAGCTAGGAGATGCTGGAAGAAAGTTGAAGGCTCATAGGAATTCAGAAAAGCTCTGTCACCAGCAGTTTCCTCTGTGATGATTCTTGCCTTGTTTCTGCAGGTTGCTGAAACTTCCTGAGGCTAAAAGTAGTACTACTCAGCTTTTTTCTCTTTTTTTTTTTTTTTTTGTTTTTTTGTTTTTTTGTTTTTTTGTTTTTTTTGTTTTTTTGGATAATGGTAGTAGGTGTCAGGTATTTTCTAAAAGTCACAGGGAGGATCCTCCAGACATCAGAAAGGGCTGAGCTGTGCCCTGCCTCACCCTTTTCAAACTGGGCCACCCAAGCCACTCCTTTATGCTGTCACTGTTCTCCTTGAATTCCCCAGTAACAAGGCACCTACCTTTCCAGCCAAGTGTAAATTTGCATGTCCAGGGCTTACCTTCCTCCAGGCTTATGGGAGGTTTGTTTTAGGGTTTTTTGTTTGTTTTTTTTTTAAAGTTCCAGATGGATTCCCAAGTACTTCCCCCGAGCTTTGCTCCTGCTACTCAAAGTTTATTGTGGGGTAAGTGAGCAGATTTCTGTGGGAGCCTTTGTCACAGTGTTGGCAGCACTATCAGCTGCTGTCCTGTAAAGTCTGGGATGCAGGATGATGTCTCAGTGATAATTTATAGGTAACCTGTTTCCCTCCAAGATTCCCTCTGAAGATTCCTGAAAAGGCAATGGACTTCCACCAGTGTCTATATTTTTTTATGTTTACACTCAATTTATGTCCTCTTTGTGTTTCCTCCTGCTCCTGCTGCTGCTTCATTAGTCCTCCAGAAGGAAGATGTGTGTCAGGGAGTCAAAGGGAGTCTGGTTTATGATGCTGTTCACAGACTGTCCTCTACAGTTCAGTTTGTCAGGGCTTGGCTGTGAACCAAGCCCTTCAGCTTTCCCTGGTGGTTTGAGTTTGGATGAACTTTGGCCTCCTAGCAATCATCATCCTGCTCCTCTTTCAGCTTGGCCTCACATCAGCTTCCCAGCATCTCTTCCCTTTCTGCTTCAGCTTGGCCTCCAGGAAACCCCATTTGCTTTCCCTCTCTCTTGGTAGTCTCCATGCACACAACATCTTCCACCGCTAATTCTAAAAATCTTCTGGAAGAAAGTAGCAGGCTTGAGGCTTGTGAGTAAAGAGGCAGAACTTCAGCTTCCACTGCCCACTCATTTACATTCTGCATCACAATAGCTCTGCTGAAGGAAGTGGTCCTTGTGTTCCTAAATCTTAGGACTGTTCAAACTGTCTCACGTAAAAACCCCAGTAATTAAATAGGACTTAAAATCGTCTCTGTATGTGCAGTCATTCCACATCCTTGATGAAAAAAACAGAAAGGTAAGATACCATAAATAATACAAGAGGGTTTTTTTTCCCACTTTATTGTTTAGAATCCAAAGCTAAGTGATAGTTTGTACTTTAAAATATTTTTTATACGACACTGTATCTGACTCTCTACCTCAAACTGAGATGGAAAAGCTAGGTGCACATTTCCATGGATTTCAAAGGACATAATAAAATATTTTTAAAGTATTAAAATAATTTTAGAGTACTTAAATATGCAATAGATATATTGTGGAATAAAGAAGATTCCATGTTTAAAAACAACAAAGTTGTAAAAACATTAGAAATTGTCCCTGAGTTAAGTAATAAACTGTAAGAAAACCACAATGCAACAAAGCAACACACTCAATTTCTGAAAAATAATACCATCTTACTCAAATGCATAACAGATACCTTATTTTTGCTGAAGTCGGAGCCATGCTTTATCACAAGAAAAACAAGAATGTGCATAAATGCTCAATAGTTTGGCCCATTTTTTGTCAATTTTGCTCTTTCATCACAGGCTACCCATAACAGATCACTATGAGGATGGCTGGTGTCACCACCCAGGACTGACACTGCCTGATGTTTTCAGGCATAAGCTTGTATTTTCAGTATATTAAAAATTAGCCAGACTTAAACTGTTGGGCTGATTTTTGTTTCTTGGGTCTTTGCATCAGCATTAGTCATTCTAGGTAATAAAACGAGTACATTTTTCATGTTATAATATAATTCTGAAGATCTTCTCTTTGAAGAGAGGAACTGAAAACCATGAAGAGAAGAGGAAGGTATAGATAAAAGGGGAAAGATCACTGAGAAGGAAACTGAGAGAAGTGTGAAGTTTGGAAAGGTGAGATTACATTTTACTGTGCAAGTAAACTGGACCTGGGATCAGAAGCAGTCTGGGAAGTGCCTAATTCACAAGTGCTTGTTCACATTTTTATATTTCCTGCATATAATGTAGGAATGACTGCCCCTGAGGATACAGCTAGTCTGGGTGATACTGCAGCATAACTACGTTACTTATTGCATAATTATATTATTGTCTATAGTAATCTCTACAGAACTATATTATAGAGAGTTCTGTTAGAATATCTCTAATTTGTTCGCCAAGACTTCGGGAATTGAATGGAGAAAAATACCAAGATTTTGTTTTTAACTACTCTACATAAAACACCTATGTCTTGTAAGGTTTTTTAAATCACCTTTAGTGGTGGAAGTCTTCTATTAATCTGTACTGGCTGTTCTTGACAGTTGTGGTGTTTATTTCTCGGGATTGTGCATTGGGGTGTAGAGCCAGTGTCTCCTTCTTTGCCTCAGCTAAACACTGAAGATGGATTTTGACCTGAAACAGATTTAACAGGCTTAGAGTATAAATAGAAGTGAACTTTTTAAAAAGTATTTAAGTGTGTTCTGGAATATTTCACGTGTAGTTATTGGATATTTTAAAAGACGATAATCAGAGTTAATACTAGTAGGGAGAAAGAAGAGCATCTTAAAGAGTCTAAGCTCAATACACAAAGGTGATACAGATTGAAAAATAATCCTGCTACAAGTCTGTGTCCAACATTTCTTATTTTGAAGCCAAGTTAAACCTCATTTAAGAGAATTCCATCAGAAAGAGGAGGCCAAAAGGTCCATAAGATTTTAGGCATCTTTTATGTATGAGGGAGTCTTAATCTCTACTCTATTCTATAGGAAAAGGAATGGAGACCTTAAGATATTTTAATAACATTTGCTGATCTAGTGCTTATATACAGTGTTATAACATATAGGTATTTCAGAGAATGGAAATCCCTTTAGATTTTGCTACTTTTTTCCTATAATCGTGTATGTGGAATCCATTTGTCAGGTTTGTAGGGAGACTCAGCTTCTCTCTTGCCTGAAATAAATCAGTCTAATCTATTTTCCTCTCTTATTTTAAGTAGGAAATTATTCTTTTTACTTAGAACCCTAAGAAGGATTCTAATTCTTTGCACAGAAGTAATTTGTCGAGGAAGGATTTCCTTATCATCTTGTCTATTTGCTTAACCATAGAGATTGAACTGAACATCAGCAATCCTGATCTGAGTAGTTATTTGTTTTCCTTCATGTTTGCCTTGATACTGAGCAGCCCTGAGCCATGTAGCATTTGAGCACTTCCCAGTACTTCCATCCTGAAAGCAACCCACTGAGAGAGTAAAATATGACCTTCAGCCACGGAATCAATGCACAAGGAAATTACTTATTTCACAATAAATTATCACTGAGCCAAGAATTTTACCTCGTCATTCTCAACCATCTGTTATTTCATAGGGTCTGCACTACAAAAATAGCAGCCACTTTATTAAACAGAGAGAAAAATCTCAGGGAGTTAACAACTGATTCCCATAGGCAGAATTAAAGGTTTTTATTTGTATCACCTAAGTAAATTTGCTAACTTGATTAAAACAAAATTTGGATTTACAGTATTTGTTTGAAATTGTCCATTGTGTGTTATGTAACAGAAAATACCCCTCTATAAGCTGCCATCAGCTGTTCTGCCTGCCCTCAGCTCCAGCCCACCCTCCTCTGTGACATTAGAGAAAAGGCTGCAGTGAACACAAAACTCATTTTTCCTGGCTGAATAATTTTTATCCTTTGGCCATTTTGGTTGAACCAAGCCTATACATGTGGAAGAATACTTCATACTTTAGAGTGTGTGTTCAACACAGAGATCAGTTAGAGTTTTTGTTATTTGTGGCAATTATCTGGGTACCTCCCTGAACAATATTTAGAAAAAAATTCAGTGCAGTTTCAGCTTTTTAATCTATATCTCTGTGGTAGCTGTTACACCCAGAGGGCTAAACTAGGAATTAGTGATATGGGGTATATAATTTTGAAGTTTTCCTGTTTCCTTTTTCCCCCTCATGTAGCCAGTTTGTAAAACATAGATTTAAATATTGGGTGGCTTGGAGCACAGATATTTTATCTTGAAGTTCTCAGGTGCTGAAGGCTTAGTGATTGCTCAGGAGAATATATTGGCTCAAAAGCCTTTTGAAGTATATTTGAATAGCTCTTATGGTCATTAAATGACCAGACCAAAAAAATGTCGCCTTCTAGTCACAAAGTTCTTGAAAAGCTCAGGAGGGAAAAACCTGCAAGAGTGCTTTAGTATTGCATGAGGGGTTGAAAAGAAAATAATTTTCCTATTCCTTTACACTGTTAATTCTTTCATATCTGGAGGCATTAAAATAATTCCAGCTGAATTTTAGGAACTATCAGTAATTTTCATTTATTATATATTGTGTAGGATATAGAATATTTGGAAGCTACTCATTCTGTGACAGGGAAGTTCCTGTGTGGAATTATGCATGGAACAATGTGCAAATAAGGCAAAACTGGGAGATTAAAATCTCATATTAAATTGACCTCTCAGAAAAACTGCCTAATGCTTTTTTCACTGTGCCATGTCTGTGAGATGTGTTCTCTCCTCCTACCCTGCTAGCACAGGTAGAGATCATAGAATCATTATTTGGGAAAAGACCCTTTAGATCATCAAGCCCAACTGTAAATCAAGTCCAGCCATCATGTAGTTGACATCATGTAGTAGTTCATCATTTAATACCAAGCCAAAGGATTTCAAAGCTAACTGAAGGATTACTTCACAACAGGAATATAATAAAGTGTTGCTGTTGTAATGTTGCATTACCTCGATCAGAGTGGATGGTTTCTGTTTTAGCCTCTTTAGTGCCATTGTACCTCAGAGGTTAGTGGTACAACTCTTTTTAATGTTAGGCAGAGAAATAAGTTTATTTCTTTTTTTTAAGGCAGGCAGTAGCTAAATTGATAATGCTTGTACCTTCAGTTTCTGTACAAATTACCCTACTGCTGGAACTGTGGAATCTGCTCAAGTAGGAACAACACCAATATTCCTCACTGTCTTTTATTGTCCCTCACAGTCTGTCCAAGAAAGCATCAAAATCTTTGTGTTGCTACTGTGAAACCAAGCCTGCAGCTGCCCCTTCTCGTCCTCATGGAGAGGGATGCTCTGCATTTCATAGAAATTAATCCCAGTAGCTCAATTGTTGTTGTGCTGCAGCATTCCACTGTGACTCAGTGAAACATGTACATGGATTTTTTTTCTGTAATTATCTCGTTACTGTTTCCGATTCTCTTGTGTGGTAGGTTTTGTACAGGACATGGAAAACTTTCTGTGCATATTGACTCTCTTTGTAAGGAAGGTTCTGAGCTGTAAAGTTACCACTTTTCTACATAACATTTACACTTAAATCAGAATCATAAGATAATTTAGAGTGGGAGGGATCTCCTGAGCTCACCTAGTCCAAAATCCTGCTCATGTTTGTATGTACATATGATTTCACTAGGGAAGAACAAGAGTTTTAACTCTTCAATTAATGTTTATTATACTTTCATGAACTTTCATTAACGCTTTTCAAGAACAGCAGTTTTCTGGGTGCTGGTATCTCTAACAGTGTGAGCTCCAAAAGACTGACCTTATCAGGGCCTCAAATGAACAATATCTTAGTACAGTCCACACATCTCTGCCTGCTACAAGCACACGAGATTGACTCTTCCCATGCTGACACAGCACCCAGAAGTGATGTGATTTCCTGGTGGAAAGTTCCTAAAAGTGTGTGTGTGTGTGTGTGGCTTTTGTCTGCATTTCAGAAAAAGCAGGTAGGATGTGCTAGGAATGAACCCAAAGGAAAGCAATAGGTGAACCAAATGTGCTGCTTGGCTGTCAGAGAGGGAGAGCATCTTCTCATGGACCGTGAACATTAATTCCTAGATAATAAAATGTAGCTGGAGACTCTCCTCTGGTGCTTATTCAAAAGGAGAACTGGATTTTGCTTACTCTCAGAAGCAAAACCATCCATGAGTTACAGATAGCAGAAAAATATTTATAATTTGCTCTAATAAGCAAATTCCTTATGTAATTTCACGTCCCATTGTATTAGTCCATCACAGATTTAATTTCACATACTTTTCCTTACCTGCTAACACAAAATCAAATGTGTGCATGACATCAGTGTGTCTGCATTTGCAATAAAAAGTACCAATAATCTAAATGTAAATATGTTTTTAATCGATTCCTGCTGTAGGCCCTAGAGGAGGAATGAATAAATGAATTTTGCTTCAGTTTTCCAAAGCATCTTTTTTTTTTTTTTTAGGCTTTATTAAAAAAATAAAAAAAAACGCATGAATTTTCTAGGAGTTTAATCTTCAGACTTCTAAAGATTTTTAGCTTTTTTAAATTCTCTCAGTTTACGCAACTGAAACCAGAAGAATCAACTGCTTTTGGAGCTTCTGCAAACCGCAGTGCTTTATATTGCTATTCAATAGAAACAGTGATAGGAACATCAGACCAGGCTGGAAGAAAGGTCCCCTGATATTTGGCAAAACATAATCCCACCTCAGATTATGAGAATCATATCATTTAAACCAGTAGTATCTTAAATAATGATTTTTTAAAATTGCAATCCATGATCCTTAGTATAGTTTTTTTTTAAATTTGATGCCCAGTAATATTTGTCAGATACTTCCCTTTAACAGAATTACACGTACTATTATTAACTTCTGTTTTTCAAATACATTTTAATGCTTCTTGTGTTCCACTGATAATTTATGGATTACATGACCTCCAAACAAATCATCACTTGAAGTGTTAACCAACATTTTCACGTTGTTTCAGCAATCTTCACGGGTTTCAGTAGGAAACATATTGTGTGGTTTCCAACAGCTGTTACATTGGTACCAGTAAAATAGAAATGAGATTGGTGTGAACGTAAATATGTTCAGCTTGTGGTTCTTTGATGTTAATTATGGAGACAAGCAATTTGAATGATTGCTTTTTTTTGCCATGTGTATTCTTCACATTATACAAGCAGCATCTTTCTGCTTAAATGGTTTAAAATATGACTGTGTGGTCTCTTCAATTTAACTAGTTGTGTTTTTTTTTATTTTAGGGATTACCTTTCTCTTTTCATTATGAAACCTTTTCTTCCTGACTAATTTTAAAGAATCATTTTGAAGGAATTAAGCATGCTGGGTTTATTTATTTCTTTTTGTCTTTCCCAGCTGTAGGTATCCAGATGAAACTCGAATTTTTCCAGCGGAAATTTTGGACTGCAAGCAGACAGGTATACTTTAAATTGAAGTTTTCTTTGTCATTGAATCCACAACAGTTTTTTATCTGTGGAAGTGTTGATCTTGTCACAAGCAAACTATTGTAAAGAAACAATGTACTTGAACACTTGTTCTGGTTTTACATTTGAATACAGAAAAGCAGGAATCAGTGATGAAGAACAGTTGCTTGATTTTTAGAAGCAAGTAGAAAGTTTATTAATTTTAGACCCGAGTACATAAGGAGGTACCCTGTTGGCATGTGGTTTTTGTTCCCTTAGAAAAAGTGTAAACAGTAAGCAAAAGTTTGGTATTTGTCTCCAGTG
Source organism: Cinclus cinclus (assembly GCF_963662255.1). Taxonomy (NCBI): domain Eukaryota; kingdom Metazoa; phylum Chordata; class Aves; order Passeriformes; family Cinclidae; genus Cinclus; species Cinclus cinclus. The sequence continues at coordinate 13,281,444 of NC_085057.1, read as the reverse complement.
ATAGCAGAATCATGAGTTTTAACTTAGGTTTTCTCTTTAACACTAAGTAACTGTAGGATCACAGATTAATTAATAAAACTATGTTAGTGAATCATGGTTGGCACTCATGGTGTACAATAAACTTTACCTAAACCTTTCAGGGATAGAACTTGTACTCACTGAAGAGAATAATCAGGTATTTTCTAAAGATTAGGAGATGCCAACCCTGGTTTGGGAATAGATTGGAACTGTGCTGTTACAGAAAATAAACCCTGACCCCACCCATACTGGAGAATCTTTTCTCATCTATGAATAGTCTCAAAGAGTTAGAGTATGGAGGAGATTGTGGTGTTTAAAGCAGCTGAAATTGTTACAGTGTGAACGAACCCTTTCTCTGCAGAGTGGAACAGAACGCATTTGGTGAACAATTCAAAAGTTTGCTAATCATTTTTAGAATTAATTTAGATAAAGATATAATCAATATCAACTCCTTTAAAATCTTGCTCATATGAAATTATAAAATGCTTTATTTTGTAGTCATCAAATGAGAATTGAAAATATTTTAATGATTCTTTTTATATCATCTTTAGTGTGCATCTCTTGATGGCAGATGTGCTATAAGTTGTGATGATGAAGTAAGTATTTAACTCTTTTCCATGTATACCTCCACTGCAGTAGAAAATACAGTTGATGAATTTAACTTGAACATCTCATTGCACATTATGGCCTTTTCACCTTGTAAATATTGCATGACTTAGGTAGTGAGACCTTTGTTATGCCTGTTGCAGATACCCACTGAACTACAAGGTTGACTCCAGTATCTCAAACAAGTTTTGCAATAATTTCTGCTTTGTGAATCCAGTTTAGGAAATTATTTGAAGCAGTGCTAAGGCATTTGTTTACTACTTTGTTGTTAATGGAAAAGAAAACACTAGCTGTTTAAAGTCTTCAGCTGTACAACCATATTTAGAAATTTAGTGATAGTGTGAACATTGCTGATTTAGAGATTCCAGACTTTTTCTTAATCACAAAACACACAGTTGATACAAACAAATATCACAGCTCCTCTCAATGGCAAGAAAACATCTGCTGAACATTTACAGTATAAATTAAAGCATTTAAAAGTAAATATGAAGGCATTAATGCAAATTGAATGACACAATAGTCAATAATTAATGACCATTAATAATAATGTGTTAATTGTAAGTGTAATTAAAAATAACAGGAATCACTTCATGAGTGTGTGATGCCTGTGATCCTAAAATAGTGACAACCCATTCATTTAATTTTTTTTTCTTGACAGCTTTGAATTTGCTCATTTATTCTTGTTTTCCAATGCCTCACATTTTATTTTAATGTTCTGTTTTCTTTCTTTTTCGTTTTTGGTTTCTTAACCCATGTTACATTCCATTACTGTTATTGTATACTGGAGCTGTGAAAAATACATAGAGGACTTGGACTGGATCAAAGTTACTGTAGTTCAGATGTGTTCTCAGACCTCAGTTAACATTCTTGCTGTGTTTATTCTGGACTTCATGCCTGCAGTTTTACAAGCTCAGGGACTCTTTACCTATGGAACTTTCCCCTTGAAATCTGAAATTCACTGAACTTGAACCTTTGGGCAAACCTGAGCGTAATTCTCTTCCAATACCTGTGAAACATTGTGAATTAGACCTCTTTCATACAGCTGTAGTCTATGCAAATGCTATTATCCCAAGCATAAATCTTATATCAGAAATCTGTTTGACATTTGCTAGTAATGAGAAAATGCATTCTTCTGCCATTTGTCCGTGCTGAAGTTAAATTAACAAGCTGTTTCTTTAACACAGTAGTAATACTGAAAGTTATTTATCTTGCTGGCAAGTGGTGAATGAATGGTCCTGAATGAATATTTTTTCCTAGTTAATCTTTCTAAAATGGATTAAAATAGAAACCCTCTTATCTTCACATTCCACAAATATATATATATGTATATATATATTCCATTTATTGCATTATGCCTATTTCCAGTTCGTGTGCTAAAAAATTAGTATATTTTAAAGTTCTGAACTGTGCTAGTGAATAACTAAATCTTAGAGTTTTGAGACATGGCCACTAATTCTTGAATCGAGCCAGTCTTTTCCCAACAGCACATAGGCTATAAACTATGAAATTAAGCCTACACTTTTTCTTGTCCAGCATGACTTCTCTTATTTAATTCCTGTACTATAGAGAAATATTGTTGCTGAAGCAGTATCTTTAGATTAACCTGCAAATGTGTATCCTCAAGAGATCTCTGTGTTGACTTAGCTCCTCTCCTCACGCAGTCAGTGAGAGGTTTCTGGTTGACTTTGGGGAGAGCAGTGTTGTGCTCTTAGAGCCTGCTTCTGAAATTCCATCCTTCACACACCATTGAGGTTAAGGAGCTGCCTCTTCTGAGTGCATCAGCTCTGCTCAGTTCTCTGCCAGCATCATCAGCTTTTCACATCGCATTTGCCAACTTTGGGCTTTCTAGCAGATCAAAGGTTGAAAATGAGTTGTTTCAACTTCCTTTCTGAAAGGTTTTCTGTCACTGGGGATGCCTGTAGCTTGAGTTTTCCTATTAGAATGAATATCCTGCATTTGCATTAGGGAATGATGTTCATTCTGAACTTTTGCCTGATTTCAGCTATTGTTGTTTGGTGTTTTTTTTTTTTTTTTAACTCCACTTCAAGCTAGCATTTCTGCAAATTTCTCCTCTCTGGCCCTAACACAACAGTACTAATATGTGGCCAGAATGACAATCAGGCACATCTAAGCATCTCCAGAAATATCAGACTGCATTTTCACATCTTGCAGAGCTACTACTGCATGGGGCTGCTTTCCTCCCTAAAGCAGCACAGAGATCTTGCTGGATGTGCAGAGTGTAGCAGAGCATATTTTGTCATATTTCTGTATAACCCATTTGCAGCAGGGAAGGTTTTGAATTAAAAACAAAGCCAGGAGGATTCCTGTATTGAAAGGTATTCTGCTTATTTTTTCCTTTTATACAAATGTCATAGAAAATTCAGTAAGCAAGGATAAAAAGGTTGCTGATTTAGAACAACAATATAAATACAATAAAGATTTAACACTGAGATAGGTGTGTGGCAATACTGAGGAGAAACTGAGTTATAGCAAGGTTTCAGGGTTTGAGTTGAACCTTATGTTTAAACTCTGAAGTGCAGTAATTAAAACTTTGCCTGTAGCAAATAGTTCTGTGAGGTTAAAATGGTGCATGTGTGTGTGGAGGGAAGCACTGAATTGGCTTTACCTTGTTTTATACAGTTCAGACGTCTGACCTATGAAAAGCGAACAGTCCTGCCCCTAAATCCAGTTCCCAATTAAAAATACAATTTGAAAAGCTTTAGGAGACCTGTGGGGCCTCTTTTACAGAAGTTTTTGGTCCCATCCCCCAATGAACAAATTAAAAAATATTGCCTGGTCCCCTGTTGGTTCTGCAGGCTGACACTGTGTTTTCATTAATACATCGTTAGGGTAATGACATTGTGCTGATGTTTTTCTCCAAATACAGGAGAAGCCATCAGGAGCACTGAAATTCTGTGCCTTTGCAAACTTTGCTATAAGGAAAACTTTTTAAGAAGGGATTATAAAAACACAAAATTTTGGGTTTAATGTTTGTTTGAAATTATCTTGAGTCCTCCCATTCTGTACACATCATTGTTTTGTTTTGCACGAAAAAAGCATAAAAATTTAATTGGATAATATCTCATAACCAAGATTACGCTCATTTACATTTATGTAAAACCGTATAACAGCCTGATGATTTTAACCATTTAGAATTTACTTAGAAGTATACAATTAACTTACTGCTGTATCCTAAAATCAAAAATTAAAATAATATTTTATTATTTTCAGACAATCAACTGTTACCTAATAGATAACAATGGATTTATTTTAGTGTCTGAAGACTATCAACAGGTAAGTGTAAGATTTTTCTTGAGTCTTCTCATACAACATATTAAACTAAAATTACTTTTTTTAAAAAAATTAGGCCACCCTTTGAAAACGGTAAGGAATTAGTAACATCCTTTTTTTTTTAAAATTCCTTCTACAAAGAATGTAAGGTTTTTTTTTCTCACAGGAGCTCAGTTTCTGTCTCCCATTGGAGCAGGGTCTGTACTTAAACTCATAAATGTTCTCCTTAAATACCTTTCTCGCTGCAGAAGTGAAATGTCTGTCTTCTGTAAGAGGCTTTTACTCCTAGAAAAAAAAAATCCCTGTGCCATTTTTGTCCCATGGAAAGGTTGGGAAAGCGAGAGCTTTTACATTTAAACTCAGGATACTGAAATTTTACAGAGCTGTTGGCTGAGGAGTTTGTTTTCTGAAAGGGATTACAGTCACTGAAGGATTAAAACTAAGCACTCAGCATCACAATGAAGACGACAAGAAATATGATTATCACAGTATCACAGAATGTTTCGCTCAATTCTGCAAACCTTAGGAAGGAACCATCACCATTCTCATTAACTTTTGCCTGAAAACTGGTGGGATGGTGCCCTAGTCATGCCAGAACGGTCTGAAGTTGAATTGTTTTTATGTGTTGGGATTGTCAGTAGGAATAGCCACACTCCTACTTAGCCCTCAGCTGAATTAAATTTGTTATGATGAGCATGACCTAAGAAATCCTCATTATGGAACGATCTTGATACCTTAAAGCATGTTTGTCTGTTTCCCATTTTGTTGTTGTTACAGCTGTGAATTGTGTCAGTGATTTGCCAGCTCATAGCTGGCTGTGGCAATAATTATTAGGAAGAGATGTTTCTTTTGGTAGTCACCTGATAAAAGCTATTACGTAGTCCTGTGCATAGTTTGGATGACTGTTGTACCAGAAGCAGGCTGGAAATGTGTCCTGGCCTGTTTTATTAGTTAAATGAATCCAAGTCTAAGAGGGACAGCAGAGAAGTCTCTCTGTTTATGTAAATTTATATTCAGATTGCATTAGTGTATGTCTGTTTTATGTATAGTGTGTATACAGGCTGTGTGGATAGAGAAGGGGTAGAGAAGTGCCTTATCAATTCCTGACCTGTCTGGGGTTCCTTCAGCACTGTTTTTCTATCAGCTTTCCAAACATGACCTGAACTATTCCAAGAATCAAGTTTTTGGGGCAGAGTAATTCTTCTGAATTGCAGCTAAATCCTGATGCGTCAAAAAAAATAACGATATCCTGGGTGTGACTGGTTTGGGGGAGAACTGGCATTTACAAAGGGAGCTTTTGTGGAGAGAACTGTCACTGAAATGTCTTCATAAGACTGGTGCACCACTTCAAAAATCAGGTTTATTACTATCTAAGGTTATATGAGGCATTTATGGTTTGGAGTTTCTTGACATTGCCTACCTCTCCAATCGTTAGAGTAATTTTTCTTCATCAGTCAGCCAGGGCTACTGAAGCTGGTATTTTTAGTCATGTTCCTTGTGTTTCTAGGAGACTTTACATACCCATATGTTTTGGAAAATGTTCCAAGATTCCCCTGAGGAAAAAAAAAAAAAAAGGCAGTACTTGCCTTTTAGGTGGAGGAATGCCTTTTTTTAGCAAGGGCTGTAACTTTTCTGCCTGCAAACTCCCAGGTGCATACTTGAGGTCAGTTAAGTTCCTTGTAATGGAATTGGGGTTTAGTTGATACAAAACCTATGGAATCCATGCAATTTGAGAGTGTAGTGCCCTTTCCCCCTCATAAATTGTGGGATTTCTCCCTTTAAACAATGAAGAGAAATATCCAGTCCTCCTGGGAGTTGAGGCTCTGAAATAAAACAAGTCTTCCCAAGGTAGAAAAGTGCTGTACTTGCAAGATTTTCCACTGTCACATGAATGGCTGCAAATGACGGAGTCACTTCCATCCTACGGACCATATTCATAGCAGCAATGTTTGTTTTCTCAACAGAGATTTATTTTTATTAGTCCACAAGTACTGAATAGGGACAAAATGAGTAATTCATCAAGCTGAGTGGTTTTAAGTATGAAATGACACTGAATGGAGTTAAAATTTATAGGATTGATGAAATGCACTGTTCCAGTTCCTTAAACAGGTCATACAGGAATTATAAACAATGTTTTTTAATGACTGTTTATGAAATCCTCTCACAACCTGTTCATATCTTTTTTTGAGTAACATTTTAATCACAAGAGTTTGTGATCAGATTAGTGTGCTTTCTTTACAAGCTTTAGGTTTGGAAGGCTTTTATTTTTTTATATTAGATGTTATATAATGTACCTCAAAATATTGTTTAAGCTCTCATATCTGCTCAGGGGTAATAATATAATCCCAATAACTTGCCCTGACTGGGAAGTCCTCTTCTGGTTTTATGTAGCAGCAGTCCTGAAAACCTGTCTATGTAACTCAAAGCCACTCTTGTCAGATCCTAGAATATGCCAGTTTAAATTGCATCCAGTGTTGTTTTGCATTTATCCATGCTTTAGCTAATTCCTTCCATTTCCCCCTTACAGACTGGTTACTTTTTTGGGGAGGTTGAAGGGGCTGTGATGAACAAGTTACTAACAATGGGCTCTTTTAAGAGGTAAGAATTATCATTTTATCTCTTAAAAAATGTTTTAACAAAAAAAAAGAAAAAGAAAAAAAAAAGAAAAAATCTAAGTCATGTAAAGGAAAGCCAAGAGTGGCAGCATGGCTGGATTCTCATCTAAACCTCTTTTCTGTACAACCTGAGTGTAATTGGATTCCATACATGTCAAGTATTGAGAGTATTGGAATCAGCCTACGTGAGCTTCTTATTAAAAGAATGGTTTATTTGACTACAACGTTAAAACTGTGTCCCTTTCCTCTTCCCACTGGGCTCAGGTGGAAAAGGGATTGGGCCATATCCACTACTGAGCAGTTTTAATCAGCTCTAAAGCAAAACATTTATGCCACGTTATCATTTTTTCCTGTAAAATCTTGGAGAGTGCTCAAGCTAAAAAGTGGAAAATGCCCTGCTAGTGAGGGGAAAATATGCTCTCCCAGTAATCCACCTCCATTCACATGCTAACTTACCTTTGAATGTGGTTGTGACTATTGATCTCATTATCATGATGACATTAAAAATGAACAGTGATTTTATGTGTTGTCCTTTGAAATAAATTATGCACTCTGAGGAATTAAGAATAAAATTTCCCTTTAACCTGTAACTCACCACTGGAGTCTTCCTGGCTTTCACATGGTCTAAGGACTGTTCTGTACCTCTTTGTCCTCTTACGGCACAAGAAAACTGCTTTTATACTTTCACTTTTTATTTTCCTATGCATTTCTAGTATGAAAAAAACCCCAGCTTATCACTGATGCCATCCATCACTGAGTTTAGTTACCACCTGTGAGGGTGTGCACAGAGGCTCTCTGAACAGGTGGTTTGGGGGCTTGCTTGGTAAATCAGCTCCCTTAAAGGCAGAAACTTTCTGTGAGCTGAGCATGGTAGCTGAGTACCAGTAAATGACTGACCTGAAATGTGAGGATCTAGCACTCATGGAATCATCCTCAACCCTAGTTTTCTGAAGGTGGGAACTTCTTTGCATTTAGCACTACATTTTTAACATATGCTGTAGAAGGAATTGAAGTAATACCTGTTTATAGACTGGATTTGGCAAATAAAAATCTGTTTGTACAAGGGATGAGGCACTGTATTTATTGCAAAGGACAAATACAGTCAAAACTAAGGGATAATGCTCTAACTTGTCCTAATTTGTTTTGTCTTGCCCAAAAAAACATTTCAAACAGAATATCTGCTTGGTGGTGGGTACCACCTTTGAGAAAACAGGCATTGCTTGAGATCTTTGGGTGGATCTTTGGACTGGACCATTAGTTAGGATTTTGCTGGTCTTGGACTTCATTACTGGAGATAATGAAGCCATAAGGTCAGTGCAGCTGAGCTGCGTGATAGGGAAAATGTAAACAAAACGAGCCAATTATTCAACCACGATAAACTGACCATTGCAAATCAGTTAAAGATGGGACAGAATCAAAGTGGAGTAATTGCAAGTGAGCAACTTCACATACAGCAGATAAAAATACCCCAAACTCTCTTTGGGCTGTGTTAAATGAGGCCTTTAAATAAATTATTCCAACAATACGAAGACGAAATCTTTGCTGGTTCTCATGAAAAATAGATGCATTTACAACATTTTTAAGATTCCTGATTTGTCTGGGTGTGGGGACTGTGTTTCGCTTTTCCAAAATGTATTTATATGAAGTAAGAAGAAAAGAAAAGGAGTACTTGGTGCAGTGGCAAGGTGTGTCAGCAGTAGCATTTCCCTGAGAGCACAGTGTGGGCACTGCACACAGGATACTGTCACTGCTGCTCCTACCATGGAGGCAAGGCAGAGAGGGAGCTCTGTTCCCTGCCTTCCGTCCCCGTACCCCCAGAGCCACCCTTCCCTGCAGTTTGCTTCCTACGTGGCATGTACAGTCCAGCAGGTGACTTTGGTAACCCTGCCCTGCTTGAGCCGGTCGTGCCCCCTTTTTGGTGAGTTTAGAAAGTTCTCTGGAGCCTGATCTCCCCTGCAGAAGAGTTTGCCCAGGGCTCCAGCAGCCGTGTGGGTGGCAGTGCCCTGTTCCTGCAGTGCCAAGGATCTGAGTGCCAGTGGCAGTGCCAGTGTGTGCTCCCACCTCGTGCTTCCTGCCAGCTTCCAGGCTCTGCATCCACAAAAAGAATGAAATAGCTCTTTGTCTGTTCCCCCAACCACTGCAAATTTGGAGTGATATAGAAGTGCTTTTTAGGATGGGGATGGAAGTGCTAAACAAAAGGGGGTTGTTTGCTGCTGACTGTATTTCTTTTCAACCTGCAGCAGGATGAAATTCAATTTTTATGTTCGCTGTTTATTTTTTGAACTGAACTTAAATGCCTCCTTCCCTCCTCAATTTCTTTAAACTCAGTGCTTCTTTTGAATAATGTGTGCATATGTATGTATGTATGTATATTTTCTTAGTTTAGGGAGTTTATAATTAAGGAGAAAAATTATATCAGTGCCTGCACAGCAACGTGACATGCTCTATGATTTCATTTAGCAAAATTATGTTTATCTTATACCTTAAGTATTGCACGCAGTTAAATAATTTAAATATGATTTAAATGCATTATTAAATAGATTAGGATGTGCTTATGGAAAAGTATCTGCTTCGCATAACTTAGAAAAGTTTCTTTATGGTTTTCTCAGCACTTTGTTTATATAAAAACACTGAAAAAAAATTCAACACCTCAAGCCATGAAAATCTAAAAAACCAACACTAACATCAGGAAAATTAAGGTCTATCAAAGCAATAAGATCCCTAAAGAAATAAACATAATAAACCTGTAAGAGTAAATGAAACATCTCTTGACTTCAAAACACTTTCACTCTTTCCACTAGGAGGAAAACTAAACAATTCTATATGACAAATATGGAAGCAGCATCATTTCCTCTTACAGTTCTCTTTCCACCAGGCATCCTCTTACATAGAAGAGTCTATGCATTGGTATTTGGTAATTTTGTAATTTTGGTATTTGGAAATACTGGGATTTGATCAGGTTGTCAGGATGTATGACTGAAGTGGCACAGCCCTGAAATGCAGCTTTCCCAGGAGCTAAAGCTCACTCTATCAAATTCTTGTTGCTCCAAGAGCTTCTCTTGTTTCTCAATTTTTCTTGTGGTGCAGATCTTTCACCTGTGCTCTCCACATGCACAAAGAGGCAGATATTCATCTGTCTGTCTTGGTTCACTTTATAAGTAAAACCTTGCAAGTGTTTTGCCCTCAGGTTATGAGTATAAAAGAAATTCAGAACTTTGTTCTTCTCCTAGAAAGTAATTCAGTAAATTCTTAAAGCCAAATCATGAGAACAGTAGCTAATTACTTTACAACAGGTTGCAGTTTTCACTGAGGCAGCATAGCCTCCAAATGAAGGGTATTTTTCTGTTTTGGCCAATATTTCATATTTAAGCTTTTTGTTAAGATATTGTTATTTTTTTGGTGCTAAATTGACACTTGCATTTAAAATTTGTGTTTATTTTCATGTGGATTTTTACAGTCATGGATTTAGCTGCCTATTAATTGGGAAAATTGTACATGTATGCTTTGGAGAAGATCAGAGGCAGACATAAGGAACATTCCAAATTTCAGTTGTTGGACTTGGCATTGGACAGATTGTCATTACCAACAGGGTTTACTTTTTATTTCTGCATTTATTAAATGTGCATCTGGTACCTGCACACTGAAACTCCCACAGTGCTGTGGGGTATGTTTTCTGCCCAAATTTTTTTCATGTGATATCTAAAATTAATGTCTTTAATCTCAGTTTGAGGCATTGTTCGAATTTGTCTCTGTAAATATTACCTTTAATGCAGTGTATTCATATACAGGATCAGTTTATACACTTAAAGAGAAACGCAGGCATATGTGTTGCATAAATGAGTTCTCATTCCATATTCTGTAAATACAGGTTGAGTTGTAGTTTTTATACATGTTTTTCCTTGAGAACCTTGGCAATTGGGAATACCTGAGCAATAAAAGCAAATACATGTGATGACAAGTTTCTTTTGTCAAAATGCTGTAACTAGGTCTAGTCTTTCCATTGATTTTGGTGAGAGGTATTATGCTGGCAGCTTCTGGCCACTAATAATCTGTCAGTGGAGGTGTGAGAGCCAGAGCAGCAATAATCTGGGGTTTCCTATAATGTCCTGCTCTCTCCCCACAATAACTTGTCTAGACTTAGAAACGTTGGTTTGTTCTTCACACCGTTCAACACTGTCCCTCTTTCCCCTCCTTGTGAGAATGCCAGACAGTCTGCCCATCTTATATCTGAGTTATGAACATCTTTCCACCACAAGTGAGCTGTAGGCACCACTAATTTTTCCAGGCTACTTGATAGTGTCAATAATTAAGACTTCTGTATTATTGGCTTTATTCGTTCAGCTCTTCAGAGCATTTTTTCTTGTCCTATAGAATTGACATTTGCTTCCATGTTAAAAAGCTTATTATTCCTACACATTACTTGAAACCCACCAAATCTTGAACCGCTGACAAAACATTTGAAATTTTATGCACTGAAGGCCTTTCAGTTGCTACAGTTTTCAGTAGTAGTATTTTATACTACCAAGTAGAAATCCATGGGTGTGATGAAAACCTGGCTGAAGGCAATAGAGAGTATATCTGCCAATATATCCTGTGCTGCTGGTAGGTCTTGGAAGTTAGATTTTCTTGAACCAGATTCATACTCAATTGTAAGTACATTGCAAGTAGGAGAGTGGAATTTACTGTATCAGGAAGTTGACAATAAAAGGGTTTTCACTAAGATGTGTATGGCCCCTGAAGTTTCATAAACTGACAATGCACATTTTGGTTGTGCTAAATAGCTGATGCTGAAAACAATTGCTCTGTGGACTTCAGGTGTGGAGGCTGATGTGGTGGTGTCAGAAAGTCTCAGGAATGTCCTCTGTAGCAAGAGCAGAGTCCCCTGGGAGGTGCTGTGATAACAGAGCATGGATTTGGGCACACGGATGGGCGCAGGAGGTTGTGCTCCCTGATCATGATCACTTGGATGCAAAATGGTTAGCTGCAAACAGTTAAAGCTGAAATACAGTCACTTCAGAAAGGGTGATCTGGAAGCCTTTCTTCTGCAACACTGGGTTTGGTCTTTCTGACTGAGAAGGAAATCTATTTTCTAAAATCTCAGAAAGACTTTAGCAGTAAAACAAAATCCTGGAAATGACACCTGAGCATGGAAACACTACTGTGTCTTAGACAACTGCTTTGACTACAAATGCCCAAATACCTTTTATTAGGAAGAGGGCTGGAAGGCTTTTACTTTCCTATTACATTTATAAGAATAAAACCAAAATAACTGGATTGGAAATTGTGAATGCCCTGGAACCCATATGACGCCGTTCACAGTGACAGAGAATCAAGAACTGGTTCAGTATGTTGCAGTGCTCAGATTTCAGCGTGGTTGTCAGCTTCATCCACTGTTCTTTGAAGTGTGTTGCAAAATTCTTATTTGTTTCCAGGTCTTTTAAGAACATTTTGTAGTAATGCTCTCACTGATGTATTTTGCATTTTGCACATCCTGTGCTATAATTGTTTGAATCACCTTTAAAAACTTTGAGCTAGGTGTTGAGCATCATTCTTTGAAAGTTACTGAGATAGCAATGCATTGTTTTAAACCCAAAATTCATTCCAGACTTTTGTTCAAAAAAACTACGTACCTTTCTAAATATTTGCTCTTTTTGGTTGTTTGTTTGTTTTACCTTTTTTTTTTTTTTTTTTTTTTTTTTAAACCTGGATACATTAGCCATTATCTTTCTCATTTTTTCCTGAACCGGAACCTTCACACTGGAAGTTTCAAATATATTTACTCAAACTAAACTCATCTTAATAAAACCAATATCATCCACAGATGATATCAAGCCTTTCCAAGTTCTGTAGTATTCCATGTGATTTCAAGGTTGCTTATTAAATCTCTTCCCTTCTGCCATCACTTTAAAATTTATTTTTTTCCCTGTTAAATGTAGAGTGCTTTGCCTACATTTATTTATTGGTTTCCTTTCTCTTACTAATAGTGCAATCTTTGATTGCTGAATACTCCCTACAATAAAATAAGGCAGTCTACAAAAAATAGAACCTAGCATGCTGTGGTGCAGTCTTAACTATATTGCTGGTCATTTGTGGGAGTACATATTTCAGTCTTTAATACATTTTTATATTTGAACATTTTGAGAAACTATTGACTCTATCAGAATGCAATAATTAAAGAAATATAATGCATGTTCACATACTGAGGGGGGAAAGGCTTTTATCAATATCAAAAATTAAGTTCAAATTATAATAGATCTTTCACATGATATTATATTAGTATATATAGTCTTTCTGTAGTATAGACTAGTATAAGAGTGGATATATATACACTAATATATATATATATAAAATAGCATTATAGTAGTATTTGATTAACACTGCTTAGCCGAATAATGAAGTCCACTGATTGACGATGAAGTTCTGCTGTGTGAAACTGAAAGCTGAGACGTTGATTGCACTTTCAAACATGGAACAGTCACCAAACTTTAAAAATATATTGAAAAAACACATTTAAAATGAATACAGATAAAACAATTTATTCTCCTTCTAGGATTAGGTATTACATGAAGCAGGATGAAACTCTTTCATCCATATAGAATTTCTTGATGCTCTGCAGAGAGCACGTTTACTCCTCTAAACTGCCCTTTTCTATGCATTTATCTCTTGCCTCCATCACTGGGTGGTCCAAGTGAACACACAAGAACGTGCTTCAATCCCAAGGAATAAAACAGTCAAGCCAAACAAGGCTGGAAAAGCTGAGCTCTAGAAATTCCTTTCCAGGGGCTGGATCCTGAGCATGGTTAAAGGATGAACAAGAAGGAAGGGAGAAGCTAGGGGAAGTGGTGTATTTCTGCATGCCACAGAGGCAGCACAGCTTACACCGTGTACTGCTCTGTTTGTCTTGGCAGATCTGGGTGCGCGGATCTGGCTGTGGGCGGGACTCTGCCAAGGATGGTCAGTGTTCGACTCACACCATGTTTAGGTCTCTAGTTATGCGTTTGTCTCCCATGTGCCTCTCTCTGCCAGTCCACAAAACAATGGCTTCCTAGGCATTTCTATTCTCAGCCTTAGAAAAGAACAATCATGGAAGCAGTATGACCGTGTGCTAAATGTTTAGTTGGAGCTGCGACATCCAATATCTTAGAGATTTTGTCTGTAAGCCAGATAGAAAATATAGACATAATAATGAAGCTTTTAGTGATGATTGTTGTCGCAAAATTAGATCAGGAAAAAAAATGAAAGTATACTCTCTACCACAATGGAATACAACATTTTATTGGTACAGGTTGCGAGGTTTCATGGCATGCAGTGCAGGATGCCTCATGGTGATGCTGAATGCATTTCATGACCTGGTTTTGGCAGCTTCTGGGACATCCTCTCTCTAGCTGATTTTGTGTGCTCTTCTTTCCTCTTCACTTAGAAGCAAGGCACACATTGCAAAACATTGAAGTCCCATCTCATACCTCTATTAACCATCTCTGTCCAGTTGTGTTCCCTTGTCCTTCTGATGATGCAAAAGTCAAATGGAAATGTTTAAATAACAGTGAGTTCTGCATATTTACACTTGTTGCAAATTACCAGCTAAAGAATCTTTACATCTTATAGACAGATTTTAGATGTTTTGTTTATGTGGATGGATAAAGTTAATTGATTGTTCTATGGACAGACAGATTTAGAGAAATAATTACAATAATTCCATATACTAGCTCTGAGTTCTGGATTTTACATTTAGATCTCTGAAGTGTCTGAATAATGAGTAAAATTGTAAGCATAATTAAATTTCCCTGTTTGCTATGCATCTGAGGAGGCTTCTAGCATAAGTTGATTACAGCAGGTGCCTGGAAATATTTTGCCTTCATGAAAAGAAGCAAAGGTAAACCCATCCTGCTTCAAATATCTGTACTATCAATGCACTGAAATTCCACCTCCTTCTCCTTCAGAAGCAATGTCATGTTACAAAGTAGTAACTGAGATGCTGGGACTGTAGAAGAGCATTTCTGCTTTTACTGAAGTTCGAGTGGTCTGTTGTGAGAAGCCTCTCAAATGCATAGGCTCTTTCACTTTCGGGGGCTAAATGTGCTGATCTCAGTCCAGAACCAATTGTTTAAGCATTGTGTTGGATGTGTATTCTCCTCCCCCCTGCATTGTTTATGCCATTGTGTGTTACACTCTGTGCATATCTTCCCTGGTTCCTCCCAGTTATGCTTTTGCTTTGTTCTGCAGTCTGCTAAAACCCTTACAAAGTTTTCACAGCATTTCTTATGCTCTTTCATGTAACCTGTATTTTAATGATCCCATTCCCTCTTTCCCCCCTCGCTGTTACAATTTTTATTTTCCTAACCACTTTGTGAGCAGAATGTTCCATATTGTCATTTTTATTCCACTGTGTTTTCTTCTTTTAGTCAAACAGTTTTCTGTTCTTCCCTGTAGAATTACACTTTATGACTACCAGGCCATGTGTAGGACAAACAAAGAGAGTAGCGACAGTGCCCATAACTTACTGGACGTAAGTACAGCACATCTAATTAGCATCTTTCCATGCAATCATCAAAGAAATTGTTGCAAATACCTCACGGCCGTTGTAAGACTGTTATTTTATTTGGGATGCCTGCAGCTCTCGTGTTTATCCTGGAGCATAAAAAGGGTGGCTCCTTATAAACCAATGCAAAGTGTTCAGTTTTTTTTAGTTCAATAATTTTGATGCTGGGCCACTGTTTCTGAGGTTCTGTCAGAAATCTGTCTGCTTTGGAATTTGGAAATTTAGCAACAGATTGTGTTTTGTCTGGGGGATTAGAATCACGTATGCCTTTCCTGTACGTAAACATGTAATTCAAATTGAAAATTGAGATTCTTTTTTTTAGCATGAAAGAAATGGTTCATTGACAAGGCATGCAAGATTTAAACAGTTTCTTTTTCTTAGTATTTAAACATGTCTTTTAAAGTAGAATTTCAGTGCGTTTAAACCTTTGTGTTGCAATTTCAGTACAAACCCTGTCCTTCTGCTGGGCTTGATTAGAGACAATCTGGGACAAGACAATCTTGCCAAAGCAACACTCCCTTATTGCTAAATCCTGTATCAGGGTAATAACCCCAAGGATGCTTTGTAACCATGCATCCATTTTACTGAGTGCTATAATAATATATCAGGTGTTAAATAGAGGTTTTGAATATTAAAAAGGAACCCTTTTCACAAATAGATGGCAGTAATAGCATGAAAAAAATCTTATGTAAAGAGAACAGCAGCAAAAAAACTGGCAATTTTTCCAGTCTGGAAAAGTTAAGTGGTAGTATTTTAAAATGCACATCTAACTAGAGAAATAAAGAACTACTAGGAAAAAAAATTAAAAACAACCCAACCTTTAATCATTTTGTATTCTGGAGATGTTTTCATTTGCTCATTTGCATGACTCTTCTTTTTCTTATGCCTGGATATAGGGCATTTATCAGTTTGTTATCCACTAAAGTTTGAATCCAAAAAATGACCATCTTCACATCATAAATACTAGACTGCAATGAAACCTAAACTAGAAATAGAACAGGGTCCTGTGAAACACATTTGCATGAAATATCTTAAAAATATATTACAACTCTTAAAAAACTTCTATTCAAAGACTTGGGACTTCAGTTCAGTTTGCCTAAGCACTCAGCATGTAGAGCTGAAGCTACATCTTAAAAAGTGGGCTCTAATCCAAAAGATGGGGTTTTTTTATTATTCCAAATTTTGTCTCGATATCCAGGAAAAAAAAAAAACCCCTACATCTGTTATGGGATACACTGAGATACATCAAGGATTTTTTTTATTTAAAGATAGCCAAGCTCTTTAAATCTCAAGCGAGTTTGGTGACCCTCAGTATGAAAGATGAACAGAGTTTTAGGTTATTATTTTCCTGTCGCTTCAGTCACTTCTATTAACCATGACTATTGAGGAAATGTAGAGAGCACTTGCATTAAAGACAGGTAGGGCTTATTCCACATTTTTCTTGGGTTTGTGCTCGGTTTTTTTACGTATCGGGTTATTAGGCAGTATCCAGTAAAATTTCTGCTTAAGCAAAAGGTTTGTTCACAAATGTTTATCCTTCCTTTTGAGAATTATGGTTTTATAAATACAGGAATAGAGAAAGGGACAAGATGACAACTCCCTAAAAAGTTCGTATTCTAAACAGCATAGACATGGAGCAGAGACATCAGAGACTCTATCCCAGCCTTTTAGACTGTGGGAGTGAGATGATAAATTAGGGATGGGCTAGCTGGAGATCACTTGGTACATTTCTTTATCAGGGTAGTATTGCTTCTTAACAGCTATCCAGATGCTTTGTTATTTAGCATTTCTTTTGTTTGAATTGGCCCAAGACCTACATCATTCTCCACAGAACGACTTTGTTGAAAATGTAGCAGTGCCATGTGCCACAGAACGAAATTTTTTTGGCTCTCAGTGGTGGCTTAAATATGTAGAGAGAATAAAATTCCTGCAGTTTTCGTTGCAGTTTTTGAAAGAAATGTCTGTGAGTGGAAAAGGCTCTCGAGTAAAATCCCATTTCATGAGAATGCATTTATATTAATGCAATGATTTTTTTTTTTCCCCTGGAATTTCAAAGCAAAATATTTTTTTCATTTTCTGTAGACATTAATAAATTTTTTTCAGATACATTGGGGCTTTTAGTTGTAATAAATTTCTAATATTAAAATAGTTACTAAAACACATGGTATATTTTACACTAAATAAGTATTCTTCATAAGTAATAACGAATACATTGTTTTACACTAAATTTATCATTATGAATACAAAAGTATACATCAAATTTAATTACTTGGGCATGAAATACCAGGTTTTGTTATTTGGAATGAGAATAAATAAGATGTCTCAAAGGGCTGACATTTTCTTTCCTTTCATCTCCAGGAAAATCTTGTAGTTCTTTATCTTTTCCTGTAGGGCAGGGTTTCACAGGTGAAAATCCTTCCTGTCTCGGACATTAATCTCAGCCTTCCATGGCACTGACTGAGTTCTTTGGGTTTCTGATTCCTCAGCCCTGCACAGAAACATTTCTGTGACCCCTGAAAATTTTGGATGTCCTGTTACTGCCCTGCCAAACAGTATTGCTTCAGTGAGTGCTGATTTGGGGTGGTTAAGCATGATTTTAGATATCTGAGGAGTTCTGTCATTATGATTTCTATTTGTTAAAATACTCTGTATCTGAAACAGTCTGCAGAATTTTATGCAACTAGGACATCCTAACAAAGATGAGGGAGAAAAGGAGAAATTCCAAATTTCTAGAAGCTGACTTTTCTGCCTTTCTCTCAGGAAAGATTAATACTATTAATGGTCTTTTCAAAAATGAAATATTCAGAATATATTAGAATTACTATAAACAGTGGATTTTTCAAAGTATTTTCTGTATTTGATATGATGCAGAAAAACAGAGAGAGGAGGAAAAAAAAAGTCTTAAAGTGCTTACAACTGGACTGTCAAATGACACAGATAAACGTTTAGGTAAATTCAGATTTCAGAAGCTTTTCTGAGCCCAGTGAGGCTGAGGTGATGGATAGAGCTTTGCGTTAGAGAGATGCAAGCCAGTGAACTGCAGCCCAAGAAAAGCTCATCTTATTCATCCAAGCTGCTCCTCCAGCAATAGCCTGGGAAATAGGAACCCCTAGAGGTTAAAGATTTAAGAATCATTTGCAAAAACTTTCCTTTTCCCACTGATAATCTGTGTATATGACCAAGCATGATGAAAAGGAAATTTCATTGCTATACATTTTAATAATCAGTGTAATAACATTTCATGATCGTTCAAAAAGGGAGGTTTATGCTCCACATGCATTGTTTTTACATTGATAAATCAGTTAAGTTATAAATGCTGCATGTTTTGCCTTTTTATTAAATGAGCTACTTCTCTTCAGCCTTATAATGCCTTCTTTGCTGCAGTAAAGTGGATTATGACTGAACTTGTCTTGTAAGTAGATTTCATCAAGAATGTAATGAATATTTCTATGAATTACTAAATACTTGCACTTTTGTATATTAGTATTTTTACCTTTTGCATTTTACATGCATTGTGCTGCTTTTCTTACATTATTTTAAACATAGTAATATTTGTCAATTTTTTTTTTTCCAATTCTGCTTTTTTAAAATCAGAGAAAATTTTGGCCGTATAACTGCAGTTTCACTTTTATTGCATTCATGGTCTTCATTTATATCTGCATGTCTCTGTTTTGCAGATCACAATACGCAACCCAAATTTCTTTCCGTAGTTCCTGTTAAATTTTAGATACATGACTGGCTGTTTGTGATGCTGCTTGGGTGGGCTGCTGTCAGAAGAGAAACTTGTTACGCTGACCCACTCTATTGTTTGTCACTCCATAAAACTCTGTAGGATGGACCCATTACAGTGCCAAGGAAGGTGTACTTGGATGCTGCTGAATTTTTTATCTCCATTAATTCTTCTAAAATTCCTAGTTAATTTATAATGATCATTATCTTTAAGAGAAGGTGCCTAAGAAATAACAATATCATATGGAGAACAGGAGACCTTAAAATATGTTGTGTTATGCAGCTATATTCTTCTTATCTGAAAGCAGAGCTGGAGATATGAGTGAATTTTATCTTTACTGACACAGAACTGATTTTTTTCTTGTAGACATTTTGTTTAATTGTGAATTGTATGTACTTCTTTCAAAGTTCAGAATAAGAGTTAAGGAGAATTAACTGAATGGCTGCTGCCAGAGGGCAGTGATTGATCTTAAATGTAGCTTTCTAAGTGAATATAAGAGAAAGATATTATGTTAAAATGAGACTGATGCTACATATCACAGATTTGAAAATTTTAAGAAATTTTCTATGTTTATAGATCTTGTAGATTCATGAGCATATGATGAACTGGATGTTGTTTTCACATTCTTTACTCTTAAAACAGTTTATTGACTGACTTGTTTCAGTCCGTTCTTCCAAGTAAGTCATGGTGTATTTTAGTGTTCTTTACAATTTAGTTACAGTTTATTAGGCAGTGGTTAATCTTTTCTGCTCTTAGAAATAAAATGGCTTTATTAATTCAATTTGAGAATTAATAGAATAAACTATTTTATGTGTATTCCTGTATGGTAGCCAGAATAGTTATAATCCCATGGCATTTTATCTGAGTCAAAATACATGCACGATGAAGAAATAATGTTCAACAGCAAAAATAGTGTGTGCTGCCATGCTTTGAGAATTTTAATGGACACTTCAAATGCAATCAATATTTTAAATTAAAAACGTGTAAATATATGATTTATTGATGGGGTTAATTTCATAATAAGTTTTCAGAATTAAAAAACAGTAAAAATATGAGAATAGCAGTAGTTGCTAATCCCAGAGTTATGCCAGTAACTTGAATTTCAGTTCTGTGTTAGCTTTTATTTAAAATAGGATTAACATCATCAAGCTGCTGCCAGTTTAGTGTTTTGAAAACATTCTGTGGGTAATGTGAAAACTTTAATAATTTCTCCAGGTTCCTGGTGGAATTTAATCTATGCAGTTGGTGGCACTCTGATCTAACAGCTAAAGGTAAGTGTGATTTTTTTTTTTTTCCTGGCAAAATGACAGAAATGCCTAGAGTAAATCGGACTTTTGAAATTCAGATGTGTGTACACTGTTTTAGATTAAATAATAAACATCTGATAATAGTTTTCCTCCTATGCCAGCATCCTCTTCTGTGTTAATGTTTCCCAAAACACAAGAGAATTAAGATCTTCTATGAATAACCACCGAGTGCTTTTGTGCACTCTAGGAACACAAAACACTATTATAACAGAAAAGTTAAAAGAGTAGATAAAGATTAAATATGTTTTTTTAAAAAAACTTATCTCTTCATTCCAAAACAATCTTTGTGAATAACACAATTACACTGGCCTTTTTTAGTTATACAGCCTCTCTATTTTTTTTTTCCTAGAGATGCCATAAAAGGTAGTAGAGTTATTGTGCTGACATATGCCAATTCAAAAGAAGTGTGCAGAAATATGACCAACTCTATTATTTCATACAAAAATAATTTTTATACCTTAAGATAATAGGTTTTATGCTAAAAAGGCTGATCTTTATTTTTATCATTCCATTTAAAGCAGACATTTAAATGTATTAAAATCCAATTTACTCAAAATATTTTTTTAAATGCAGAAGCTTCATTTGAAATAACAGAAATTTATAATAGTTCCACTTACAATGGGAGGTTTTCAGTGTAAGCTGTCTTTTTATATTTTAACAGACTTCCTATGGCATTTTCAGAAGTGTTGCTCAAAAGTAAAGGCCACTTTACAAGAGCAGTGCTTTTCAAGTGACAAGTTAATAGGCAAATTGTGCTGTGTGTCATTGACTGGTGTAAGGATTTAAACTAAATTCTTCAGCTTCATTTTTGCATATTTCTTAGCAAAGCAGGGGATAAAATTCCTGCTTTAGGCTTCATTTAATATTTGCATTGCCTGGATACTAGGCTGTCTTTATGCCAAAATAATATTCTGTCTGAAGCTAAAGTATCAGTCAGGCCCCTAAAAACCAAAACCAACTGTTCAGTGATTTCCCTAAGCATAAAGAGAGCCATCCCTAACACTGAGGCTGTGAAGGACAGTCAGGTTTGCTGTGCTAGACCCAGAAAATGCAAAAACTGTTCCTTGAGGAATGGCAGCTGTGCCTGTCCTAGTCCTTGGTGTTTGCAGAGCAGCCAAAGCAGCCCGTGTAGGAAATAAACAATTTTTTTTTTTCAAGTGTACTGTACAAATATGTCTTAATATATCCTGACATGAAACATCCAGTGCACTTGCATTGTATGCTAAAGAAAATACCTTTCAAACACAACATCCCTCTTCATCTCATGAAAATGAATGCCTGATTTGTGTTTTGAGGGTACACTCATTACAGAAGAGACAATAATAACTTGCAAACTTCCTTTTATTTAAAAAAAAACTATTAATGCAGCACTTTGATGAGCCAGTAGTATTGAGAAATTTCCATTAAAGTTATAGTTGACAATGAAGTTTTAATTTCACAAGTCACTTGCTCCATTTCTTTGAGTTAAGAGTATTGGAAATAGTCCCTCATCATGCTCACTGGAATGTCAATACTTTTAGGTATTGAAATTTAGGTATTGAAATATTGAAATTTTGCCCAGCTCATACCTGGTTAGGTAGCAAGGGGTGTTGGTTTGGAAGCAGCATATTTCGGGAATAAAAAGATGAAGATATTGCACAAGAGAGCAGGAGAGAAAAGCACATGCTTAGGTATGTTCTTCTGTAAATGCTATGTTACCACTGAGAGTTGTAATATTTCTGACTTATACTCCATGAAATTAAAATTAATGAACTTGCACATTTATTTTTTTACTTAGCAATGCTTAACAAAGCTCGGGGAAAAAAAAATAAAATTAAAATTAAAAAGGTTCCTTGAGTGGAAAAATTGCTTCCCATTCAAAATGTGACATTAATAGAATGACATACTATGAAGATGCTGGAGGGTCCACACACACCTGCCCATTTGCCAAACCCCGGGAATCTGGGAAACACTCAATACTTCTGCACAAGATCTTGTAATTGTAATCACATTTGTAAATGAGAGAGAAAAAGCCCTAAACCTTGGACAACCCCATCGTCTTCTGGACTCTGGTGAGGTGCAGGAAATCTGAGACCAAAGAATCTTTGTCAGCCTCCTTGTTACACAAGCCACATGTTGATACAGGTGAGGGTGGACTCAAAACACAGGTGATAAACTCCAGTCATTCTTCACAACAGATAAGGAGAACAAAAGAGAAAAGGAAGAGGTGCAGTAGAGCTAGTAAGACAATTTTCTAAAAAATGCTAAACTATTAAATATGTCGCAACCATGGTGGAAACATCAGAAATAACAAAACATTTCTGACCAGCTTTAGTACTTCTTTGAGATCTGTGCATGTGGTGGAATATTTTTTTTTTAATTCTATACAAAATCTGTGAACAGTTCAGAAATGGATGCTCTGGTGGGATTGGAAATGCAGATGTGGTGGCTCCCCTGGCACTGCTCAGTGGATGCACCACTCACTCTGAAACAAATCATCTCCAGGGGAAGGTCTGTCCAGCCCGAGAGCCTGCTCAGTGTAACCTATTTTTGTCCTATCTCATCTTGTTTTCTCACTTAGCAATTAGTTTAAGATAGGGTTAACATTTGTGCTGATGTGCAAAGCGTATCTCTGTGTTTAGGAAGAATGAAGGGGTGGGGAGGAAAGAGAAGGGGAATGAGGGAGAAGCACTCTGTGACAGATACTTGAGTGTGAGAGTCAGAAGAGCTGCTGTCCTGTAGTTTGACCTTGAACCAGCCCCACTGCTTCCTGGTAACTCAGTTTCCCAATCTTTAAGATAGAAATAGTGACACTCTTTCCTTGCATTGTAAGGACTTCAGATTAAAGGTACTATGGAGTCTTAATTATTACTATTTTGGGAAGCAGATAACAAGCATTGCTGTTGGGTAAAGTAACTCTTCTGCTTCTCCCACCCACACAGTTATTTTAACTGATGAAACCCTCCAAAGATTCCCAAGCTGTAATATAAAATAGATGTTTTGGCTTCAGTAAAATATATCACAATTTACGTATCAAATAAATGTAAACTCCCACGAATAAAGGTTAGTGATGCAGAGCACCAAAGAGATAAAAATGACAGTAAATCCATCTTGGATTTTCCCAGAAATAATAAAATCTTGTGCATAAATGTAACGTAGGTTGGCAGTGGCTAAACCATTAATAACTACTTCAACAGTGATGGAATTACATTCCATGGATAAACTTTTTTTTTTTTTTAATTTAATTGAAAAAATAGTGTTATGCACTGCCTAGGAAATCTCACAGGGTGGCAGAAGCTGAGTAACATTTCCGTTCTCTGCGAGCTCTGTAATACAGCATCTCATGTTGTTCACAATTTTGTGTGCTGTTCCTCTCATGCTCACATCAAGATGTTTTTTCCTGTGCCTATAGCGCAGAGGTTGAAACAAACCCTAGAGCCCTGTGATACTGAATATCCAGCCTTTGTTTCCGAGCGCACTATAAAGGAGACCACGGGGAATATTGCTTGCGATGACTGTTTCAAGTAAGCCCTTTCAATATTTTTTTTATACAACTGTTTGTGACAAAGCAATAAAACTGAATTATTCAAGGCTGTGTTGAAGAACGTGCAGGTCTGTTGTGTTTTATCCTATGTACTGACCTCTGTCAAGGTGTCATTTCTCCTCTTACAGGGGTCATTTAAAAGTTTGGTGCTCTTAAATTAAAGCCGTGCCTATTATTTTCTACCCAAAAAAAATGTAAAAGCAGTAGAGGCTTATGTTAATTTCAAATTGTGAATGTTTTAATAGTTTTCCTAAAAGCAGGCAGTGTTCTAAGGGCATTGGCTGTAAGATTTAGATTCAAAAGGTAAGTGATCTTCAGTCTCCTGTCCAGGAGTGCAACCCTGCTGGATAGGTTAGGAATTCCCTTGTGGTACAGTGAGATCTGGTTGTTTTACTGGAATGCCAGAGTTTCCTTCTTGGAACTGTTAGCCTGAAAGAGTGGGAGACGATTAAATCTATTCTCCAAACTTTCAGTGCTGGGAAGCTGAGTTAGTAATAACAAATCTCACATGACAGTGCTGTAATGTCATTTCTACCAGTGCTGCTGTAAACTTGTCCCTTATCAAGCTAAAAGAAGAGGAAGACTTCAGTCTAGTTTTCCTCTTTCACACTGAAAATGTATTTTCTCTGCATTTGGTGTCCATGTGCTGTGACATTTTGACTGTTCTGGTACATTTTACTTGTGGAATTGCATAGGTATTGCTTATGCAAATTTCTGCACTTTGATAAGTCTCTTAATTGGATTTCCTTTATGCTGAGAGGTTGTCATCGCCAGGGAGATTAGTATTTACAGTAATAATTTGTCCATCAATATAAATGTCAGGAGGAATTTATAAGTTAAACAAAAATTGTTACGTAGCTCTTCCTTTCCAGGCTAAATCAATATGCAATTAGCAAATAAAAGTGAAAACTTCACTTTGAAGTCAATAGGTGTGCTTCTGTACTTACTCCTAAATTTTCTTGATATTTTCATTACTTTAAAACAGGAAATAGGAGTAAGTACACTGGAAATAAATTTTAAGTGCTAATATTCAGTTTTCATTTAGTACTGACCAACTTTTAAGTAGAAGGAAATTGCTAATGTCTAGTATGAATAATTGGTTTTATATGGCTTTGTGGAAGAGAAGTATGAGAGTGCTTTGTAAATTGATGCTCTGGAACCCTTTAAGTGCAACAAAAGGTCCCCCTGCCTGAACAGTACAAACTCAACAAAATCAAGCCATGATTTTTCCACTTGACATATCAAATACAATGAAGGTTACTCTGCTGTGAGTGCTTCGTGCCAGCATTGTAGAATTTAAGCAACCTTATTTTGTGATAATTTAACAGGAGGTTACTGAGAAGTTGTGCAGTAAATTATCATGCAGTCCTGGAGGTGCTCCTGGCCAGGTTGGATGGAGTTTTCAGCACCCTGGTCTAATGGAAGGTCCCTGCCATGGCAGGGGGGCTGGAACCAGATAGTCTTTAAGGTCCCTTCAAGCCCTAACCATTGTAAGATTCTGTTTAAATATTGCAAACAGACATGATTCCATGCAAAGAAGATTAATTTAACAGGACTAGGTTTTCTCAGAGGAATACAGATTTTAGTCTGTGTTCCTAGGTAACTTCAGGTCAAAGGAAATACGTTTCAAAAATAATACAATTCTGCAATACTTGGAAAGCACCAAGTTGGAAACTGAGTTTAGTGAAAATTATAGTATTTCAAAAATAATGCACTAAGATCTTTTTCATAGAAAAACATTTTGTATTCCACAGTGGAAAAAAAAATAAAAGAAATCCCTGTAAGCTGCAAACTGATCTCAAGGCACCCATTATTTTTCTCCACAAGCAACGGCAAAACCTAAAGAAATAATCCAGAAGAACTATTAGATTCTCATGGGAAAGTTGTTCGTTATATCGTTTACCCACTGTCATTAACAATCTACAAATTGCATCTAGGATTGCAGACTGCATTGGATTCCAAATATTTTTGTTATAACCCAGGACACTTACCCGCAGAACAGCTAAGGAATTTGACCCAAAGTCCTTTGCAGACCTACATCTTCTGACCCAGTTTTCTGTTTCATAGCCTCAGTACCAATAAATATTTTTACAAGCAAGTGTATTGCTTAATATTTGTAATTCAAGAATGATGGGTTCAACCAGTCAGAATTTAGATTCAATCTTTTATACAGTAAGTTTGGAGCTGACACTGTGTCTGATGCTTAACCTGTGCAACATCACTCTGAACCAGTGAGATTATTTTCTGTGTCCTCCTTGGATCATGTCATAAATTAATCTGTGATATATCATTGCAAATATTTATTGCAAATAGAAGAAGGTAATTGTAAATATTTACCTGATTATGCACCCCGTGGAATACTGAAAAACTACTTGAAAGACACTAGAAAAGTCAATTTATTGTGAACACGTTTGCAAACAAAAGTTGTGCAAATACTCTGCTTTAAGAAAGTTTGTGTCAGAAGATACTCCAGTCCCTGGCTTTTGTTCCTGCAGTGCCAGGCACTACTATAGAGCCCTTGTGGAGACTAAAAAGTCTCTTAGCAGAAGTAAAAATGATGACTGATGTTAATTGAAACCATATAATGTTACTTAGATAAGACATTTTGGGGCACAAATACTGTGGTTTTGCTAACAAAGTCACAGTCATAGCCAGCAGGGTCACAGGGTGAGGGGCAGAGGCTCAGGTTTATTCTGTCCTGGCTTTGCTGTTACTCATCTTGTAGAGATGCTCTGCCCATGCAAAGAGGGACAGTTACCAACTACAGTAATGAAAATTCATTTCCAATCATAAATTTAATCATGTGTATTTGGATGTAAATTCAAGTATCCTAAAATAAATCACACAGTAAAAAGGACTACCTGCATTTTTTAATAGCTGGCTCACATTTTCAGCCATCTCTGGGAACTCTTTCAATGGAAAGACACCTATGCACTTAAGCAGGCTTTGAGTCAGGTACTAAATATATAGAGACATATAAAATGCATTCCCTATATGTAAACTTATCTCTTACAAGCAAACTACTTTGGGATAAATTGCAACATTTAAAAACAATTTTCAAAAATATAGGTTTTATTAAGAAAGCAGGAGCCTAAAAGAAAATAAGAATTAACATAAGAATGTCATTAGGGTCAGGGTTTGGCTGTGCCACCCCATAATTTGTTGTTATTCAATATCCCAATTATTATTAAATTAATCTGTTATTTAAATAACAATCAAAAACAAGTCAACCCACATTTTCTAAGCACTGTCAACAAGAGAGAAAAACTGGGATTTTTTTGAAAAATCTGAAACGGTTTAATATTTTCCAGTAAGCTATTCCCTTTTACAGCAAAAAAACCTAAAAAAATTAAACCCCATTACTTCTGAAAACTTACATTACAGACTGTTTTATCACAGCCTCAACACTGAAAGCAGTTAATTGCAAAGAGAAATAGTTTTTCTTTGTCAGTCTCAGCTGTCACTCTTTCTGTGGAGTCAGAGCTACACTAATGACACATGTACCTGTTATGGGTTTTAAAGGTGTTGTGCTGCTCAGAGATGAGTCTCTGATTGGACAACAAGCCTGAAGTTTTAGACTATATAAACGTCTCTGTGCTGCTTGTAGTTTTATGAAGTATTGCCCTAATATTTTAGCCAATTTTAAATATAAGTGTGTTAACCAATGTTCTTCAGCAATGCTCACTGGGTACCTCACCAGTTTTTGCCTTCTGGGGATCTCATCATAACAAATTATAGTTGCACTAAAAATGTCTAAGGAAAGCATCCTTAAAATGTCAAAGTTGTAAATTAGAATGGATGATGGCTGTTAAGATATTTGATCATAAAATGTTTGCTAGTCTTTTCAGTTTATCCTCCTATCTCTTTGTTAAAAAAATGCTTTTGTCTAATTGCAAATCTCATTTATGCATGAAAATTCAAATGTTTTCATTAAGCTTCATTTAGGAAAATACCATTAATTTCAGCTATAACGGCTATGAAGGTGAGTATAACAATTTAGTCATCTGACTATTTATACTTTAAACATATATGTTAAAATTTCAAAGTTGCAAGGAGCCAGTTGAGTGCATAGTTCTCAAATTTGTGTGTTCACTGTAAAAACTGTGGGTATACAGATTAGGCAGCAGTTGCACAGTCAAATGCTTAAAAATTTGCCCCTTTAACCTTTCCTGTTCATGTGTGATGACATATTGGACTTGGATGAAGATCAAAAATCTGGCCTTAGTTCCAAAAAAGTCCCCCTTCTCTTTTAATTGCCGCACTCATGGGTCTACAAGGTCAATACCAAAACCCCAGAGAAACTGTTTTGTTTCTAGTTGATCCTTTGTTCACAATCTTAAAACACAAAGAGGAAAGTAAATACAAGAAAGCCATATTGTCACTAGGGAAGCAAGGAAGTATTTAGGTACAATCATCCTAACCCTGGGAAAGATTTATGCGTGTTTTAATTATGCCAGATATGAAAGATGAATGGGTTTACCTTGTTGGGCATCATATGTAAATTGCCTGTTAGAATGCATAGGAGTAAACACTGTCCCATGTGTATCATCTGTTTATCCCAATAGAGTGTCAGTAAGCAGACATTTAGTTAACAAGGAAAATCATCAATAAACCAAATTGCTTCTCTTGCTTTCTCATAGAATGGGCATTGAATGCTGTTTATTGTCAATAAAGGAGGTAAATGGCAATGGAAGTGTAGATCAGGAAGACACTGAACACTTCATGTGGATTTACAATGGCAAATTTCAGACTCGTCCACTAAATGCACAAATTTGGCAGTAACAGATAAATAACAACACAAATTAGATGCAGACTGCTCAGGGCATGAGTATATTAGTGTCAGGAGTAGTGCAATCTGCAGATGTTAAAATGGTAATGGTTTTTAAAACCCACTTAATCTCAAGACATACCACCATTTGCTGAAATATTTCCGCATTTCTTCCTCAGTAGAAGCCTGCCAAACTGCTGTACTTGATCATGTTTAAAATGTGAAAATAAATACGCAGTTCAATTTCCCATGAAATAAATAAT
Organism: Cinclus cinclus; assembly: GCF_963662255.1. Classification (NCBI taxonomy): domain Eukaryota; kingdom Metazoa; phylum Chordata; class Aves; order Passeriformes; family Cinclidae; genus Cinclus; species Cinclus cinclus. The sequence continues at coordinate 13,252,784 of NC_085057.1, read as the reverse complement.
CATTTGCCTTTTCATATGTAGTTAGTTTACTTCTAAACAAACCAGCTTGCCACATAAACCAACCAAAACATCAAGGGCCAATTTCTTCTCTTTCGGAGCTCTATCGATGTGTGTCAGAATGTCCCTGTGACTGTCCTGGAGCTGTTAGGGCAGTAAATTACAGTCAGTCTTCTAAAAGACATTTCGGATTGTACTCTTGTTTTACTGTATCAACCTTTTATGATCCTGAGGGAAATGCTGTCTCTGTTTCCCCACCCTTTGCTCAGCCCGTTTGTTTTTGCACCGTTGCTTTCCCAGCAGCCGTGCCCGGTACCCGCGGGATGATGTGCACGTGAATGGGTTTGACCTGTGCCCACGTTGGGTCACAGGTGTGCCCACGTTGGGTCACAGGTGTGCCCACGTTGGGTCACAGGTGTGCTGAGGTCTGCACAGGACTGGTCTTTGCAATGCTGAACAGACCTTGATTTCTGGGAGCTTGCTTAGATGTGCACGGAGCTAAAGGAATATTTTCAAGGGAAACTTTATTTTACATGTCTCAGTGGCTCATTGTTGAAGTCTCAAGGATCACAATCTAAGTATATGGAATTATCTTGCACCTCTCTTTTGAAAAGCAGATCTTCCAGACTTGTGGAATACTTACAGCTGTTGAAAAGTCTTTAAATTTGAGGCAACAGCAGTATTTCTAGAAAGTTATTTTAGCCAAACCCCAAAACTCTAGAAGATCCAAAAATACTTTTTCCTTCTTCTTTCCTAGTAAAAAGTATCAAATTATGCAATTTAAACTGCTAGAATTGTTTATTAAAGGTCTTTATACTTAGCTTAAAATGTTATATTGTGTGTTACCCACACTTCTCCACTTGCAGGCTGAGTAACTTTCTCTTCACTTCAAAGGCACCAGTGATTATAATGTTTGACATGCAGGTGTAATTTAAACTCACTGTATGGGCAATTTAACTCTACCCTTTGATAATGTATATTTTGAATGTCCAGTTCAGGAAACACTGTAAATTACTATTTTCATTTAAGAAAAAAGGTATATAAAATAATAGGGCAAGACATATCTAAGCTACCATGCAGGTCTGTGCCTGCCACTCATCAGTTTAACAATCCCTTGGGTAGTTTTCAAGGCTGGAGAATTTCTGTTTGCTTGGAGATTTGGGGTTTTTTCTTTTTTTTTTTTTTTGTTTCAGAACTTTTTTAGTATGCCTGTTGAATTCTGGAGCATTTTAGTTGTCTATACACCATCTCCCTCTGTAAGCACTATAAGATTTTGGAATTTTAATGAAAATGGAGTTTAGCTGTAGGCTTTTTCTCACCAGTAGGACAATATGTGCACTCTTTCTCTTAACTCCCCACTTCCAATAAAACCTCTGCAGGAGAATGTGATGATCTGTACCCATTCACTCTTCATAGTTAAAATCAATACTTCATTAAAATATCAATCATCATCTGCTTACAAGTTAGCTTAATTTTACATTTTGAGCAAGCATTAATAAATATTAATGAAATGATAGTAGCTGATGCAATGAAAGGATACTTCATAATGACAAGGGATTTTAAAAGTTTTAAGTGTGCCATAATATATAGAGCTGAGTAGTAATATATATTATTTTTATTAACAATGGCTTGGGATAGGAAAAAATGATTGAAATTGAGAAATGTTGCAATGAATTTTTAAAGCTAGGCACACTTGTGAAGAATCACTGATACTGGAACATTAATTTTATTTTGTAATATATTCATATTACAGACAGATGCAAAACAATGCAAACGTGGCTTAGACATTGTTACATGGAGCACTTTCCTTTCTAAAGGGTTTGGGATAACTTAATGGATATTTTCAAGTCTTTAACTTAGAGAAACAATGTGAATCTTAAGATTTGAGAGCCATGCAAGGAACATTTGTATATTATGTAAAACAATAGAGAGTTTTAGCTGGCTATGGGAAAGATGGCACGTAGTGTGCTTAAGTCTTTCAGATGTGGCCTTCTCAATCATTGCTGAAGTTTATGTCAACAGAAATAAATTAACATCCTTGCTAAACACACTGTGGGCACATCCACTGAGCAGTTTAGCTCCAGGATTTATTAGTGTTTTAGTGTGAATCTCCTGGTCATTTCTGCTTTTCATATTTCAGTTTCGGTCATGCAGCTCCTTGCTAGAGTTGTATTGGAGACGAGACTTGACCTAAAGTTGTGGAAAAGAGTAGTTACCAATTCTTGCAATTCAAAAGTTACTTTTACAATGTCATATGATATCTGTGAGCCTTCCTAAACCAGAATTTATCAACTTGCTTTTTAATCTTAAAGTTATATTTAGAACCTAGCTTAGAAATCATATAGCATTTTAAAAAACACAAACTGAGATGTCTCTCAAGACAAACCACAACTACTTGTGTAGAGCTAAAGAACTCTGCTAAAAACATGTATTTGCTAACATGCTGTAGTGGAACTGCATTTTCAGCCTGGATATCTTCTCTGACCTCCCTGTTGTGGTCTCACTAACCAGGTGTCAAAGAAAAAATCTTTAGGAGACCTCTGTTATGATTTGCTTTATGGCAGTTCCTCTCTCCCCTCTGTTGGTCACTGTGAGCACAGAACCACATACCCACCCTGCTTGTGGAGACCCACGTATGTCACACTCAGCTTGGGGTTGTTCAGGGGCATTAATGCTGGCAAATATTTAAAGTTTGTGGGATTTCCGGTCTTGATTTCTTTGAAAAAAATTTCCAGTCCATTTTAAACCTGGAGGTCCGAAACTCTCCATTATCCTACAGCTCATATGGAAGTGTGGTTGCACTAGAAAGGTTACAAACAGTCCAGTGCCTCATTGCACTAAGGATCTTCTGTCATCCTAAAGGCTGTACACTAAGTTTTTGAATGTTTTCAGAATTCCTAACATCCAGTTGATCAAGTACTCTGTCTGAGCATCAGTTACTTGGGAAAGCATCCCCTCCTGGAGGGAGTGAGTGAGGATGGGCACTTCTGGGGGCTCCTGTCTGAAGCAGAGGGGTTCCAGCCCTGGCACAGCTCTGTGGGGCTCTGAGCACTCAGCAGGCACAGGAACGGTGAGGATGACACTGCTCTCACCTAAATCCTCAGTGCTAAACTTTGCTCTATGTTTGCACTGACACCAAATTGTACTACAGTCAGTCAGGCTGTGTGTGGTGGCAATATTTTGCTAGCATAAGGTCAGGATCCGATTGCAAGCCTGAGGCTGGGAGTTTATCTAGCTCTTTTCATGTGAGGGAACCATTAGCTGTGAGAGAACCATTTATATACTGCTCCAGCTCTCAGAAATGTTGTTATTGGCATATATGTTATTTTTACAAATTGCATTAGACATTTCATTCTCTATCATCCTTTATTTGGAAAAAAAAGCCCACAAAAAAACCCCAAAAAAACAAGTAGCGCAACTTGATTGTGATGTAAACATTTCATTCATTCATTGCAAAAATGTGATAAGCTAGAGAGAGGTGGGTTGGAAATGTGGCCAGCAGCCTGGAAAACACACGATAGGAGTTGGGAAACAGCAAAGTGGATATCTGCACTTCAGCTGAATGCTTAAAGTTTGTTCCAGACCATTAGGGTTGAAGGTTTGCAACCGACAGTTATGTGAGTAACACATATTTGAGTGCAGTGTGCACATTTTCCATCTACTCTGCCCTCATGCTGGATTTTTTTTTTCTCTTTCTCTAAAAAAATAGGAAAGATCACATTTGACACATGTGAAATGTAATCCAAAAGTTACAACTCATCTTAATCCAAAATACTCCAAGTTCATTAATGGAGGTTTGCAGACAAAAAATACACTGAAATGCCCAGAGGGAAAAGGCTGAGTTTACAATGATGCTCAGGAGCCAGAGTGGCCACTGAGGGCTATCTGCATTGTGTTCCATGGAAATTTAGGCACTTCCTCACATCTGTGTGCATTTGTTTAGGTTGCCAGTTTGAAAGTACTGCCCTGTGTTTATTACGGTTCAAACTACTTGCAGTGAAATTCTTCCATACTTTGTAGGATTTTTCTGCCTGAGCAAAACAAGTGGTATTTAAAGGATCTTTTCTATTGTCACATAAAAATGATTGATATGATTATGTATGTGCAGGAGTGACATTTGGCAACACAATACTCTGACATCCTACTCATAATTTGATTTTAAGTCCCACAGTCATCACTGTGACATTAAAAGATAGTAATAGTGTTCCAATGGTCATTAAGGAAACAAATGGAAAATACATACATGCAATTTTTTTTCCCTTAAATCAGGCTGCTAAACCTCCTGAGCATGGAATTAAAAGTGAATCTGAACAGTGATTTAAATATTTGTATTACTAAAATCCTAAGCCATGTGTTTGTCATGGCCACATATTCTACTGCAGAGTGTCTATTGTTACAAGCACAGCAGAAGATTTTTGTAAAAGAGAATATTAATTGTAAAATTTGGCATATATATCAGCAGTTATTATCGATGAACAAGGTTTTTTTAAAGCAAAATGCAATAATGAAGTATTTCTGTGAGAAAAAAAAAGAATTTTAACAGGAAACACACAGCATTGTTTTTAAACAAGTTGAATTGCTTTTAGTGTTGTTGCCGTGTTCAAATCCTCTCCAAATTACAAAGAATATCTTCCACTCTTCAGTATAATGGGAAGATGCTGTCTCTAAATGTTCTGGTCCCACAAGCATAGTTTTATCCTGTGTCTTCTGAATTCCATGCTGCTTGACATTAGTTCTGTTCCCTCCAACACTTTTCAGCCTTTGCTTCAGCTGTTTGAAGAAAATAGGGAGGCATGAATCTGAAAATCAGAGATTTCTGAATGCTCTCAGGAGGTTCCCTGCCATTCTTTGTTGCTGAAACAAGTCTTGTAGCAGTGTCAGTAGCCACCAGCTAATGGCAGCAGGGCTGCAGGCCAGGAAAAGGAAAACAGTTCAGTGCAAACGAGCAAGCAGTGGTGGTGGTTGGGATCCTGAGTCTGAACAACCCATTATCACTGTGCCCTCTCTTGCAGCTGCCTGGCTCACCCTCCCATACAAAATATTCTCTGTTGAACCAGTTTCCTTAAGATTCACTATGCTGGGGCTGTGGGGAAACCTCACATCTGTGTTCAGTTTATATCCTGTCCAAAATTTAACACCAGTGGACAAGGAAATGGATGACCTCTCCTGTATGCAAAAAGAGAAATAAGCTGCTCAACTGTAATATTGATTTCCATTGACAGCAGATGCTGTAGTCAAATAGTGGAGAGTAAACAACTTAAAGGTTAGGTTTGCTTAGCTGGATGAGACACATCTCTGCTGTGTCTGAAATAGAATTACCTTAGCTTTGCCTGTTATTGATCCAGTTGTGCTAGGAAAGGAAAGGTGAAGCCAAAAGCATTTCAGAGACAAGATGTTAAGCCTGCCACATACAGATTTTGCACCATGTGATTGAGGTATTTGTAGTGAAGCAATGACCTGCATTAAGATGGGAAATCAGTGACTTACAGAAGTGCATGATCTTCAAGCTGCTCAGTGAGCTGGACTTGGTCTGTCAGGAGATGAAGCAGCCAGCAAAGAAAAAGGGAACAGCTCTGCTGTGACCTCTACATCACAGGTCCTGATGTACCTGTTTCCACAAACATGGGAAATGCTCCAAAATCTCTAAGGACACAGACTGCAGAGGCCTCATGGCAAAGCCACCTCCTGCAGCAGATAACCTGCTTCTCTATGTCATTTGCCTCAGGGCACTGCTTGTCCTGTCATCCCTGTCCTTTCCTCCTTCTTGGAACATCTTCCTCCTCTTCCAGAGAGCTTTGTCCTTCTCCCAGTTCCCTCACTAACACTTTGCCACCCCAGAGGTTCAGAGAAGAAAGATGGAAGAAAGAGAAAGAAGCACAGTGTGGAGAGAAGGCAGTGCTGCAAGGGTAGTGTCACTTTGTTCCCTGCTCCTGTACTGCATATATTCTAATTGTTTCTCCTTACAGAAGAAAGTGATTCTTATAATATGAAAAAGAAGTGACATTTTGGGAATTAGGTTGGGGGTTTTGATTTGTTGGGGTTTTCTGTTTTTAAACATAGTCTCGGGAAGAAATTATTCTAACAATAGAATATATATTATAACTCTTTAACGACTTTCACATATACAAATAAAAGGGAGCGATTCCAATTTAAATTAAAAAAAAACAAACAAAAAACAACAAAAAAAGGGCTGGCTCTCTAAGGACAGGTGCTGTAGCCCACACTTAGCTTTAGGTATCATGCTTCACCCTGTTCAGGATGCATTTCTCTGCAGGAAAGCTGTCCATCCCTTCGAGAGAAGGACCCTCCTGCAGAGGATGACTCAGGTCCCCAAAGCCAAGTTCCTGCCCCGAATTATCCTTGAGGTCTGTGTCTCTGCATGTCCAGCATTGGAGGTGCTCACCCTTCTAATGCAGGAGCCTGAATTATGTGCTGAAAGGCAGCAGGTGTGACTGCACTGCAGTGCTGGTGTGATGCTTTCCAAGCTATAGGCTGTGTAAGGGTGTTAGAAAGAGCTGATTTTCTGTGGGAAGAGTCATTAGCCACCACACACACGTTCAAAGTGTGCTTTCTTACCATGCCTTCAGAAGCATGACTAGCAAATATAATTATGAACACAGCAGTACTTGAAGTCCAAGTCTCTTTCTTTTTAATTGCACAATGAAAAA